>NC_087278.1:14471094-14773427 GCF_015220805.1 Pogoniulus pusillus
CAACCAACCAGCACCCAGAGGCTGCAACTGCCTCAGATAAAATGATGGTGGAGAAAATTAAATACATTAACTGCTAAAACTTGGTTTTGACTGGACTGCAAGCTCTCAGTGTTCCTAGCCATCACATTGCATGCTGCATGGTTCTCCCCAAATGGTTTTTAAAAATATCTTAATATTACTTCTCTGGTGTGGTGGAGGGGCCACAGCCCCAAAACAGAGGCCTCTCTATGCCTCTACATGCCTGGACATGTTTTGATGCCAGGACCCATGGCAGTAAACAGGTTGTGTAACACACACACGCCCAGCCCGTGTACCCCTGGGGTCCGCCCAGGTGATCCCCATATTTGGGAAGGTCCAGGCAAACAGCTTCTGCCTATTAAGGTAAGGTTTTGGCTTACTGCCAACCTGATTGGTCACTTCAGATGGCCAAAAGAGCCATGAATCTCGGCCCACAGTCTATAAAGAGGGGTGCAAAGGAGCACCACGTGTTCAGAGGTTCAGACTTAGCTGTTCAAGCTCAGCTCTCTGATCCACATAGCAGCTCTGACCTGCTTGCAAGGCCTAGACACAGGATTGGGCCCTTACTTGCATACTCACTGAGGCTCAGCACTCTTGCATTGATCTCAAGGCACAGTTAACCTGTCTGCGTACCCTTTGAGAAGCAGAGCGCATTCACGCCTGCACTTGATACATATGGGGAGCCGATAGCCCCTAAGCCGAGAGCCAGCCGTACATACTGGCCTGCTATCTCGATTTATCCACGGAGATCAATCTCCCAGCAGCCTGCCACACATTGCATGCCTGCTGCTATAGCCTAAGGGAAGGCAGACCTTCCAGATTGTCTGCAAATCCACAAACACAGCCTGCTAGCTGTGAGAGGACCATGCCAGAAGCTGCACGGACAAATCCTCCTCCTGCACCTGGAAATCCTGCCAGCTGACCATCCCTGGACACGCAGCATCCAGAAGAAGCAGCAGCATCGAGGCAGAGACCACTTCACACCAGGAGAGAAGGTTAGAGAAAACCTGTTTACCCCAGAGACTGGGAACACTTATCATTCACCTGCAAGCCGGGAAGATTCCAGCTTCACAAAGACCCGGACACACTGGGCACACTGTGACACAATCCTGGGAGGGTGATTAATAATTAAGAGCAACACATTTAAGTTTTGATTCCTTGTAAAATAAGTTACCTCTGCCTTAGAGCAGACACAGCTTTCAGCCCCTACTGGGCAAACAGCATAGCTCCTAAGCAGGCATTAAGCCTAAGGGAAATCTCTGTCTATAGTTGTTGATAATTTGATAATTAATAATCCAATCCCTGTAAATATATCATATCCTAACTGTTTTCATAACCATGCAATAGAGCTTAATTACATAGTGGTTGGGGGTGGTAAGAGTTTGTAAATATTAATTTTAATAAATAATTTTTATAAAAAATTAACACCACCTCAAATTAATTTCTCACCTTCCCCTAATAAGGAAGGAATAGAAATCCCCCTCCACAACATCTGATCACTACCTAGCAATGGACTATTACAAGCTACTCTCCAGCTGAAATGGGGTCTTACCCACCTTGGGTCTCAGCAACCTTCAAACACTGCCCTGCAAGGAGAGCAGCACAATGCCCTTCTTCTTTAGTGGGCTGAGAGCTCTTCACCATCCAAAGCAACAGACTTTGCTGACCAAGAAATAAGGACTTGCATTTCATTACAGCAAGACTACTTAGAAAAGTGGAAGCAGTCTTGTATTGGGCAGATGAGAAATACATCATTCCCAACATTAGGTCTTTTCCAGATTTTAATGAGAACATCCTGAGGCATGAAGACCATCAAAGGCAGTCCCAGTTATCGTACAGTTTGCTTTGCAGTATAGACACCAACTCACTAGGAGATGATGCTGGAGACCAGTTACAGCACAGTAACAGCCTCAGATGAGGAGACTATTCCATATTTATAGTCTCAGAATTGAAAGGCAGGTCTTCTACTTTATTTTCTTGCAGCCAGAGGTAGCTGAAATACAACATGGGAACAGAGTTAATGGGAATTGCAAGGGAGCAGCCCCTCACCAATAAGGCTGTTTGTGCTCACAGAGCCACATAGAGAGGAACTGGCTCTGACCTGGCCCTGCATCCTCAGTGATAGGGGCTTCTCAGGGCACAAGTCACTATCACATCAGGACACCAAGAGCTTGAGCATCCAACCCACTTGTTATTGCTGTCAGAGCCTTACCTCCTCAGCAGAGTCAGCATGATGCTTTCCTTGCCAAATTATTTTAAGCAAAAGCCAAAAATTGAGGCAGAAAGTGCCTCAGCCCATGAGCCCATGAGCAGAACAAGAGCTGCAAAAGATTTGTGGGTTCCCCCCATCCCCAGTGTTTAAATGATTAATTGACTATTTCTGGAAACCAATTCACAGAAGGAGAAAGGGCAGATTTTCAAAACTATCAGCTTGTAAATGGAGCAGAGCTGATTCTCTGGCAACTCTTCTAACAAGAATTCCTTTTTCACAGTATTTGTTTTATGCTTCCTAAAGATCTGTCCCTAGTCTAAGTCCCAGCAGGGGGAGATGCCAGTGGAGTTTAATTACATTCCACCTATGGGGAACATTCAAGGAAAAGTGTAAAGAAATAAAACAAACCAACCAAAATAACCCCAACCCAAAACTAACAAAACCCCACAGCTTTGTCTAAAAATACATTTTTTAAAAAGGCAATCTGATTAAAGGGATGATATGAATGTGCCACATCTCCTAAACAGAGGCTTTAGGCATCATTTTCCTACAGGTCTCAAGGCAAGAAGCCAGATTCATTGCTGAAGCAAACAGGGAATTCATACCATCAATTTGCAACAGGCATTCAGCATCAGGTCTATGGCTTAAGTAAACAGTTATGAGAAGTGGCATTTTAAAGAGTTTTGGTGCTGTGATTTGTTGGAGGGTTTGCTTTATATGAACTAGACATGCCACATGCTGTGGTGAAAATCCTTGGGATTCAGGACAGATTTTAACTTGGACATGAACCACTGTTAGTGTTTCAAGGGATTAAAATGGGCCCTGTGCTCTGCTGGCTGGGGTGCATGCGTGCACACATTGCACAAGTGGCCATCTGGGCCCCAGCAGATGCTGAAGACCCATCTCATGCTGGCCAGGAGGATGGGCAGATGTTGAAGACACTAAAAGCAGGAGACTCACTGATCTGCAGTCACGACACGGGAACCTACTGCCCTCAGCACAAATATGAAAGAGACAGGAAGAAAAACTGCAGGCAGCCTCCTCCAGACAGAATTCTTTAAAGCTGGAAAACCCATATCTAGCTGAAATATCTCTCTGCAGGGATCAGGCAAATGACTCCTGTGTGTTCACCTGGGACACCTGAATGGTGTAGTAGACAGTGAAAGAAAAAGACTGTGTTCAAAGCTGAGAGAGAAAACCAGGCTTTTCCACCATTCTCCTTTTGGTTACCCCTGAATCAGCCACCTCGGTGTTCTGCTGTCAGCAGCAATGAGCCCCTACCTTAGCACTCAGAAAGCTGCTCCTGTGAGAAGCTGCAAAGGAGAAGGTGAACACCACTTCTCCACTGACTCTCTGGAGTCAGTATTATGCCCTGCTGTACACAACAGAGAGAATTTTCACCACAGAAGCACCGAAATATTTAATCATTTGCAACATCTAACTGCAACAAAATTATCATTGAAACTAATTAACAGTCTTGAAATAATAAGCACCGATGACAAGACCGTTCCACCGCAGTGCCTGCCGTGAGGCAGTCAGGATTTATAGCATCTGTCATTTATAAAACTCACACCCTAAAGAATCTCAGGGCACTTTCCAAAATGTGCCCTTCCACCCACAGACAGTCCTGCTCCCCAGGGGGACTCCAACTGAGTACTCATGCTCACCCAGGTTAGGAGTGAGGACTTCCAACCACAGCGGTGGAAATGCAAGTATATAGGGCACTGAAAGCGAAGAAGCTGGGCAGTGCCAGCTTCGACATCTGTGGGGCCAGGTCCTGAGGTTTCCCCCAGCCCAGCATTAGCACGGAGACCCAGAAGGGCGAACCTCGGGCGGGCGAGCGGAGATAGCGCAGAGCGGAGTCAGGGACGGAGGGTCCCGCATGTGACAAAAAGCCACGGTGTGAGCACTCTCCGCAGCGGGGCTCTGCAGCAGTCCGCGGTGTGAGCGCTCTCCGCAGCGGGGCTCTGCAGCGGTCCGCGGTGTGAGCGCTCTCCGCAGCGGGGCTCTGCAGCGGTCCGCGGTGTGAGCGCTCTCCGCAGCGGGGCTCTGCAGCGGCCCGCGGTGTGAGCGCTCTCCGCAGCGGGGCTCTGCAGCGGTCCGCGGTGTGAGCGCTCTCCGCAGCGGGGCTCTGCAGCGGCCCGCGGTGTGAGCGCTCTCCGCAGCGGGGCTCTGCAGCGGTCCGCGGTGTGAGCGCTCTCCGCAGCGGGGCTCTGCAGCAGTCCGCGGTGTGAGCGCTCTCCGCAGCGGGGCTCTGCAGCCGCTTAGGACAGGAAGTGAACTGGCGTCAGGCGATCAGCGCTGCAGATGGGTCTTTGAGCAGCCAACATGTAAATGGAGTTTGGCAAAGACACTGTGACTAACAGCCTTTTTTTTTTTTTTTTTTTTTTTTTTTTTTTTTTTTTGGTGAGAAATGCCATTTTTAGCTACAGTTGGAGAAATGTTGCCTTCTGCCTGCTAAGAGCAGGTGTACAGATGTCGACAGAGAGTTTAGGCAAGTGCCAGGTACTCGGGAGTTGTCAGTGGGTATGTAAGCTGCCTAACACCATCTCCAAGCTTTTTCAGGAGGCGGGAGGGTTTTTGCTGAGGTTTCCAACAAACTGCTTTTCTAGCAGACCCTGTCTCTGGGCTCAACAGCTCCACATAGCCTGATTTTTACTTTTTCTTTCTAAGTTAAGCCCTCGATGCCAGGCCAGCTTCTACAACAGGAAAATGGTTAAGTCTCTCTGACTCACCAAACGGCTCCTGAGTAGCTGCCCACAAGACAGGTACAGCTAATCTGAAACGATGCCTGGTAACTGCAACATGTAATTTCAGACTCAAGGCACCAATTTCCCAGTCAGTTTGTAGCTACACTGTGGTACTGTAAGAGGTTCTCTTCACAATTATCACAACACTTAGTAAGTTACTCATTTATGAGGGAGCTAAAAAACGCTGGAAATTATTTTCATTTTAAAGCAAGCAGGCATATTCCCCTCTGGAAGAAAGAAATAGCAAAGTTTCTCCCCCTATTTTGGTTATTAGTAATGCTTCACAAACAATATTATTTCATCATTAGTGTTAAAATATCTTTACTTTAAAAAAAACCACCACTGTAATAAACAAGAAAGCCTTTAAAACCCAGGTGTGTAAGCCTTTGTGGCAATGGCACGCATCAGGCACAGGCAGTTTGAATATTTTATACTTCATAATTCTTTTCTTAAATAATTAACTAGCTTTAACTAGTGACTGCCCAGCCCTGCCGGTGCTGCAGTTTCAACTGCCTATTGCATCTTTGGTGGCTCTGCTACTCCTAGCTCTGAATCCAGACAGCACACATGCATAAGCCCTGTCAGATTTTTAGCTTAGAGATCTGGGTCCAGCCTCACTCTGAAGAACAATGCAAATCCATTTCCGACAGCTTTCCCTCCTGCAGCAGACTCCGGTTAACACTCTTAACACTCACTTGATGGACCAGCATTCAGTCTACTACCTCTTAGTGCAATGGAGTAACCTCCTAACTCAAGCTGATAATGTGGACCCATTTGATCCTCTGTTTGCCTCTTGAAGTCCAGAAATACAGAGGTTAAGATACCATAGCTTTGTTTGATTATTGCATTGCTGACAGAAATGCAGAGCTGGACCAGCAGACAAGGCGTACGGCACCCTTTGGATAACACACTGAAATTTAAACCTTTCTTCCCATTGCTGGATTGGAAAAGGAAGTTCTGCCAAGAGCTTTTCCAAAAAAATCTACTACCAGGAATGACTTGGTCTATAATTACCATCTCATAGTATAGTCCAGTACTGAAGGATATATAAGTGTACATATATTTAGATGCATAAAGATTCACATGATGGCATGGTAGTGTTTGCCAATGCACTGCTTAGAATTTGCATATCTGCCTGTGCACAGCAAGTGGTTTATGGCTACCACATTTCTCTGCAAAATATGAGCATATAGTGGGATTAAAATTGTTACTTCCTTCATACGAAATGCTAAAAATATAAAAGACAGTATTCAGATTTCAATTCAAAACAACCATTCCAGCAACCAGTTTTTACTTGGTAGGAGTTAAGAGATCATTTTCCTACAAAACAAAATAACTCCCAGATTGTGACGGTACTTCCCATGTAACTTCTCTTTGTGTATTTGCAGTTCTCTAGAAACAGGAAAGTAATACGTTGACAAAAAGATCTAACAACACTTGAAACAAGGGGGCACTGAGAGCAAAACTGGGTCTGTCAGATAAGCTTTGTAAGATTTTGCACTGGTGAAGACTGTTTTTACAATACTCTGGCTACTCCCAGTAGCCGCTTTTTCCAAAGGAAGTTAAAACCCCATAGGTGAACCTCTGAAAACAGGCAGACATACTGCTGCTTCCCCCACCCCCCTCAAAAAATATTAAAACCAAGAAGGAATTTTAGGAACTTAAAGCTTTAGCACAAGAAAACACTGACAGATTATATTACCACATTTTGCACAATGAGGAGAAAACACTTTCTGCATGCAAAGGGTCTTTTGTACAGCAGTCCAAGAATGAAGGAAGTGTAGGGGAGCTTGAGTGCAATATATTGAAAAATGAAACAAATCTAATCTTTATTTAGGAGCAGGATAATTGACTATAAAAAGAGGTTAAATGAAAGCATGGTAAATTCCAGTCTTGCCAGAAAGTTAAGGGTAGAAGCAGGAGGACTGCTTGCCTGACATTCTCACCTATATTTATGCATGATGTCAGGACTGGTGACAAAGTGAATCCCTACAGCTGAATTGGGGATGAAATCAGAACCCAATTCCAAACATGTAAAAAGTTCACATTTTAGTCTTATGACCTGGACCTATGTTTTTTTCTTGTAAAATTGGATGCTTACTTTGCACCAGGTTTCTGCGTCCTTGCAATGTTCTCCATTTAAGTGCACTGCTCAGGCTCCACTGATAATAAAAGCTTGATTTAAAAGACCATTCTACAACTCAAGCAAACAGTAAGCCTGGTTAATGTTACATATCATATCCTCTTGTCATTTACTGCTACTCTGTGTGTTTGCTGTGCCTCTCACTCCCCCTCAGTACCAGGCCAAATTTACAGCAGAGCAGCTGGTCCTCTGGGGCTGACTGCACAATTGTAACCCTGAGCCCAACAACAGCAGACTCTTGATTATAAAAGTACAGCACTGATCTCACCTAGGATCTGAACCAAAGCAACACTCTCTCAAGGCTTCAAGTCAAGCCTTTGCAAGTTTGTTAAATGACAGGCATCTCTACATCACTACTTTACACGTGGAGCTTAATCTTCAGTAAGATCCAAAATTTGATCAAATAATCTGAATTCCTATCTCAAGGTTTCCACTTCAACCCAACAGAGAATATAAAAGAAGGCAGTGTGAATGGAAAAGAACTTTTAAAAGCATTCCCAGATTACTTTGAACTTTTAAAAGAAAATACACTATTCTGCATGGGCTACCTGTATCAAAGTCAGGGTTCTGCACATTGGCCACAACAACCCCAAGCAGCGCTACAGGCTGGGGACTGAGCGGCTGCAAAGCAGCCAGGAGGAAAGGGACCTGGGGGTACTGATAGACAGTAGGCTGAAGATGAGGCAGCAGTGTGCCCAGGTGGCCAAGAGAGCCAATGGCATCCTGGCCTGCATCAGGAGCAGTGTGGCCAGTAGGACAAGGGAGGTTATTCTTCCCCTGTACTCAACACTGGTCAGGCCACACCTTGAGTACTGTGTCCAGTTCTGGGCCCCTCAATTCAGGAGAGATGTTGAGGTGCTGGAACGTGTCCAGAGAAGGGCGACAAAGCTGGTGAAAGGCCTGGACCACAAACCCTATGAGGAGAGGCTGAGGGAGCTGGGGTGGTTTAGCCTGGAGAAGAGGTGGCTTACGGCTGACCACATTACTGTTTACAACTACCTGAAGGGAGGCTGTAGCCAGGTGGGGGTTGGTCTCTTCTCCCAGGCAACCAGCAGCAGAACAAGGGGACACAGTCTCAAGTTGTGCTGGGGGAGGTACAGGCTGGATGTTAGGAGGAAGTTCTTGCCAGAGACAGTCATTGGCATTGGAATGGGCTGCCCAGGGAGGTGGTGGTGTTCAAGAAAAGACTGGATGAGGCACTTAGTGCCAGGGTCTAGTTGACTGGATAGGGCTGGGTGCTAGGTTGGACTGGATGATCTTGGAGGTCTCTTCCAACCTGATTGATTCTATGATTCTATGAAAGTCAATGCACAGCATGACAAAAACGTCCATGTTCTTCTTACTAATAGAGGAAAACTTAGTGGAGAGTGTCATCTTTTGACGTTTCTTTAGCATCTTCTGAATTACTGTTTTGCTTTGAGCTTCTTGCCAGCCAGATGAGTATTGCTGCTTTCCTTTATGCAACTGGATTGTCAGAACAAGAGATGTGTCTTTGGAACCTGATTCTGGGTTGCATTAAGGTCCTACTATGGCAACATAAATACGCCTTGCTGTAGTGAGTGCTTCTTTATACATTAACAAGATAGGATCACACAGGAATGAGGTGAAGAAAACACCGCTTCAGACAAAGTGTGAATATAATGTACACATACCTTGGCAGCCCATTCCCATTACAGGAGCAGTGAAAGAGGGCATAAATGTAAAGTGAGAATTGGGCTCTTAAGGGATTGCAGTTACCCTGGATACAGTTTGTAGGATTTATACACTTAATTAACGCAATGGAAGGAAGGTTCCACAACATGTTAAAGATTATTTTGCCCAACACTGGACAAAGAAGAACAGCAAATTTTGCAACAATGGAACAAGGATAATGAAAAAAAATACTATATCATTTTGTTTAACTATTTCTTCTTGGGATCCTTCAATTTCAAAGTCAGGAAAGATATTTTATGTAATCTAACTAACACAACTGGGAGAGGATTTCTTTAAAGAGATATACTAATTTAAACAGAATTAATTTGGTGAAGTCCTATGGCCTTGGTTGTACACAAAATTAGACAGTACAGTAATAAACTTCTAAGCTTAAAATCCATGGGTTAATGAATTTGATAGGCAGTATCTTGATTTGCCCCCTCTGCAAGATGGAAAGGAGTGTGCTTTGTAGGGACTACTTGAAACACTGGTGAAAACTCTGCATTTCCACCCTTGCATAGGATAATGCATGCACATCTCTTAATTTGTGCAGACCAGTAGACCTATTGACTTCGGTGATTTGGATCTCTGATAAAAATCACTGTATTTTCACTTAAACCCACGGGGAGAACACCAGATAACTGTACAAAGAAGTCCTTGGAGGATGCGAGTTAATCGGAACACACAAAGATTGTTTGATGAGTTCCTTATTTCCTGCGTCAGAACTTGTAAATGTTCTGTGCCCCAGGATTAATATTGCAAATCTTGCAGGTACATTTAGAGGTTAGTAAGTTTGAACCATTTGAGTGTTACTGTATGAAATGTGCTAAAGTAATCTCAAATATTTAGAGAAGATATAGTATCTTGCTCTCATTGGCAGAAGTCTGCTGTGTTGAAGTGGCAGAGTACCACTGTCATTTGCCTGACAGTTACTGTTGGGGTTAAAGATTGTTCAAACCTTGTAGGTAAAGCAACCACTTGCCTCTCTAGATAAATACAAGAAACAGATAAACTCCATTACAGAAGTAAAGAAGAAGGATTATAATCCCTGTGCAAAGTTGCATGGGTGACAGTCACAACTCAAAATTACAAGCAAGGTTATGTGTAAGGCATATGTGGGCAGACTGATTTCTCCTGGTAGTTCTCTGCAAATATCTATTTGTTCAGGAAAGAAGGAAAAGGATTAAAAATGGAAAATGAAGGAGGGTATGAGGAAGAACCAAGTGTGATCTCAGAAGTATGACAAACACAGCTTGGTGACAGACTGACACTGTCTCCATGGAGCTATAAGCACAGGAGCCACATCCTGCTGCTCAATTCCTGCTGGGCTGAGCAAAACCAGAGTTTGCACGTTCCTTGTAAATAACAGGGTCACTTCAAAGATGTTTAGATCTTAGCTAAACAACCCAAAGGCCCTGAAATTTCAGCTGGCTTCTCTGCTGAACACAGGTAATCTCTGTAAACAGCCAACAAATTATGATGTAGCACAAAAACTGATAAATGTTGAAATTGTTCTCAGTTGACAACCTCCCCACATCTTCAGATGTATACCTTTCAGTACCAAAGCTCACATGCTCCTTTGGTGAGAGATCAGGCACTCCCAGTTTGCATCCAAATAGTGCATTTTATCTCACATGGAGTTTGCTCAGATGACAGGCAGCATTTTAGCTAACAACCTACTACTTCTTGCTCCTTTCATCTCATAGAAAATTGCTGGTAGTCATTACTTTCTTATTAAAGAAAGTACTAAACACACACAAATGATTCGAAATAACAAGTTACCGCGGGGGGGGGGGGGAATGAGATTCCACAACGTGTGACACTATCTTAAGACAGGCATGCAACTGGTGTCAAGCAGTGTCACTCAGAAGCACTTCTGCGGCACCCACCGTGACAACCTGGCAGTGCATAGCTGTGGATTTCTCACAGGCAACGAGCAAAATGCTTCTAAACATCACATTGTTCCCCTGAACTTCTCCTCCCAGCAGGGATCTCTGCTGTCTGGTTTCTACCAGGCAGGTAGAGTAAGATCACTTCTAAATCACAATTTCTCTCACTACTTGATTTTCTCTTCCCAAAGCCAAAGAAGACACCTATCTGAGCACTCGAGTGCCAGCACCATGGAGCGCACACAGCACAAAGTCACAGAAGCCGGAGCAGGATGTGACAGCCTCAGCCACCAACCAGGGTCTGTCAGAACGTTACCTGTGGGGTCACTATGCACCAGAGACTTTGGTGCTGAAATCCAGAGAGTGTGAATATTTCCAGAGCAACCACTGCAAGCAAAGCTGCCTGCAGAGTGGAGGGCGAAAGCGCAGCACTGAGAGAGTGCCATAATTGGACAAACCACAAGGGGTAGCTGGGCTCTCCTCCCTGGCACAACAATGGGAAAATGCACCTTCGGGTGAAGGGGCACTCATACTGCCAGCAAATTGTGAAGTGAACTTCAAGCAAACCCCTCGTGATTACTCCCCTGCCTCTCGCTTTATGCCGAAACAACACCAGAGCTATCTGTCAGTGGTGCTTAAATGCTTGTGTTTTTCACATCAGAGAGGCAGGAGTCTTGGACCCCCCGATTCCTATACTTACATACCTTTGGAAATTAGCATAAACATCTCAGCTGGCTACCGATGTGATTAAGATGTGCCTCCACTTGGCAATTTTTCCTTTGAAACAAAGCAAAGGCTTTCATTTGTTAAGTGAAAATTCCCTGGTGGAATCCCCTCTCTTTCCCTCCCATTTCTGACCCCATATTGGGCACTTTAATCTAATTTTGGTTTGAGGTTTTAGAAGCTGAAGGCTGCTTCTGAAGATCAGTGAGGGAAAAGAAATCACTGGGAGGAACACTACACTTTGAACTGAATGTCCCTGGTACAATGCATATTGGAAAAAGCACTGAGAGCATTTCCAAATCAATGTAGCCCTATTTTTCACACAGGGTTAGAAGAAATGGAAACATGTGGTAAATAATACTGCTTTGCACAAGTCCAATTACCCTAAATGATAAATTGCCTAATTATTGCAGCTCTAGAGTCTTTCCCAAGTTCTTTATCCTTTCCTTTGTAGTCACCGTCTGCAGAACAAGAGCATTTGACTGTTACTAATTAGTGAGAGAGAAAGATGCAGGACATTTAGTAAATTCACTTCCCTTTAAATCCATCTCACAGTTATTTTTCCCCATCACAGGAAAGAAAAAAAAAAAAAAAGAGTAATAATTTATTTAAAAGCTGCTCTGCTGGAAGAAATTTTTTACCCATGACTACTCTATGATATTAAAACAGCTTTTGTTTTTTACACTCTCCAGAACGCCAAAAGATTAAAGGCACAGCGAGGTTAGATTAACACCTTGAAATTATCTGTAAGTTTCTTTACTTATCAGGCAATTAAATCTTCATTCCTGACTGCACAAAATCTTCTTCATATCATATCCTGAGTGCATAGGAACTGTATGCATCTTGAAAACAAATCCCCAAAAGCAAAAGCTCTCCAAAGTGTTTTGTTCCAGTTCACAATACAATGACTTTCTGACATCTTGTTACTTCCTCGTTCCTTCATTTAGATCAACAACAGCAGCAAAGGGCTGTGGATAAAGGCTCAGTACTCAGACATTTTTCACTTCTCAGTTTTCTCCTTTAAATTTAATGTGTAAATAGAAGTACTGAGAAAAAAAATATTAAACTTTGTTCCAATTTCTATTGCATTAGATGTTCAAAATAACTTTAATGCATTCCTTCTTTTGACCTGAGGGTGTGTTAAACATAAACCAACAAATAACAAAAAGCATTGTGGTTGTGGTTTTGTTGATTTTTTTTCTCCCACATATTAACATAGGTTTTTTTAAATTCAGTTTTGGTTTAAAATGCATGCAAAAATTGAAATGTTTTACATATAAAATAATATTAATATTGTGCCAAATTCTGAAAGCACAGACTTCATGCTGGCAGAAAGTATTGAGTTAAGAGCACTAAAGAAGGGACTCTTCTACTTGCACAACGTGGCCTTATGCACTATGCCTCAGTGGCAGCCAGAAGCAATAATTCCTAGGCTTGAGAAAGCAACTGAGACCTGGGAGAAGCTGGTACAGCAGTAGAATTCTACTCTTGACCAGCTCACTTCCATAGTAAATATACTGGAGCACTGACAAAAGCAGTTAAAACGTGCGTAGCTACACTGAGGCACAAACTGGTTTATTGTTTTAAAGAATCTGTGTGATGGTTTGGGTGTTCCCTGCCCCCCCCCCACTTTAGAAATCACCCAGACTAGACTCAGCCAGCTCTGGAAATATGAATGAAGCTCACATTTACAGCTGGTGCAATATACAAGCAGATATATACAGTTATAGACAGAAATATACAAGGTAAAAGGTAATACAGAAACACAACTCCCCTCCCAGAAACCTGAGTCCCCAGGAGGGGCTCTCAATCACCCCTGCACCTTCCCCCCTACCCCCTCTCAACCTTACCCCAGTCCCAAGGAAGAATAGAGGTTCGGCCAAGAGGTTAGGAAGCAAAGTGGATTAGCCCAAAATGGAGGGTGAGGTTAGAGAGATGCAGCTCAGCCAGTAGCCCGAGTGAGAGTGATGCCGAGTGTGTTATCTATGTTTTGACTTATGTTTTTATTTATACATTTCAGCAAGCCTATGAGCAAAGTAGACATCAGTCTTGTTTTGATTTCACAGCCTATGATCTAGTCCTTCTCACCAAAACATTCTAGCCTGCTTCAAACTAGCACAGCCTGATTTTGGAAAAGACCTGCACCTTGTCTTCTGAAAAACTGACATCAAAAAGTTGGCAAAACTGATGAAGAATTGGGAGCATCCAGTTCTCTGAGACAGAAAAAAATCTACTAACTGGTGTAAAAAGGAACAGTCCTCAAATAGCATGGCTTTCCTAGTTTTTTTTCTGTTTTCATGACTGCTCCTTCTGCACCACTCTTTCTACCTAAGTAAGGTTGGACATGGAAAGACCACTACATTTCTAGAGCAAGAGCATACCCAGAAGTACCACTTTTCTTTCCTTCCATATTAAAAAGGAAGAGTAAAATGAAGCAGGACAACCAATACAAACCCCATCTCAGGATGATTAAAAGTAACACAAAAAACATTGTTAGAAATGGAAATTATTTAAATACATATGTGCTGCCAGGGTGGGAGAACAGGGGAAAAAAGTAGCAAGGGCGGAGGAGGTCACAAGAAGTTCATTCTACCAAGAACTGCTTTACATAATCATGAAATGCAAACTAGTTTCCATTCCTTCTGGCACAGGCTCATTTAGCCTTCACTTTGAATGCTTATTGACAAATAAATGGACTAGTTACTTCCTATTAATGCTACCTAATTTATGTACATACCTGGAGGAAAAATTCCATTTTGACCTCACATTCATACAAACGAAGATCATTTTTAAGCTATGGATATGTTGAATACAAGTTTAATTTCTTCTTGGTTGCTGCTGGGGATTTGTTGTTTCTTAACAAATTAGACATGTGCTCCTCAGCCCAGGTTTTGCACTTTATGCATATAATACATGCAATTCAGGAATTTGTGTTGAACTTTCAGATAAAAGACCTTCTCCAGCCATGATTCATTTCCTCCCTCCTCCTCTCATGAAGGCACACACACACATGTATGACTTGTTAGTTCTTTTTATCTTATGAAGGGTTACACATATCTCTTTTCTTCCTCTGCCCATAAAATGTCCTTACCAAGACTTGTTACCATTCTTATTTTCATAGATTGAAAGAGTTGCTACTGTTCTGACCAGGGAAAGTACTAGCAAAATAAGATGTTATCCCTGAGTCTTGACAGCACCTCAAAAACACAAGTGGAGATCCTTCCAGCAGATGAGGATGTCAGAGCTGGACCAATGTTTTCACCCCTTGAAGAATCTGCCTGTCCATCTGGGGACCTCATTTGAAGTGGATGCTAACATACAGCCTGAAAATGCTTTTTTGTTTAGTGTTTAGTATTTCCCAGTAGACGAGTTCCTGCCTGACAAATGTGATTGGCTACTAATGCTGAAACACAGTGTGGAGTCACAACACAGATGTCTAAGGCCACCTTCTCATTTTTAAGTTCTTTCAGGGCCAGATAGTTTGGTTCCTCTGATTTCTTGCATCTGAGGTTGTGCTTAAGGCTGGCTCTCCTTCCTTTCATTTCTAGGTATTTACAGTTTAGTAGCATTCACCCTTTGGTGCCTAACTTCCATGGAAAGAAAAACAATACAACTCTTTGGGCTTGATCCAAAAGGGAGAATGAAATCCTGAGTGCTAGACAGACTGCCATCCAAAGGTCAGGCACATGATACTGTGATACTGTGAGGGTATGGCCACTCTTGAGAAGTCATGCCATGTGCACCTCTCCTCATGCCATATGTAACTCCTCCAGCAAGACTAGTGAGAGTGCCTCCCGAAGTCACGGAGCAGGGGGCTGCTGCTTCCTGTGGTTTGCACTTAATATCCTTACTTGCCTTCTTCAAGGCTCAACTGTCCAGTGCAAAAACTGATCTATCAATCCTACCTGAACTATGCTCCCTCCCGAAAATAATGTTACCTATCTGTAGCTAAAAAGTGAACATCGTTACAAGTAGTTAGTGTTGATTAAACATTGATAATGGTGTTTGGGTCTCTCTGTCCTTGGGGGAAGACTCTTGTTTGCTATATCATGTGCAGAATGGTTCACAGGTACAGTTGGGGAATGAATCCTGAAGAAAACTGTTACCAGCAGTGATACATTTCCTTAGGCTAAAAGTAAATGTGCTCTTTTCCCCATAAAATCCTCAAATGGAGGTGTGAAGGGGTGGGAAGGAATACAAAGATGAGGAAGATGCATCCTTCCCTTTACTTTCTCTTTAAACAAATCTGTCTAATCACATTTAAAGTGCTGTATTAGTAACATCTTCACCATTAAACGTTCCATGCCACTAGAAAAATTTATTCTTTAACATGAACCCTGTAGCAGTGATAGCAGGTCAATTATTATGAGGATGGCAAAATACCAAGAAAATTCAGGGGTGAAAATGAGTATCTGCTTAGCATAAATTACCTGAGACTCAGTTTTGCTCAAGAATAGCAATAAGGCAGAGTCACTGAGCAACATGTGACATTGCAAGCAAAAGATAAATTAGTCTTCATGGGCAAGAGACTGATAAGTTTGAAGTGAATGAACTGAAAAAGGTGGGTTTGGTTTGGTTTCATTTGGGGGTTTTTGTTGGTTGTTTTTTTGCTTTGTGAAGAGGGTTAAATGAGCCCTGCAATGTCAACAACGATAACAAAAAGTTCCTTGAAATATGAGCACATAATCACCTCAACACCACCTCATTCCAGGTCACACAGAATCACCAGTTCTCAGCTATTTGAAAGGACTTCCCCAGGAAAGAAGCAGGATTTTTTCATACCCAGGTTGTCTTTTTGGTAGGGCTCTTGGAAAAATTAAAGAAGGGAGACAATGGGGTTAGAATCCTGACTTTGCTCCTATCAGGTAACAGCTGATTTTTCAAAAAGCAAAACTGAAAGTCTAAAAGACACCTTGGACTAGCTAGTTGATTGACTCAACTCTTTTCATATTCTAAATAACAAGACTCTTCAGGTAGTGCTTATCTTTTTAAGTGGTACCTGTGGAGAGCAAGAGACCCATAAATACAGTGTAAGAACTACAAATACAGGACAAGCAAAAAGAATTGCCCTCGTGTCTCCTGGCTGGTCATGCTCTTCCTACTTGCTATGCTTCTGCCACAGGATGACTGTGGCTGCCTACAAACCACAGTTTTTGTAAAGCAGGAGTGTATGACAAGGATCTTCCACAAAGGCCTTCAGGACAGCTTTTCCAGCTGGCACTGTGAAGGTGCCTGGGACAGAAGCAAAAAGATACCTACTAAGGCTTTGCACAGTGAGCAAACTGAGCCCAAGTTTTCCTCCTGCAGTGTTTTCCCTCTACACTTGAGTCTACAATCAGGCTTGTAGCCAAGAGGGTCAACATGAGGCAGGGCTTAGGCTCAAGAGCTTTCTCAGGCTATTTCCCTTTATACAGCTGAGATGTAAGTCAGTAAAGTGACCAAAGCCCTGAAGCCTCAGAGGTCTTTAGTAGTTTAAAGTTAGGAAGTGTTAGGAACCAAGATAACCTCTACACAAGAAAAGTGACTGGGTTTCTTGAATCCAAAGCCTGCACTCAAATCAGTAGATTAAGAGAAGGATGTAGGGGTAGGGGGTGGAAAATGCAGGGAAGGGCTATTGTCTTCTAGCTTAGCAGTCTTCAACCTGCATGTAGAGAAGCACCATGAAACAAAGATAATTATCTGATTTCAGACACTCAGCAACTCCATGAAGAACTGTAGAAATATAACCTAACAGCATTCAGTCTCTACATATCTAAAAGCATTGTTTTATTTGTTAACAACAAAACCGATTGCTGACAGCTGACACCCATGAATGATGCGAGGTTCATGCATGTAGTGTCTTTTTAAACAAACAATCAAAGAAGGAAGCTTCCTTCAAAAGAATGCAGAGGAATACCACACAGTATTGCCTGTGCTTATTGGTTTTGAAGGTTTTGTGCATGTATGTGTCTGCATATGTAACAGCCACTCTCTTCTGTGGACATTTTTCTGCAAACTATTTACAATTCAGTCTCCACTGATAAATGCAAGCCTTCACCATCAGCAATATTTGCTTAGTGAAGCTTAGTCTCTGTAGTTGCAAGCTTCTGAGAGCACAGTGCCTTGAGATACTGCATGAAAGGCACCAAACTCATGCAAATTGTTGTGGTAATTCCCTGACAGTTGCATCTCTCTAACTTTCATCTCTCATTTTCATTAATGGTCAGAGGAAGTAGTCTGTACTTCCAAAGAGATTCTCTGCAAAAACAGCTAAAAAATCTGAAATACTCAATCAGGCAAAATGACACTATAAAAATGGTCCTACCTCCCACTGTTCCCTGGGAATTTTATAGCAGTGGGAAAAATTTGAAATGGCAGAATCTCTTTACAATAAAACATCTCAGTCAGACTGCAGAGGAATTAGTGAAAGAGCTCTTCAATGCAAACAGGATCACAAGCCAGGGCGAAATAGCATGACTCTGCTCAGTCAACAATGATGTGCCAAGTTACCCTAGATGAGCAACTGCCACACCCAGTGTGTTTGATAAATTACAGCACCAAAGACAGAAATCCTAAAGGAAGAGCATTTGTATTAGTATAGTTCAATCTGCCCCATTCACTACTGACCACATACAGCAGTTAAAATGGCTTTAAACTACACTTTTCCATAAATGAAACTAGGGACTGCAATGACTTTAGGCTGGTATCATTCAATATTATTGACATGAAAGAATACAGTTGAAACATAGTCTGGTCAACACTTCCAGTCATACATACTGAAAATACCCCTGGCCCCTTGAGCAACAGAAAAGCAAATATTAATGGGAACAGGAAGATTTCTTTCCATTAAATAAAATCCTCTGAATCTCCACTTAAATAGTGAGAGACTAGAGCAGGATTTTGAGGTTTAATAAGGCTAAGTGCCAAGTCCTGCACTTGAGTAACAATAGTGCCTTGCAACACTACAGGCTTTGGAAAGAGTGGATGGGAAGCTGCCCAGCTGACAAAGACCTGAGAGTGCTGGTTGACTGCTGGCTGACCATGAACCAGCAGTGTGCTCAGGTGGCCAAGAAGGCCAGAAGGCCATCAGCATCCCAGCCTTTATCAGGAATAGTGTGGTGAGCAAGAGTAGGGAAGTGATTGTGACCCTGTACTTCGCATTGGTGAGGCCACACCTTAAATACTGTGTTTGGTTTTGTGGCCCTCATTACAAAAGGACATTGAGATGCTGGAGTGTTTCTAGAGAAGGGTAAGGAAGTTGTTGAAAGGTCTGGAGAATGGGTCTTATGAGAAGCAGCTGAGGGAACTGTGGAGAAGAGGAGGCTCCCCTGTGCCAGGGGAGGCTTGGACTGAAAGAGTGTCCAGGCATTGGAATAGACTGCCCAGGGAGGTGATAGAGTCACTATGGTTAGAGGTATTCAGAAAACAGGTAGACATGGCACCTCAGGATATGGTTTAACTGACATGGTGCTGTTGACAGTTGGACTCAACTGTCTTAGAGGTCATTTCCAACCAAAACAATTACATATTTAATGATTCCATGAAGTTTCTTTAAACTCTCTCTTCAGTGGTGAAAAACTGGTTAAGTCACACTATCACTGAATGGTTATGCTAATGCTCTGTGTGGATAGGAAACTGGATGAAGTACAGATATGCTGAAGCTTATCCTCACCACACTGATGATTCTAAATATAATTTCAAGCAGTGACAAATAGGAGCTGTACACAGCGTTTTAAAAACAGACTGGAAAACTCAGTTGGTCCTGGAGTCTCTAATGAATGTTTTACAGTAACAGCTGCCCTTTAATCTTTTTAGTTTTATTTACTACTCCTGACTCCTGCACTCTCCTTCCCTGTGATGGTTTGGGGGTTACCCCGCCCCTCCCACACTTTTGAATTTGCCCCAGCTAACTCAGACGGACCCTGGGAATATAGATGAAGCAATTTATTTACAGCTAGCAGAATTTACAAGCAGCTATTTACAATATATACAGTTATATACAATTATATACAGAAATATACAAAGGATAAACGATATGAAAGCACAACTCCCCTCCCAGAAACCTGAGTCCCCAGGAGGGGCTCTCAAACCACCCCAACACCTCCCCCGGCCCTCTCAACCTTACCCCAGTTCTCAGGAAGAAAAGAGGTGCAGCCAAGAGGTTAGGGAGCAAGGTTAGTAGGAGCAGGGTTAATGAGATGTGACCAGGTCTAAGGCCAAAGCAAGAGAGAGAGACAAAATGGAGAATAAGTCTTTCTTCTTCCCAAAGTTCTCAGCGTGACTGTGAGAGAAGTAGACACAATTGTTTTTCATTTCACTGCCCGTTATCTAGTTCTTGTACCAAAACATTCTAGCTTGCTTCAAACTAGCACAATCCACCCCTGTCTACTTCGCTCAGAGTATCGCTGAGAATTATCCAATCTAACCTAAATCAATATTTACACTAAAACAATATATACAAGTTCAGTTCACACTTCAACCAGATGTAGGTGATTCAAAAGCTCAGAACAGGGACTCCCAGGTGATGTTGGGTTCGTGCTCACGTACTGTAGATTCTATCGTAGATTCTCTCAGTGTTGGGCGCCGATGTTACCTGGAACAGAAAACTCCTAACAGTTTGAATTTAAACTCTCTCAGCTAAGGTTAGATTTCTCTGTGGAATACACTGGATTTCACCATTCTCCTGCATTACCCAGTATGTATGACCAGGACCTTCAGCAGATACCACCCCTCGGACAGGTTTCCCTTCGCCCGAAGGAGAAAATACCCAAACAGTTTTCCCTAACAGATTCTTCTCACGTACAACAGGAACTTTATCACCGTCTACTGTTTGGACCAAATCTGATTGTGCAGGTCCTGCTCTGTTTACTGAACCTCTACTATTTACCAACCAGGTAGCTTCTGCTAAATGTTTGTCCCAGTTTTTCAGAGTTCCACCCCCCATGGCTTTTAGGGTCGTTTTCAGCAAACCGTTGTAGCGTTCAATCTTCCCTGAAGCTGGTGCATAGTAGGGTATGTGATAGATCCATTCAATACCATGCTCTTTGGCCCAGTTTTTCACAAGATTATTCTTGAAATGAGTACCATTGTCTGACTCAATTCTCTCTGGAGTTCCATGTCTCCACAAGATTTGTCTCTCCAAACCAACAATAGTGTTACGTGCAGTAGCATGTGGAACTGGATAGGTTTCCAACCATCCAGTGCTGGCTTCTACCATCGTCAGCACATACTGCTTGCCAGAACGTGATCGAGGTAAAGTGATGTAGTCAATCTGCCAGGCTTCACCATACTTGTACTTTGACCATCTATCACCATACCATAAGGGCTTGATTCGCTTAGCCTGCTTAATAGCAGCACAAATGTCACAGTCATAGATGACTTGGGTGATAGCATCCATGGACAAGTCAATTGACCTATCACGAGCCCATCGGTATGTTCCATCTCTGCCTTGATGTCCAGATGAGTCATGGGCCCACCGAGCTAAGAACAGCTCACCTCGGTGTTTCCAATCAAGGTCAATGTCAAGTTCAGAGTTGGTATCAACTTGAGCAATCTTAGCAGCTTGGTCTGCCTTCTGGTTATGTTGATGTTCCTCAGTGGCTCTGCTCTTGGGCATGTGTGCATCTACGTGCCGCACCTTCACTGGAGTTTTCTCCAGCCGTGCATCAATGTCCTGCCATAGATCAGCACACCAGATAGGCTTTCCTTTCCTCTGCCAACCATGCTTCTTCCAGTCCTTTAGCCAACCCCATAGAGCATTGGCTACCATCCACGAGTCGGTGTAGAGGTAAAGGATAGGCCAATTCTCACGTTCAGCCACATCAAGAGCAAGTTGAACAGCTTTTACCTCAGCGAACTGACTGGATTCTCCTTCGCCATCTTTCATTTCGGTAACTCTCCTGGTAGGACTCCAAACCGCTGACTTCCATATTCGCTTGTTCCCAACAAGACGACAGGAACCGTCTGTGAACAAAGCATAGTTCTTTTCCTCATCAGAGAGATCACCATAGGGAGGAGCTTCCTCAGCACGAGTTATTTTCTCCTCTGGAGGTTTGGAACAGTCTGTGCCTTCCGGCCAGTTGGTGATCACCTCCACCAGACCAGGTCGGTCAAGATTACCCATTCGTGCTCGTTGGGTTATCAAAGCCATCCATTTAGACCAGGTTGCATCTGTGGCATGATGTGGTGATGAACCTTTGCCTTTGAACATCCAGTTAAGAACTGGCAGTCTAGGAGCTAAAAGCAGTTGTGACTCAGTTCCAATCACTTCAGAAGCTGCTTTCACTCCCTCATAGGCTGCTAGAATCTCTTTCTCTGTTGCAGTGTAATTAGTCTCTGAACCTCTGTAACAACGTCCCCAGAAACCAAGTGGACGACCACGTGTCTCATTTGGAGCTCTCTGCCAAAGACTCCAAGTTGGACCATTATCACTGGCAGCCGTGTACAGAATGTTTCTAATGTCTGGACCAGATCTCACAGGTCCTAAGCCCACTGCATGGACTACTTCTCGTTTGATCTGATCAAAGGCTGCTTGTTGTTCAGGTCCCCACTCGAAATTGTTTCTCTTACGAGTCACATCATGCAGAGGTTTGACAATCTGACTGAAACCAGGGATGTGTAGTCTCCAAAATCCCACCACACCAAGGAAAGAAAGTGTGTCCTTCTTACTGGTGGGAACCGCCATGGTAGAGACTTTGTTGATCACATCCTGAGGAATGTAACGGCGACCATCCTGCCACCGCACTCCCAGAAACTGAATTTCTCTGGCAGGTCCTTTGACCTTGTCTCTCTTAATGGCAAAACCTGCTTGCAACAGAATGTCAATGATTTTGTTACCTTTCTCGAAGACTTCCTCAGCAGTTTGGCCCCACACAATGATGTCGTCGATGTACTGGATGTGCTCTGGAGCTTTACCTTTCTCCAGTGCATTGTGGATGACTGAGTGACAGATGGTTGAGCTGTGTTTCCACCCCTGAGGCAAACGATTGAACTGGTACTGGATTCCTCTCCAGGTGAATGCAAACTGAGGCCTGAACTCCTTTGCTATGGGAATAGAGAAGAAAGCATTAGCAATGTCTATGGTTGCATACCATTTAGCCTCCTTCGATTCCAGCTCGTACTGGAGTTCCAGCATGTCCGGCACAGCTGCACTCATGGGTGGCATCACCTCGTTGAGGGCACGAAAGTCAACTGTCAGTCTCCAGTCGCCCGTAGGTTTACGCACAGGCCAGATGGGACTGTTGAAAGGTGAATGAGCTTTCTCGATGACAGCCTGACTCTCCAGTTGACGAATCAGCTGATGAATGGGCAACAAAGAGTCACGGTTAGTTCTGTACTGCCTATGATGAACAGTTTGAGTTGCAATTGGCACTTCCAGGTCCTCTATGTCATGATGTCCCACAACTGCAGATTCATCAGAAAGTTCAGGTCTAATGGACAATTTCAATTTATCATCCTCAATCTCTACAGATGCTATACCAAAAGCCCATTTATGACCCTTAGGATCTTTGAAACAACCTTGTCTCAAAAAGTCAATTCCCAGAATGCAAGGCGCATCAGGACCAGTTACAATAGTATGTGTCTTCCACTCTTTACCAGTTAAACTGATCTCAGCCTGTAACTTAGTTAACTCTTGAGATCCACCAGTGATTCCAAAGATAGAAATGGACTCTGTCCCTTTACAATTTGATGGCAATAAAGTACACTGAGCACCTGTGTCAACTAAAGCCCTGTATTTCTGAACTCTTGAACTGCCAGGCCACCTAATGAATACATTCCAATAGATTCGGTTCTCTCCACTATCCCTTTCCTCCTCCTGGCTGGAGGCAGGGCACCCCTAATGCTGAACATGGCATGTAGGGTGTACACAATGATTGGTGTTGTTGTGAGAGGAATTGCAACTGTTGGAACAATTGCAGTTGCTCTCGGGAGCTGAAGAAGTGACAGCTACTTTCCTGGCATTGCTGCCTCTGTTTCTGCCACTCTGCAGATCCCTGACCCTCTTTGAAAGAGCTGAAGTAGGTTTACCATCCCATTTGTTCATGTTCTCACCGTATGTGTCACGCAGAAGTATCCACAGTGACGCACGTGATTGCTGCTGTCTGGGTGGAATTTGTCTCCTCCTAGGCTGGAATTGCCTTGTAGGAGGTGGGCGTCTGTTCCTGACTGCAGAAACATGCACCCATTCAGATGATGCAGGAATGGTGTCCTTTACCAGATTGGAAATTGAGGTTGCAAGATCCTCCTTCAGTTCTTTCATGCCATTTCTAATGCCATTCTCAATGCTATCCTTCATCTCTGTAGTCATAGTCTTTATGGCACAGATTATACCAGAATGTGACAAGCTGTCCTCTAGCTGCCTGAGCTGATCAGTGAATTCACCAACAGTGAAAGATCTTCCATTATCACTCCTTGATAGAAACTTGCTGGCCAAGATGTTAGCATAGGATGAAGGAGCAAGCTTAATCAGCTTCTTCATGAGACCTGTTCCCAAAGGAATATCGTCAGGCTCATGAGTACCATGATCTCCATAAAGCACTTCCTTCACAGCAAACTCCTTCAGAAGCTTAATTCCCTGCTCAACGGTGTTCCACTTCTTGGCAGCCCATGGCAAATCATCTCGGGAAGGATATCTCATAGCCACAGCCAACAAAAGGCGTGTCCACAAGCTAACCCTACCAAGAGGACTTGCCAGGTGTTTGTCCACTCCACTCTCCTTAGTGAGCGGTCCCAGCTGCTTGGCAGACTTGTCTCCTACCTGCAGAGCATTAGCACCAATGCCACGGCATCTCACTAGCCAGCTTAGGATTGGCTCACCTGATTCCCTTGTGTATTCCTTCCTAACTTCCCTGACCTCTCTGAGTGGATCCTTGGAGCCTTGGATGTCATCTTCCTCCTCTTCCTCCTGTTGTTCTGGTGGTGCCGGGCCTAACACTATCTTCCTCATAGCATTCCTAAACTCATGGGAACCATCCTCTCTCTTGGCAGCTAACCTCACAGCACTCCTCTCACTTGAGTATTGTTGTCTCAGCACATCTACAAGGTCTTGCAGACTAACTGCCTCCTCTTCCTCCTCTTCTCCTTGCTGCTGATCACCAGAGGTTCCATCTCTTACATCCTCCTGCGAACCACTCTTTGTCTTAGCTTTTGCCTTAGCAGGTGCCAGAAGGGCCTGAGCAGCAACAGACTTGGATGTGTCTGCTGGAGGGTTTGAATCCTTAGGAGTCTGACCTGGAGCATTTGAATTATTGGAGGTCTGACTTGGAGCATTTGTATCCTTAGGGGTCTGACCTGGAGCTTGTGAGTTCAAATCTGCCTTGCTTTTAACAGGAGGATTTTGGTTCTGGTCTGCTGGCTGGGGGTTCAAATTGGCTGAGCTGGTGTCATTAGGATTTGGACTGACTGGGCTAGCGTTACCAGCACTAGTAGTATTATTAACATTAGTGGGATTATTTGCCTGTCCTCCTGGGATGCCTGCCAACCCTGACGTGTTTTGATTGTTGCTAGGAACATTCTGATTTTGGGTACCTGCCTGTGCTCCTGAGGCTCCTGCTAAACTCTGTGGCTTGTTTTGGTTATCCTTATCATTGTTTACGTTAGTGGCAGGAACACTGGCTGTGTTCCCAGAACCTATAGAGGAGGGTGGAGAGGCTGGCAAGGGGGAAGCCGATAACTGTGTTCCCTTGTTTTGCTGTGAAAGAGACTGCTTCTGAGACACAGAAATTTTCCTAGCTCTTACAGAAGCTGGTTTTGAATTTTTCACCAATAATGCCAAAATTAATATGAAAATTAAAATCATAAGAGCCAGATTACTGCACACCAACCCCGTCACAATCTCTTTTCTGTAAAAATCCTTGCATGGACTCGGCATTTCAGTTTGGGGCTGGATGACTCTCATGAGAGCAGTAGATAAAGCAGCATTTTGACTGATCGTCACATTATTGACAAAAACTCTTGTAATATCACTAGTAATATTCTCAGTGACACTAAAACCAGCATAACCAAGAATGAAATCACCCCAGCTCCAGAACATGTTTGAAAGCTTAACTTTAGCCTTCTTAAAAACTACATGAAGCAAGAAATAACCAATTTGATCTTTGATCCAGTTGTACACAAAAAACCAGAAAACAGGCCACACAGCAATCCCCACCAAGTACAATAGCTGCTTGATTAGCTTCATCTTAATTCCCAGAGCTAATTTCCACTCACTGAAATATCTAGCCCCACGTTGGGAAAGCCAATTAAAAATGTGATGGTTTGGGGGTTACCCCGCCCCTCCCACACTTTTGAATTTGCCCCAGCTAACTCAGACGGACCCTGGGAATATAGATGAAGCAATTTATTTACAGCTAGCAGAATTTACAAGCAGCTATTTACAATATATACAGTTATATACAATTATATACAGAAATATACAAAGGATAAACGATATGAAAGCACAACTCCCCTCCCAGAAACCTGAGTCCCCAGGAGGGGCTCTCAAACCACCCCAACACCTCCCCCGGCCCTCTCAACCTTACCCCAGTTCTCAGGAAGAAAAGAGGTGCAGCCAAGAGGTTAGGGAGCAAGGTTAGTAGGAGCAGGGTTAATGAGATGTGACCAGGTCTAAGGCCAAAGCAAGAGAGAGAGACAAAATGGAGAATAAGTCTTTCTTCTTCCCAAAGTTCTCAGCGTGACTGTGAGAGAAGTAGACACAATTGTTTTTCATTTCACTGCCCGTTATCTAGTTCTTGTACCAAAACATTCTAGCTTGCTTCAAACTAGCACATTCCCTTTTGTCAGGAGTTATGAGGGTATCCCAAGGCATTAGCGGCAGGGAAGAGCAAGCTGCTACTCTGTTCTTCACCAGACCTCTTCTGGCTAGCACAGAGCCCCTGCAGCCCTGTGTATCAGTGCAGTAACACATGCCTTGACTTCTGCAACTAGCACTAAGCCTTTCATGCCACTTTTTCTTGTGGTGCTTTAAGTAATGAGAAATTTATGTAGATAAGAGCTAAAAAATAAAACATGCATTAACAAATGGGAAGAATTGCTACTTACAGACATGGTTGTCTATTAATGAGAATGTGCAGTAAATTATTCCTGAATTTCAGACTAAAATTCAGAGTGCTCCTCGCTCCAGATTTCTCTGTGTTTGGCACTTTCTATTACATAGAGGCAGAGCAGCTCATTCTTGCAATTGTTTTACCCTTCTGAACTGCCTTAAGGCATACTTGCTTTCACCCCCTCAAGAAAATTACCTCTTTTCAGTGGTTTACTTTGCAACAGATCAGGAGCACACACATAGCCACACACACAATTTGTTCACCTGCGGCTTTGCAATCTATTTTGTGCCAGTACTCTTCCTATCTAAAATTGTGAGACCAGTAAAACAACAACAAATTATCATTTATAACTGTGAATGACTCAGGTTTGAGAGGAGGGAGAACACAGAGACAAAGAGAGATGTTTAAATGCTAAAATAGAAAGAGGGGTAAGAAAGAGACAGCTCATATTAAGGGAATCCCCAGCTTGGAAGACGTAGCAGTTTTTTATGCCCTGAAGCACTGTGGCTTAGGACAAATCACACAGAGCAGTTCAGAGTGCAGTGGGATTCAGAAGCAAGTGTCCATCTCGGAAGGAATGTGTGCTGCAGGCTTGCTATGCTTTTGCTAAGCACACACACACACAAATACATAAAAATCGACTTATTGTCATGGAAGGCCAAATTAGGCCTAAACATGTCCTGGCTTGTCCCTCCTTCTGCTACTGGGGGAAGCAACTGCAGGAAAGGAAGACAAAAGGCTTGGCACCTCCATGTCCCTTCCAACTTGTAAACACGGTACTCACATGTGTTTATACACCCTAAAAGGTAAGAGTAAACCCTGACTTTAGCTAATATGGCCAAGTTTGGCAAACTGCCATTCTGATTGGCCGAAGAGCCATTAGTCTTGGGCTACATCGATAAAAGGAGATGAGCAGGTAAACACAACGTGCTCTGCCTCATTGCCCTCTGCCACTGCATCCTGCCATGCTCTGCCTGCTACATAATAACAAGCCTTGATACTTTGGGTTTGTCTACCTGAAAACTTGCTGTGTTTCAGGTTTGCCAGGGGAAGGCATTGAGTGCTGTCATGGGACAGGCTCATTTAGCCAGCGTGACATTGTGCCCGTCTGCACATCTGCAAGACATCCTGCTTGCACCTCTGCAAACCTTTGTGCCAAGACTGCACACCTGCAAGTCTTCTGCTGGAAGGGACACAAATCGTCCAAGAGGAACCAGGATCGGGTCAGAGATCACCTGTCTCTCTCCCAGCACCTTGCTAGAGTCTGGGAAGATTCAGAAGCCTCAACAGCTATCAAGACATCAGCAGAACTCCCTGCAAGTGTTTGGGTACTGTCTGGAAACTGTAGTTAGCCCCAAGAATCTGCAGATAACTTTTGTGAGTAAATACTTTAAGCCTCTTGTAATTGAACCCTTAAGCAGAAAGGAGCTTCTCAAGTCCCTCTAGTGGGCAAGAGGTATAATTGACTGCAAGAACTTCTTTCCAGTTCTAATGGTTTAATGTTTGCTGAGTATTGCTAGTTATTCATTAAGTGTTCTAGCTCCTCTGTTTTTCCTCTGTGCAATACTTGTCATGACCATTGCAAAGACCTTATTATTTAAAACTGTCGTCAGTAGCAAGATTCCTGAAAACCAAAATTAATAAACAATATTAACTTTGAAGAATCCTATCTTGCACCACACTACTGCCACTACACTTACTTTTACAACAACATTATCAGTAACAAGTGCAAAAGCTGCTTACAAATACCTGTCTTATGAAGGGCTCTTTAACAACTCAGCACAGGGATAATTTTTGACTGAAATAAAGAGGGTGAAGACCATAGGTGTATTCCTTCTCACTTGGTTAACGTGGATAAAAATTTCTCTTCCACAACTGTATAGCCCCAAACAGTTTACAGATGGTTAGCCATAAACCTTATAAAAATCATCTAGTCTTGAAATAGCAACCTTTTAGCTTTCTTCTTTGTTGTCCTCTTTTACTGGTATAGCCCAGGCTAGCTTTTCAGCTGATGCTGTACATTGTACCTGTACTAATCCCAAATATGTTACACCAGTTCACAATCTTTTGAAGGTATAACCCTCCTCTGCTGCCCTGGAAAAAGATTTGTGGTCTCTGCAGAAAGTAATATTATTTTTCATACATTCTGCCTTCACTAGCTCATATTTAACTTTCTTTTAATCTCATTTATTTTGCCTCCACTGTATCAAAGCAAGCCACTCACCTAGCAACAAGCTCACAGCAAACAGGTGCATCTCATTTTCAGTGGATGGCCCTTCACAGGGCACATTACTATACCTCTGAGGGATTAATGAAGATGGCCAGGTCAGAATCTCTACTTTTGTAATTTCAGTGCCCCTGTTAGATTGATTAGTGATGCTCAAACTTGTCTTTCCAGTGCAGCTGGAGAAGACACAGGGATTCACAGCTAGAATGAGAAGATGCAGCATGTGGTGAAGTAGCCACCACTCAGTGCCCTGTCCCTATGCTTCCCAAAGACAATGAAGAGCTGTGCACCCCCTTTCCTTATATCCCCAAAGATCACAGGATGGAAGGGACCCAAGGAGATCATCAAGTCCAACCCCTCTGCCAGAGCAGGACAATACTATGTAACACAGATCACACAGGAACACATCCAGACAGGCCTCGAAAGGTTCCAGAGAAGGAGACCTCACGACCTCCCTGGGCAGCCTGTTCCAGTGCTCTGTGACCCTTACAGTAAAGAAGTTCCCCCTTGTGTTGAGGCAGAACCTCTTTTGCTGCAACTTACACCCTTTGCTCCTTGTCCTATCACAGGGAGCAAGTGAGCAGAGCCATTTATTGAATCCCCTCTAAGTCTTCTGTTCTCCAGACTAAACAGCCCCAGGTTCCTCAGCCTCTCCTCATAAGCCATGCCCTCCCGTCCCCTAATCAAACTCATATCCCTCCACTGGACCCTCTCTGTTCCTTTTCAACTGGGGAGCCCAAAACTGAACACAGTATTCAAGATGAGGTCTCACCAGGGCAGAGCAGAGGCAGAGGAGAACTTCCCTTGATCTGCTGGACACACTCTCCCTAATACACCCCAGGATCCCATTGGCCTTCTTGGCCACAAGGGTACATTGCTGTGCCATGGTTAACTTGCTATCCACCAGGACCCCCAGGTCCCTCTCCACAGGACTGCTTTCCAGCAGATCACCTCCCAGCCTGTACTGGTGCAGTTTGTTATTCCTCCCCAGATGCAGGACTCTGCACTTGTCCTTGTTGAACTTCATCTGGTTCCTCTGTGCCCAGCTCTCCAGTCTGTCCAGGTCTCACTGGATGGCCACACAGCCTTCAGCTGTATCAGCCAAGCCTCCCAGCTTGGTGTCATCAGCAAACTTGCTGAGCAGACACTCTGTGTCCTCATCAGTGTCATTGATGAAGATGTTGAACAGGACCAGCCCCAGCACTGATTCCTGGGGGACACCACTAGTCACAGCTCTCCAGCTGGACCTGGCACCATTGATCACCACCTTCTGAACTCTATCTTGCAACCAGTTCCTAACCCACCTCACTGTCTGCTCTTCCATCCCACACTTCCTCAGCTTGCTCACTAAAATGTCATGGGAGGCAGTGTCAAAGGCCTTGCTAAGGTCCCTGAATCTGCCCATTCAGTTATGGCATCATAGAATGCTATCAGGTTAGTCAAGCATGACTTCCCCTTGGTAAACCCTGACTACTCCTGATAACCTTCTTCTCTTCCAAGTGCCTTGAGATGCCCTCTAACAGGAGCTGCTCCATCGTTTTTACAGGGATGGAGGTGAGGCTGTCTGGTCTATAGTTTCCTGGAACCTCTTTCTTGCCCTTTTTGAAGACTGAAGTGACATTTGCTCTCCTCCAGTCCTCAGGCACCTCTCTTGGCTGCCACAATTTGGCAAAGATGATGGAGAGTGGTAGAGCAATAATAACAGCCAGTCCTCTCCGCACCCTTGGGTGCATCCCATCAGGACCCATGGACTTGTGAATGTTTAACTTAACTGATCCCTAACCCAGTCTGCACTGACCAGTGGGGAGTGTTCCCTCCTCCAGGCTTCCTCTCCTTCATCCAGGCTCTGGAGTCCATAGGGGAGTTCAGCCTTAGGTGTAAAGACTGCAGCAAAGAAGGCATTCAGCAACTGCCTTCTCTGCACCCTCAGTTACCAAGGCTGCCTCCTCGTTCAGCAGTGCCCCCACACCTTCCTTGTTCTTCCTTTTTCTACTGATGGATTTGAAGAAGCCCTGCTTGTTCTCTTTTACTTCCTTTGCCTGCTTCAGTTCCAAGGGGGCTTTGGCTTTCCTTGTTGCTTTCCTGCAAGCCCTGACTACTTCCCTATAGTTCTCCCAAGTGACCAATCCCTTCTTCCAAGAATTGTAAGATTCCTTCTCCCCTGAGATTTCCTTCAGGAGCTCCTTATTCAACCATGCAGGTCTCCTAGCACATCGACCTGATTTTTTATTCAGGGGAACACACCTAGCTTGGCCTTGGACGAAGCGGTCTTTAAATATTAGCCAACTTTCCTGGGCTCCTTTACCCTTCAGAGCCTTAGCCCATGGAATTTCTGAAAGCATGTCCCTGAAGAGCACAAAGTAGCTCTGCAGAAGTCCAGGGTTGCAATTCTACTTGTTGCTCTGATTCTACCCTTTAGAATACTAAACTCCACCATGTCATGATCACTGTCCCCAAGGCTGTTCCCGACCTTAATATCCTCAACCAGTCTCTCTTTATTAGCCAATACAAGGTCCAGACAGAGGTGAGGAGAGTAATAACCTGTGTGCCCTGCCTTCTGCAATTACCAAGGATAGAGGTTTCTCCTGCTTGTCGAGCTCTGAAATGGGCCTCTTTTCACTTTCAGGGAAAGAGACATCATCAAGGCTCCACACTGAGCTATCAGTCTGTGATGGTTTGAGTGTTACTTGCCCCTCCACACTTTAGAAATCACCCAGACTAGACTGAGCTGGCTCTGGAAATTGAATGAAGCTTATATTTACAGCTTAGCACAATATACAGGCAGATATTTACAGTATATACAGAAATATACAAGTTAAAAGGTAATACGGAAACACAACTCCCCTCCCAGAAACCTGAGCCCCTAGGAGGAGCTCCCAACTGCCCTTCCACCTTCTCCCACCGCTCTCAACCTTACCACAGATGTTGCCTTGTGCCCAAGGAAGAATGGAGGGTCAGCCAGGGGAGTTAGGGAGCAGGTGGATTAATCAGGTTAGGCTAGGTGAGAGAAGAATGCAGCCCACAGCCCAGACAGAGAGCAACTCCCTTATCTATGTTTGGATTCTTGCTCTTATACCTCTCAGCAAGCCTATGAGTGAAGTAGACATCACCACTGTTTCCCTTTCACAGCCTGTAATCTAATTCTTCTCACCAAAACATTCTAGCTAGCTTCCAACTAGCACACAGTCAAGAGAAGATCTAAAAAGTATTTCAGCAAACAGATGAGAAAGGTCTTGCAGGTTTGAAACAAACACAAAACAAAAGGTGACAAGCCATGACTCACTCTAGGCACTGTTTTCTCAGGATGCCTGCCTGGAAGTCCCATCTCTGCAGTGTATTCAGGCAGTGTGGTGGAGACAGGTAAAGGTCTCCCAAGACGGCTCTGAAACACACTTAGTCAGACGCAACACAGAAGTACAATATGGGCAGCCTGACCTGACTCTCCCTTGGGCTCCCAACTCTCAGCACAGTGCTGGAGATAGACTGCTTCCAGCACCTAACATTGTATTTCTGCACCACACAGCAGCAGCTTACACCAAGCTAGCACAGGGATCTCTAATGCAGTAATGCCTTGGATTTCTCCTTTCCCTTCATGCTGTCCCATTCTGCTAAAGCATTCACTGGGCAAGCAAGACAGATGAAGATCAGAGCAAACTCAGGCACATTCTCAAGTACAACAGCCTGAGCCACCAAAATACCGCTGTATGGCCAGATGGAATGATTTTGCACTCCTTATTGGCTGTCACAAGGTCACAGCACTTTGATGTTTTGACTGGTGTGACAAAACCCTGGAATTGCCTCTGTCACTTAGAGCACCTTTTCTCAGATGGCTCTCACACATCTTTATAAACTTTAGTAAATAAGTGTATAAATCACTCTGTCCACCACCGAAGTACAGCCGTCTCTGGAATGATACACAGCAGCCACTGTAAAATCAGACCACAGCTCTACACCACAGATTAGGGCAATAAAACATGTTGCATAAGGCAACTGAAGTCAGGAGGAAGGAAGGGGGATGTGGTGGAGGGAATTTTGTTGTTACAATAACTTGAGTATAAATTTGGCTAAAGAGGGTACTGTGTTCGACACTTGCATATCTGCAAATCAAAGCAGTCTTCCACCACCTGTCAAAACAACTCCAGTGTACCATTCTCCACGTTTTGGCTTTTAAAACCCCTTCCTTTCTGAAAACTGAAAAGCATCTGGATAAGAACAAAGCTCGTGTGCTTAGCACATGCAATAACCCAAGCAAATTTCTTAGCAACTGTCTGAACAACAAACAGTGAGCCTGTAGCTGTGATGCCCTTCCCATCCACAACTGAACACGAACATAGCATCTTTATGTTCCCAATTTTAAAATAGCTTCTGGTCCTGTAACTTTCATAGATCTTATTTTCTAGGCCAAAAGTAGTTAATCACTAAGGGGACTGAACTGCTGCACCCTTTTCCCTATTCTGAGATGAGCTTCTTGAATAGTGCATGCCCCTTCTCACCTCCCAGCCATCAACTTTTTATGATAAAAAATCTCTTGAAGGCTTGGGCTGCACAGATTAGATTTATGAATTTCTTGGTACCAAGGACAGTAGATGAAAAGTTATCCTTCTCTCCCTCTTCTCCTTGGTCATATAGCCATATATGTATCATCTAAAGCTATACCTGAGAATTTGCAAAGTAGGGGGAAGTGGTTTGAAAGATTCTCCCAATCAATATATGGTAGAGAACAGCATGGTTTGGGTCAAGACCATCAGTTTGGATTGAGCACTGCACACAGACTGTGCAGTGCTGATCTGCAAAAAACAAAATCATTTAATTTGAGTGACATCTCTCTACATCAAATTTTAACTTCTCTGCTATAAGCATCCCAAGGTACACAATTTCTCCTAGATTGTGCAAAAGCTGAATTTGTCAGCAAAATTCCCTGTCAGAGACCCAAGAGAGTCAAACTTTATGTATTAGAATTAGATTATTAGTGAAATACTACTAATAGTGAGTGACAGCTCAGATAGACCATATACAACGTAGGATCCATTTTGCTCTCTCACGTGGATCAGGAGCACATTCATGCTGGTTCACAGTACAGCCTGCAAGTGCATGGCAAGGGTTCCAGGGAATCTGGTACACAAGGCAAGACTCAAACTAACCTAACATGAAGCGTGCACCCCGGTGTCCACACTACCAGCTGTGCAAGATGAAGAATCTGCATTCATGGGAACAGGCTACTTGTTAATGTAGATGCAGCCATATAAATGGTCTCATTACGTGAAACACCTGTAGCAATCAGTCAGTTAATGATTGCTTACAGTCAGCTTTCTAGGCACCTACATGGAAAAGTTTACTAATTCCTTTCCCCATCTACAGACAGCTATGGAATGACATCACACACATTTCATGTTGACTCCCTCTCCCATCAATTTCACTGTGGCTTCTTAGGCTGTCAGTTTTCAGAAAGTAGTGAGGAGATGAAATGTATTTTCCTTGGGGGTGCATAATAGGGGTTTCTATGTGTAGCTCTGCCACTGTTATTAATTAACCAGTAAACTGCACACACTCCAGGCCAGGTTGCAAATTCACATCTTTGCAGTCTTTAAGGAAGTCAGTTGAACTAACCACAAACTAGGGCACAATTAGGTATGGTGTATTTGAATGAAAAAGTAAATACACTCCATCTGGAGAGCTGCAGAGCTAATAAGCTAAGAATATAACCTAAGCCATATAGGTTAAAACATAATGCATCAATGGTCTCATTGTACTGAGTTAACACACATCAGAGCTATGAAGCATGCACTCAGAAAAAGCTCTGTGGATCAGACTGTGCAGTCCTCATTTCTGCTGCTGTCGTCCATTTGCACCCTTAGAGCAAAAGGGTTGCTCAGAACCACCATGCTCAGAACCTCATCATACAAGACAAAAGAAGATCTTTTTTGTGTACACAAATCCTGGCACAATCAAAAAGGGGAAAATGGTAGCTTTGGAATGGGCACACCTGCATAACTTTTTCTATTACCAGTAAAACAGAAAATTATACAACCTTTGTCTTGTTCTCTAAGTACAATGCAGAGCACAGAGTGCATAAAAAAGTATGAAACTCTCCAGAGTCAAGGAGAGTCAAGGCTTTCAGCATGCAAATCCAGCAGCTAAACTGTTGCAAGACTGTTGTATCTGGTGTCATTTCATTCCTGTTAGCCTCATTACAAAAGTGTTAATGAAAAGAAAAAGACACTCAGCCTGAATTCTCATAATTAGCAACTTGTGCAGAGAGTGTAGAGTGGAAGAATGGCTGCTGCATCATCTGCTACTAAACAAAACCTAGGAAGCATAAATGCCCTTGGTAAAAACACACAGTGAAAGAGAAGTAGATTGAACCAAGTAGATGAGAGTATTAGGCACTGTGAGGGTTTTTTTAAGCATACACATATATTTTGCTGAAAATAAATTTAACTCCCCCCAAAACCCTATGTATTTAAAGCAAAACTTTGCACTTTATAGTTTGTGAGACTGGTTATTAAGTCCTGGCAAAGATCAGTAACTAAAATTGACCACATTTTATCTAGGAAAGAGGTAAAAAATAGAAATGTCTGGTTTTAGAGCCTGGTGACAGCAGGTTTCTTTCAATAACGTCAAATATTTTGTAAAGGTTAAGTTTTCACTATGACACAAAGTTTCTAGACCGTCTCTTTGGTTGCTGAAAACTGATATTATTTAACAGTTTAAAAAACCCAATCAAGGTATGAACAATGTATGTTAATTTTGAATTTTTGGCTGAAAACCTTCATAAAATGCTAATATAGTCACACATAACTGAGACAAACAGGGGTCACGCGGGCGTCACAGTGGCATGACAACATTCACACTGCCCTGCTCTCAGCACGAAGCTCCACACCATCACCTCTTACTCACATGTTTTGCTGAGAAGTCGTCAACCTCCTGAAGCACCCTCTCCTGGCACTCTGGGTTGGTGGCAAGCAAGTAGGTGGCAAAGGACAGTGTACTAGTGGTGGTCTCATAACCAGCAATCAGGAACAAGAAAGCCTGGCCTGCTATCTCATCCTCTGTTAACATCTGCTGAACCTTTTCAGATGGGGCCCTGCCAGCAAGAGATGCCTCGTTCTGTCCAGGAGCGGCCGATGCATTGGTCACGTCAAAACACCCAGCTGCCAGGGAGTCAGATGAGGGGCGGGAGTCCAGCATCCACTGAAGAAAATCCCTGCGCCTCTGCAGAACACAGGATGAGAAGAAGCACAAAGAATGAGTCCCAGAACAATGCCTTTATCCACAGGGAACGGAGGGAAAGAGTTGTTTCCTATTTATACTGCTCATTTGGCTCACGGGGAATGGTTTAGGGTTGCATCTACAATAATGTCTGTGCCAGCTTAACAAGACAGGTCTAGAAGCTGTGGGTAAATTAGGGCCCCTTTTTGTGAGACAGTGCAGTTATCAACACTTGTACCAGCACAGCAGTTTTTCATTTCTTTTTTTAACGTATTTGCAGAAACTCTGTACAACAGTACAGAGTTCCTCTACCGTTAGGCCTGCTTGGGTGGCTCGTCTTTGCAGGATGCCCACTAGATGATTCTACTGTTATGAAAACTGCTTTCTTTCACACTAGTTTCTGACAGACAAACTCTAATAAACAGACCTATGGACAAGACTGAGTTGACTCCAAACCGCTCTGGACAGCAGGCTTGATTAGGCTTTGAAATATAACCCAAAAGGTTTGAATTGACTTTTGGGAGTGGGCATAATAGAATTGTGCTGAACCTAAGCTATAAGGCTATGTGATTGATTTTCAATTCCTCAAATACCAACAGAATACATGATAGCTCAAGGACTCAGAAGTGACTCAGAACATGACAAGTTGTGCAGTGGGATGGACAAAAGAAAAGACTAAGTCTTTTTTCAAAAGGAAAAAAGAAACTCCCCATGCTGTAAAGCTGCATTTATCTGTTAAAAAGAAATCAGGTGAATTATTTCTTAGATATTATGATTAAGAGATAGAGTATAAAAAGGAAGAGCCAGAGAAAACAAGAGGCAAATAAGATAAGAGTGAGGAAGGACTAAATAATTATAAATGTCAAAGGACTTAATCAGATTTTTTTTGTTTTCATAGGACATGGGAAAAGAGAGCAGCAAGATAACGGAAAAGGAGAAATGCTTCTCTCTGCTGCCAACAAACTATTTATACCTATCCACGGGCAGAGAGGTTATTTTGGGGTTTGACTACCACCAAGGATTGGCACACTGCCTCTTTAACAGCTCCTTTCCAACACCACACAGAACCTTTTCTTTCGCACATGTGCATTACACACCTTGTGCTCATGACCACAGTGCATCTCGCACCCTGCTATACCCAAGGATCATCACTCCAAACAGTAGCCAGTGCTGATCACTGCACACTGAAGGACTCTAGCTAACTGGTCAGACTGCATTAGCTCCAAGGCACAGGACACATGCTTTTCCCTCAGTAAGCAACGGCACACAGAGCAACACTATATACATTGTGCTCTGCGAATGAGCTCCAGCCCTGACCACACTTCCTTGTGCCTAGATTTAGGCACAACTTCCATATTCAAATTGGCCATGCCTCCTTAGTCTCTCATTTCTAATACAGCAAGCCAAAAGGTGCAACTGACGTACCATAGCCATCGTCTTCCAGCATGATAGGATGCCTCTTTTATGTTCCTCTAAAGCAAACAAGGCTTCATGCATACATCAGCTGTACACAGCTAAAAATCTCATTTACCATTTCCAGGAAGGGCTTTGTTCACATTCTGGAAGTCCATGAATTGCACATTCCTCTGGCATAACCTACGCTTCAGGGATTTTCCTGGTGCATATATATGGCTTAGACCTTTTTTAATAACAATAATAATAATAAAAATAAAAATAAATCACCCCAGTTCCAGTGTGTTCATCAGAGTGTAGATAAACTGGTACACTACAGCAATAAACTGCCTCTGTAGAAATGTTCCCTTTTATCCATAAGATTAATCATCATCACCTAAAGTACCTTTATAACATAAAAATGTATAATTATATTCATATTCAGCTGAGCTGTAACACTGATATACTATAGTTTGAATGCTGTACCATTTGGTATGGTTCTCTATTCATTCTTCTGTAGCTGTGAACTTTCTTGTAAGCAAACCCATTGCTCTCTGAGGTTTTGCAGTTTCCAGTCAGGAGCTGTTGGCTGAGTCTGGTCTTATATTTAGACAATAAGCTCTCTGGAGACCCTATAAGATATTTCTCCAGCCTTAGACAAAAATCAGGTCCCGGCCTTATATAAAAGCATGTGGTTATTGCAATGATAGCACAGTAATAATCCTAATGACTAGTGAATAAAATTTTGTTCATGAGAATTTTTGCTGAAAGCAACTTAATGAATGCTAGCACAAGTGAATATTCCCAAGAATGTGCTCTGAAATGCCTCTGTGGCCATTTTGAGGAGCTCTTTTTATTACTCACATAATGTATTTGGTTAGGAATTTAAAAGCTTGTCTTGTTGCAGAACCTGTTTATAAGGTCCATCCTACCAAGAAACAACTAGATACATTTTCTGTGCCACGTAATTTGTTCACAGGTGAGCAGGGGTTGCCAGATGTGATGGCTTCGTAAATAACCCTCAGAAAACCAACATGCATTTGTAAAAACTACTTGAATAAGAGTAGGGGAGGGAAAAAAAAAGTCATAAAATTAGAAAGATGGAAGCTTTTTTCAAGATAATTCGACAGAGTGGAAGGAGATATATTTTAGCAAAGCTTCCCTTCCTTCTGGTTCATTCTACTTCACTTTAGGCATCAGTACAGAATGCAACATTAAAAAAAAAAGTCATCATCAATCCAAGGGAGAGAAAAGATTTCCAGGGTTATAACCAGTCATAATGAAACATATTTTTCTTCTGCACCATCAGGATGGAAAAAAAAAATCATTCTGACTCAAAAACTTAACAATGGCAATAGAGGCAAACACTAGCATAAAACCAAATATAATTGGATTGTTAAGTGCTAGAAATGAGGAAAATGTATTTCATGAAAATTCACAGGGGTTTTCTCCACTTTGGTTGACAGTAGAAAAAAAAAAGGGGGTGTGGGGCATTTTTTTTCAGTTCAAAAACAGACCAGGTGCTGGCAATGTTACTGCACAAAAACATTCCCTGGTCATCACAAACAGGTGTTGGCTTCATTTTTCCATCAGAGGCATTTGTTTGATTTTCTCACAAAAAGCAGAAGTCCATAATAGTCTCCATCCTGTCCTCTGACACTTGCATAGTTATGTTACAATGGTCTCAGAAACAAGTTCCTGCTTCAAAAGAATGCAATGAACTCTTGTTTTGCTTTTGTACAACACAGTGGCTATCATTAAGCCAATGAAAATGGAATGGAAAGCTACTATTTGAAGAAAACCTCTAATTTGAATGCAGTATGGGACAGGGTGCATGTCTAACTTGGTGGTGACACAGACATCCCCTTTGAAATATATAATAAGACAAGCCTCGCTTTCAGCTTCCCCAAGATAGACACCTTGCAATATATTTCCTGACACCGGTGTTCTGGGCCGTATCATTTCTCTCATTAGTCTCCTTAAACATCACCTGGCCATGCAGAGAAATCATTCTGCACAGAAGCGTAACGAGCTATGTGCTGCACACTGGAAGAAGAGATGAGTGCTACGCTGGGGAAGGCCAATTCCGCAGCATCTATCATCCCTCCTCAAATCAGCGCTTTTAAGTTTTGCAGCTGTCAGAAGGCGACACGCTCACACGCACGATGTACCACGACTTTCCTCACAGGAGGTAAGGGTCCTGCAGGGGGAGGAGATGTCTCCAGCTCTTCTTCTCCTAAACTGGAATTGTGTTTTCATCTACAAGACCAACACACCGGCTGACCTTTTCGCTCTATGGATCCAGAGGACCCCTGGGTTATGCTTTTGGTAGAGAGATTGAGTCACGCAACTTCTCTGCAAGTCAAAAATTACTTAAGGACAACTACTAAATGTGTATCTGTTGGAATTTTTTGTTCACCACACTGATTTGTGTTTTTTACAAACCACACACAAATTTTGCAGGACTCTGATAGTTCATTTCCCAATTTTAACTTCAAAAAGAGCCCAGAACTATAAAAATCAACTTGAAAATTAATCAAGGAATCAAACTAGATGACACAGAATCATAGAATCATAGAATCAACCAGGTTGGAAGAGACCTCCAAGATCATCCAGTCCAACCTATCCCCCAGCCCTATCCAATCAACTAGACCATGGCACTAAGTGCCTCATCCAGTCTTTTCTTGAAGACCCCCAGGGACGGTGCCTCCACCACCTCCCTGGGCAGCCCATTCCAATGGGAAATCACTCTCTCTGTGAAGAACTTCTTCCTAATATCCAGCCTATACCTACCCTGGCACAACTTGAGATTGTGTCCCCTTGTTCTATTGCTGGTTACCTGGGAGAAGAGGCCACCCCCCACCTGGCTACAATGCCCTTGATTGGTATTCTGTAAAGCACTTGTTGAGGTGCAAAAGTCATACAAATGTGATGCTGCTGATAGAATACCAGTCACAATAAACTGTGCAGACCCTCTTAGCCTTTCTCCATGCTCTAATGGCATCTTTTTAAAAAAAAAAGCAGAAGCTAAGCTTCATAATCCTTATCTAACAGGTAGAAAACTCACATTTCAGTTTCCCACAAACTTATACAAACACTGCTGTATTAGTTTATATGCAGGTCATTTTCTGCAAGTTTGATTTAGCAACCATATTTTTAAGTGAGACAAAGCTGTGTCACCTTGCATTTGTCAGTAAAGCACTGCAGTAGGCACCCAGAAACCTTCCACAAAGCAGCAGCAAACACAGTTCCAAGCTGCCAGACTGCTCTGAAAGGATCAAATCTGTCTCTAGCATTTGCAGGTTTCATTCAGGTTTTCAGTGAAATCATCAAAAAAAGCCAGTCTCTCTGCTAATATGTCCAGTTCCAAAACATTTCAGAGAGGTCATCCTTTTGCCTTTTGCTTGAACCCAGAAGTTGGATTTAACTGGCAGGACATTGCTGGCAGCCCTCAAGTTTGCATGTGTGAAGGTTGAGGGCTCCCACAGGTGATGCTCAGCTCTAGAGGGACCTGGATTCTGCTAAACTGCAGGGTACAGCCACTGTGAGAGAGTGGCTGGGAGGCACTCCCAGCAAAAATTCTTTTGTTTGCATCTGTTAACACCAACTGGCAAAACCACTGTAATGTTTCTATTGTAAATGGGCTGAAAGACTGGGGGCAGGGATGTCTTGCAAAGCAATGTAACTTACATTAAAAACCTGAGTAAATTTAAGGGAAATGATAAAATTTCATTGAGTACCCACTTGGAAAGCAGAGCAGCTTTTTGACAGCCAGATCTGATCCTAATATTTGTAGCAAGACCCCAGGCTGAGATGATCTGGTATAACTGGTATACTGTCATGTATTACCATCACTAAACTCCCGTGCAAGCTTCTATCAGCAGTTCACAACAACGAGGGAGCACGAGGAGCATGCAGTGACATTGCATTTGACATCAGAAGCCACAGCAATGCCTTTGGTTTCTACTTGAGAGAAAAAAAGAAGTGTCCCTACACCTATGTTGCAAAAATGCCACATGACATGCTGAGCAGGCCCAGAAGGGACAGGTAAGTCCATACATCAATGGAAACACCTCAGCATGGAAAGTATTATACATGATAACAAAACATATCTTCTGTATGTTTTTATATATATATACACACACACCCCTTTTTAAAAGACAGAAAAGCAAGAGTAAGTGTACATTCAAGAATGCCATGGCTTTCATTGGCTGGATTTGACACTAAATCCACAGAGAGGCACTATGAATTGCTGGTAGAAGCACTGACCTCCTCAGAAGATGGAATGCTTGTCCTGGAGTCAGGTATACCCCAAAATTCCTCTCCCTCTGTGGTTTGAATGGGAGAGGAAAAGGTGCAAAAAGACCTGTTTTCCATCCCCTGCCCTGCAGGCGTGAAGGGGGGGAGCACAAAGGGTGCCCCATGCAGGTGCCCGTGCAGGAATCGGGCTGGGGATTGGCCGTGGTCTTCACACCCAGGCAGAGGTAACTCAGCTCTTTGTCTAGGAAGAGTATAAATATTGGGGGACTTCCCGCCTTGGGGTTCCTGCCTTAGAGTTCTCCCCCTCGCCTGCATAGATTCTGCAAGAAAGAGTCCCCTGGTGCTCCAACAGACAAGCTGATGCGATCCACCCATGGGTCCTGAGGGAACTGGCAGATGAAGTTGCTAAACCACTGTCCATCATATCTGAAATGTCATGGCAGACTGGTGAAGTTCCTGCTGGCTGGAAAAGGGCAAACATAATGCCCATCTTCAAGGGAAAAAGGGATGATCCTGGGAACTACAGACCAGTCAGTCTCACCTCTGTGCCTGGCAAGAGCATGAAGATCCTCCTGAAGGCTCTGCTAAGGCAATTGAAAAAAACAAAGCAGAGATGATTGGTGGTAACCAGCAATGGCTTCACCAAGGGCAAATCATGCCTGACAAACTTGGTGGCTTTTTATGATGGAAGTCATAGCAACAGTGGACAAGGGAAGGGCAACTGACATCATCTACCTGGACCTGAGATATCCTGGTCACCAAACTGGAAAAACACAGACTAGATGTGTGGAGCACTGCTGGATAAGGAATTGGCTGGATGGTTGCACACAGAGGGTGGTGATCAAGGGCACAGTGTCCACCTGGAGACCAGTGACAAGTGGCGTCCCTCAGGGGTCAGTGCTGGGACCAGTGCTGTTTAACATCTTTGTCAGTGATATGCACACAGGAATCAAGTGCACCCTCAGCAAGGCTACAGATGACACCAAGCTGTGTGGCACAGTCAACTTGGTAGAGGGCAGGGATTCCATCCAGAGGGACCTGGACAGGCTGCAGAGTTGGGCCCAGGCCAACCTCATGAAATTCAACAAGGCCAAGTGTAAGGTCCTGCACCTGGGTCAATGCAATCCCAAGCACAAATACAGGCTGAGTGGTGAATGGCTGAGAGCAGCCCTGAGGAAAAGGACCTGGGGCTCAACATGAACCAGCAGTGTGAGTACAGCCCAGACAGCAGTGGTATGTTGGGCTGCATCAAGAGAAGTGTGGCCAGCAGGGCCAGGGAGGGGATTCTCCCCTTTTACTCTGCTCTCGTCAGACCCCACCTGGAGCACTGTGTGCAGTTCTGGAGCCTCCAACACAAGAAGGACATGGAACTGTTGGAGTGAGTCCAGAGGAGGACCACGAAGATGCTCAGAGGGCTGGAGCAGCTCTGCTATGAGGACAGGCTACAAGAGTTGGGGCTCTTCAGCCTGGAGAAGAGAAGGCTTCAAGGAAACCTTAAAGTGCCCTTCCAGTACCTGAAGGGGACTTACAGGAAGGCTGAGGAGGGACTATTGACAAGGTCTTGTCATAACAGAACAAGGGGTAATGGTTTTACACTGGAAGAGGGGAGATTCAAACTAGATGTTAGGAAAGGGTTCCTTACAGTGAGGGTGTTGAGACACTGGAACAGGTTGCCCAGGGAGGTTGTGGCTGATCCCTCCCTGGAGGTGCTCAAGGCCAGGCTGGATGAGGCCTTGAATGACCTGTTCTAGTGGGAGGTGTTCCTGCCTATGGCAGGGGGTTGGAAGTGGATGATGTTTGAGGTCCCTTCCAACCTAAACCTTTCTATGATTCTATCTCAGAAGACCCTTTAAAACCTAGGATGAAACAGAGTTACACAGTCTCAGAGCTTAAGGCAAAAGCACCATCACATGAGGGAAAAAGGCTTGGAAGGAACTCAGTAAGTTATTTACTCCATCCCTTTGCTACGAGGCAGCATCAACCAAACCAACACCGACAGCTGTTTGTCTAACCTGTTCTTAAAATCCCAGCCAAACTTCCTGCAGATTCCTCAGGCAGTCCACCCCAACACTGAACCATTTTTGCAACTGGAGGGGTTTCCCCTCCTCCAGTGAGTCCCTGCAGACATTGCTGATTGCTAGATTTTATCCATCTACGCCTGTAATATTTGAGGCATTTCCAGACCTGAGCACATTCCACAACATGCACTTCTAGGTGTCCCTCTCTGTACATGATGTCTATGCAATTTCAGTAACAAAGCATGCTAGTAACAGAAAAATCATGCTGCTGAAAAATGCTAACCTGTTTTCATGTGGTAGTGCCTCCATTCATGAGGTAAGGGAGAAGAGTGCTCAAGTACTGCTGGTTTCTTCCTCAAAATCCTGCACTTTTCTGACCTTCAGAATGCTGAATTAAAGTAAGAGCATCGGTAAACTACAGAGGCAGGGGTATGCTTAATTCATCCTGAAAATAAAGCTGAGGGAATTCTTAAACCCAGCCTTTTTAGGGACCCATCTCCCTTCAGCTTTCACTGCTGACAGTGTCACTAGAGGGCTCACATCTTGAAAGACAACAGCCTCCTGCTTGAGATCATCCCATACAGGCCAGCAATGAAAACAAATTTGAATTTCAGACCTAATTGCTAGTGAATGGAGAATGAGCCAACAACTGTCCCTACCTGAGACAAGCTTAACAGTGCTCTGTATGGTTCTTGTAGAAAGAGATTGTTTTTAACCTTAAGTGTGTGGATCTGTTGACTGTGAACTACACAGATCCCAGCCAGAGGCCTAACCTTGCTGTAGTGACACGTAGGATCAAAAGATACTATAATTATGAGAGGGACAAAAAGAAGTCACATGCCTGCTTGTTTCATTAATTATGTGGGCCCACAGAGAAACCTATGGCTCACAAACAGAGCTGGAAACCCTCCAGTAGCTCAGTATAAAACCAAGGGATTGCCTGCAGCCTGGTCCATTCTCGCCCTAATGACCAGACTGTTGTCTCTGAGTCTGGGAAGTTTCCTTCCAGAGGTGGTGGAGTCACTGTCCTTGGAGGTATTCAAGCAAAGCCTGGATGAGGCACTTAGTGCCATGGTCTAGTTGACTGGATAGGGCTGGGTGCTAGGTTGGACTGGATGATCTTGGAGGTCTCTTCCAACCTGGTTGATTCCATGATTCTATTCTATGCTTCTCCATAAAATTCAGCCCAATAGCAAACAATTGGTGGGAGTCGGTTGGCATCTCTTCCACGCTGAGCTGGCAGCCCCAGCAGCACAACAGCAGAACCACCACAGCTCCTTCCATCACATGCACACATGGGGAAGGCTAGAAAATCTCATTCACACTTCCCAATCCCTGCATCATCATGAGAAAGAGAAACAGGTAGCAAGTAATAGTGGACTGTATCCTCCTTCCAAAACATTTAGGATAACTACACTCTAATAATGACTCCTAACATCGTAAGAGTACAAACAATACATATTGAACTTGTGTGTGCACTACATGAGCTTCTCCTGCCCCACGTTTTGGTGCCTGGAGGTAAAGGAGTAAGGTTATAAGAATACACAGTGGAAGAATACAACAAGAGAAGAAATATTTGGGTGCTGGAGGAGGACAGCTTGGGCTGCTCCCATGTACACCAGTGTGTAGAACTGGCACTGACTCCCAAACAGACTGTGATCTGACCAGCTTGCTGCACACCAAATGCACACATCCTCCCCCAAAGCTTATCTGGTGTCTCAGTAAACCATCAAACAGGCCCACCCTCTATACTGTTTAAATGAGGAAGGGAGGATGCTAAGTGTCTGACACACAGAAGCTTGACCCTCTGCTGACTCAAACTACTGACTAAAGGCTGCTGTTGCAGGCAAGCCTTTGTTCCTTTTCTGTTTTCCACAGAGCTTAATTGTATTTGCTTAAATTTAATTTCTGATTAATAATCACTTCTGGTTTTAACATTTGTCTGACATTCAAGAAAATGCATGGGAATCTCATTACTGCCCTTTATCCTTTGTCCTTCCTGCCCCATATACTCTCTTTAACATGCTTGCAAAGCCCCACCACTCAGTTTAAGAGCCATCAGGATGCCTTTGGACCATTCTGGGAATTTACTGTTCACATCCTGTCCTTTCTCATCTCTCCCCATAGTTTGGTTAAGATCCCCTCTTTCTGCATCACATTACATATAGATGGCATGCACACACTTTGAGGGAAGGACCACCAGTTACTTGGGTTTGTGATGGCCTTGAGTTAAAGTAATATTTTAGTTACCCAGAAATACTGGATTAATTATGGCTGTGAGGCGTAAATGACATGTACTGTCGGGAAAAAATGTACAGCTAATGTTTGTCATGTTCTTTATTATCAACAGTATGGAAAAAAAACACTTGTCTTTTCTGTTTCTTCTCTGAGCAACAGCTCTCCACTGCTGGCAGGCAATCCTGATGCTGGCTTATCCATTCATCATCACACCTGCAACCTACATAGGATTTATCCTGGATCTTCAGCTATATTAAAACGGCTTTTACCTATAGTACATAAATCGCCTCGACATCTGACTCTCTGCTTGTGTGCATGAAGGGCTAGAGGTTTCTGCTGCAGTGGGCGAAAGCAGCACTGGGAAGGAAAGGATTATTTTCAGCTACCCAGTGACCAATAACAAATTGTGTTATCCTCTGCAGTTTCACGGGTGCTGGGCTCAGTTATGGTTTTTATCCAATAGATGGCTCCTTGGTAGCAGGAAGGATTCTCCCCCTGCTCTCCTTTCTTTTGCAGAGTTTCCATTTGACTTTCTAATATTTACACAGCTATTATCTTGCAAATATAGGCGTTTTGTGCACACTGATAAACACACAAGAGAAGCACGTGTGTGAATTAAACAAAAGAAAAATTAGATGGCATTTTCCGTATTTCATGCCACTTTGTCCTCTGTCGGTACAGGGACGCATGAAAAATGATAGGCAGGCAGCCCTGCAGTCTGAGATGCTGCCTAAAGTCAAACTGAAAGAAAAAAATACAACTTCAGAAACACATGAATATTAACAGCATGCCAGAATACCAGCTGTCTTTCTCCCTGAAAACAGGGGCACATCTTCCATATCTTACATATCCCTGACTGAGCAATACTTAGGCAACTTACAGGCATCATTACTCCTCTGTCAATGAAAGATTTTTCACAAGAAAAAAAAAAGAAATTAAAAAATCCTGTGTGTAATTATTTGTATAATGAACCAGGAGAGCTCTGTGTAATTGGCAGGGTGCAAGTTAACATCATTATGAGTAATGCTGCCATTTCTGAGCTGGGGAAAGTGAATACGCTTTTGTTGTTCTCTAGGAAAAAAAAACAACCCATAATCAGAATAATAATAGCAAAACCAGAGACATTAATTACTTTCAGACAAATCATGATTATCCCATATGCATGCTTGTGGCTTCTCTAAATCAGCAGACCAGTGCCCAGGCATTTCTATCCTGAGATCCTTCTTGTATCTCACTCAGATTTTGTCAAGATTTTGTCAAACACCTGGCAGCAACCCTACTTAGGAGACTGTGACCTTCCCGTTAGACCACTCAATAAAGTGAAAAGTGAAAACAGAGGATCTCAAAAAAATAATAAACCTCATAGAAGCCAGACCATGGCTTCTATATGAAGCCACTTAATCCTTACAGTGTAACACTCAAATGGGCCACAAATATAAACCCACTACACCAGCTGTTAGCATCTAAAATGGTAACAAACTTTATCCTTGAACTATTAAGCTGGTTTGAGAAGTGGAGGAAAGCACCAGCTTATCACAAATGTACATATAAAAATATAGCATCATATCATTACCACAATTACAGCCATAGTAACTGCCAAGAAAAAGAAATTTAATGCTTTGTCCCTGTTCAAAGCTGAGCACAATCCTTTGCTTTTCAGTGCTCCAAAAGTGCTTGTCTCATTCCCTACCTCAAATCGTGCAAAATTTGAACCAGCTTGCACTTTGCTCACTAATAAAAACTTGACTAGCATGCCTGATGGCAGGCTGTTACACTCTCCCTTTACTCCCAAGCAGAGAAACAGCACATGTAACAGCTAGCCTCATGCTCTGCTGACCCCTCAGCTGGTGTAATGGCCCTTTGCCTGCCCAAAAACCAGATGTGGTATTTCTCTCAAACTGTGCAAGGAGCAGATTTAAGCCCTGACCAGTCCCAATAATGGTGAAACATAAATGCTCCATCCATCCCCCTGTCTCTCTCTAGGGATGCTACAGGCAGCAGAACTTAACCCAGACACAAAGCGAAGCCTGCAGACTTACCTCCTCCTCCCTATTTTAAGGGTCCAGGTTACAAACACCTAAACATCAGAGTTCATAACTGAAACACTAACAACAATTTTCACTGTGGAGCAGTTTAAAACAGGCAGCAGTGATATTCATTAAGCTGTTAATAATGGATTACGGCACAAAGCAATTTATCAAGTTTCCATTGTAATTAAAATCACTGAATATTTGGACACTTGCACCTAGCTCTCCCTGCTTCTGAAGCTTTACATTTTAATGTGAATTATGGCTCACTCTCCCCAGAGACCTACTAAAAAGCCTATTTTAATTGGTATGTTTTTAATTGAGATTACATTATTAAAAAGTGTACATTTCTGTTGAAGAGAGAAAGGAGGTGCTCAACTCCCTCCAGTCTCTCCTAGACACAGCTTGCTTATCCCAGTGGGAGGGAAAGATGAAGGGTAGTCGCTGTGAAGAAAGCGGAGAAAGCCCTGCACAGTCACAGGCTGTGAAGCCAGAGCAAGGCTGCCATTGACTGCTGTGGGTGCAGGATTCCCTAGGCAGATTTTCAGGGAGAGAGAGGAATCACTGCAAGCATTCAGGCTGCTCTTTAGCAAAAGGCAGACGGAGGAACACCACACAGTGATTCCTGCCTCGCAGCCAGCTGACATCAAGGGCACATTTTAGAAAGCCTGTCCTCAAGGGTTCCAGTGACAGACAATCTGTCGTTTTCCATAATAAGAAACTCTAATGTTAAATTATCCTCAAAATCCAGATAGAGTCATGAGCACATTTTGTCTAGCAAAGACCTCCAGATCCGGGAAGGGAGAGGCAGCCTTTGGAGCAGCTCAGGCATGGTGGCAAAAAGAGTACTGCCCCAGCCAAAACCAGCTGGTGACCTTTGTGCATTGATATGGCCAGTCTGACCTGCCACCAGGTTCAAAAGAAAAGCAACTTCATGCGCTTGGTATCCAAATACTGGCCACATAAATAGCCTCCAGTTGGCAAGACAGGCTGTCAATGTCACTTACAGATAGGAGTATGGATCTACTAAGTCAAACAGATGTAAGAGAAAAGGGAGAAATAATCAAAGGAGTGCAAAGTAGATACCAACAGTTGAGACAGATCAAGGGAAAAGCCTCCAGAGATCAAAACATGCTAACAGATGGACAAGGTGGTTGAACCAGGATGAAATATCATGGAACTGCTTTTTGGGAGCTGCTTCAGAAAAGGCCAGAGTGTACTGCAAGAAAGCAAGCAGTGTATGGGGCTGAGAGAGAGGTTATGGTAGGCAAATAGAGACACAGAGAGACTAACAGACAAATTAAAAGATCATCCACTAATACCACAAGTGCTGCAACTCCTCTCTGAGTACTCAGAGCAACTCAGGAAGGAAGGATGGTGAAACAGTAACATATAAAAGAGAAAAAGAAGAAAAGATTGAAATGTGAAAGACCAAACTGAAAATGCTAAAACTGACAGAGAAAGGAGAGGCTCTGCCATTGCAATTAGGTCAGTAAATATGTGATTTTTAATCTAAATTAAGAATTTACATGCTGTGTGTCAGGAGAAAACCTGTTTGTAGAGTGAAAGTACCTGCACATGCTCTTGCCCTGAATGACAAGGCAAAATAACCACCTAAAACCCCCAGTCAAGAAATCCCTTGCAGATTTAAATCAAGAGTAAAATCCAAATAAACAAACAATCAAACACATACCTCACCCCCCAGAAAAAAAAACCAAAACCAAACAACCCCCCCCAAAAAACTATATAAATGAACATTGGATCTTATATGCCAGCATGGCATTGAAGACCACCACCCAGTTGAGCAGAAAATTAATCTCCAGATGATTTCATTTCATGGCAAGATTACCTTTGCTGATTAAAAAAAAACCCACACCCTGGAGGAAAACCAGATCACAGATTAAGCAGGAAAAAGGAAGAGCATTCAGTGACCTCAAAGTGGATCTTCTGAGAAACTTGTGAGGAATAGACCAAGGGTAATGTACAGGAGAGACAAAGAACTGTGGGAGCTACAAAAGAAATGGAATGTGCAGATCTGCAGGGTGACCTTTTTTTCTCTAAGCCAAAGGGATGAATACCCAGACTGTACCATGAAGGAAAACAAATGACAGGAAGTGGGAAAAGACACAATATGGAAGATTTACTTTATGCTGAGGGAATTACAAAGGGAAACTGTTCTTCCAAGCCTATAGGAAAATGACCCTGAAAGGCAGGTAGAACACTGCTTAGGCTAGGTATCTTGCACAGATGAGAACATGCAGAAGAAAGACCATATTAGTTACTGATTTCACATGTACCAAAGGATAGGTGACCACATCAGACCCTGCCCCTACTGCTATAAAAGAAAGGCAGCTAGAGATGCTCTACTCCCTTCCAGAAAACTGGGAACTTTTTCTTGGCACTGGACACAGCACAGTCTCGTTGGCTTTGTGTAACTTCTGTGACCCAATACCCAAGGACATTTCCCCAAAGGCACACAGTGACCAACAGGTTGCAACAGCCTAGATCCAATTATTTTCTCTGATTCAGAATATAAGGAGAGATGCTAACTAACCAAGGTACAAACTTTATGTCTAAGGTCATGAAACAGCACTACTGAGTACTAGGTATAAAAAGTATTAAAGCCTATGCCACATCCTTCTCAAACAGATGGCCTTTCAGAAAGATTTAATCAGACATTGAAATGCATGCTGCGAATACTCATTACCAGCACAGGATCAGGCTGGGACAAGTGGCCAGCACTGACGTTATTGCCTACAGGGAATTACCACAGGCATAAACAGGATTTTCAACACTTGAACTTCCCTATAGATAGCAAGCACAGGGTCTCCTTGCCACTGCAAGAGAGGTTAAAGCAAAACAAATCACAATGGGGTGGGCCAGGTCTAGGTTGCAGAGATGAAGCAAGAGACTGCATCAGGAATGGTGTGGTCAGCAGGAGCAGGGAGGTCATTCTGCCCCTGTACTCTGCACTGGTTAGACCACACCTTGAGTCCTGTGTTCAGTTCTGGGCCCCCAGTTTAGGAAGGACATTGAGATGCTTGAGCGTGTCCAGAGAAGGGCAACGAGGCTGGGGAGAGGCCTTGAGCACAGCCCTACGAGGAGAGGCTGAGGGAGCTGGGATTGGTTAGCCTGGAGAAGAGGAGGCTCAGGGGTGACCTTATTGCTGTCTACAGCTACCTGAGGGGTGGTTGTGGCCAGGAGGAGGTTGCTCTCTTCTCTCAGGTGGCCAGCACCAGAACGAGAGGACACAGCCTCAGGCTGCGCCAGGGGAAATTTAGGCTGGAGGTGAGGAGAAAGTTCTTCACTGAGAGAGTCATTGGATACTGGAATGGGCTGCCCAGGGAGGTGGTCGCCGTCCCTGGAGCTGTTCAAGGCAAGGTTGGACGTGGCACTTGGTGCCATGGTCTAGCCTTGAGCTCTGTGGTAAAGGGTTGGACTTGATGATCTGTGAGGTCTCCTCCAACCCTGATAATACTGTGATACTGTGACTCCAGCCTTTGTAAGGAGCAGTCATGGGGTTTTTGGCCTCCTCCATTTTTTTGCCGCTGCTAGTCAGGCCACCACAAAGCTGTGGCACAAAACAGTGTTTGCTGCACCCCACTTTGAAAACACAATGAACTCTTGCTCATCATATTTTTATGGATACATAAAACAGAGCTGTGGTCATTTCCTCCCCTTCAGTATCTAGAACAGGTGAAAAAATGCACAGTCGCAACAACCTGGGGAGGGTTGTTGGTGAGGGACTTGGGGCTTTTCAGTCCAGAGAAGAGAAGACTTAGAGAGGATTTGATAAATGTTTACAAGTACCTGAAGGCTGGCCAGGAGCAGGGGACAGGCTCTGCTCACTTGCTCCCTGCGACAGGACAAGGAGCAATGGGTGTAAATTGCAGCACAGGAGGTTCTGCCTCAACACAAGGGGGAATTTCTTTACTGTAAGGGTCACAGAGCACTGGAACAGGCTGCCCAGAGAGGTTGTGTGGTCTCCTTCTCTGGAGACTTTCAAGGCCTGTCTGGATGTGTTCCTCTGTGATCTGTGTTAGATAGTATTGTCCTGCTCTGGCAGAGGGGCTGGACCCAATGATCAACTTGGGTCCCTTCCAAGCCCTAACATCCTGTGAGCCTGTGAACCTGAGACAGGCAAGTAGGCCTGGCAAAAAAAACCCAAAACGCCAACCAAAACAACCAAAACTCTGCTTGCTTTCCTCCTGCACTTTTTCTCAGAAATTTTATTGCAAGCATCATTTGAAAGAGTCTTTAAGCCATATTTTGGCATGGATTTTTGATAAACAGCATTTTAAGAGGCTGATTTTACCATACAAACACCATTTTTGTAAGTCACTGAAACTCCTGACACTATCAACAATCGAGCATGTGGGTTTATTAATTATCACTCTGGATGAAAAAGCCTTGTTTTCAACATTACAGATCTCCCCCTTCTTAATTTAAAGACGTTTCTTACATGCTGTGGATCAGAAAAGTCTCACGTCCATCTTCACTTCCCACGTTGGCTGGTGAAAACAGGAGGAAAATTAACACAAACTTTATTGACAGAAGCATTTAAGTTCTTCCTCCTTGTAATTCTGAAGGTATCCTGTTGGCCTAATGACTTCCTGTGGATTAATGTTGCTGTAGGAAGCATCTGAGCCTTCCCTGTTACTCCCCAGACAGGAGGAAAATGACCAATTTTTGGAAAGCTTTCTGGAGCTGCATCCATCATGTATCTCAGAAATATCCTCAGCAGATTCTCAGATTTTCCCAGTACTCTCTGCAAGATCATTCTCTGGTATTCCAGATATGCATAAACTTCACCAGACTAATCAGTAAACATCCTGGTGTTTTGATTTCATTTCTGTCCTTTGGCACAAGTCTTTGTTCTTGCAAATTGAAGCATGTGAGTGGTGCTCCAAGAAGTCAGTGAGATTGACTTGGATTGTAGCTGAGGTTGGACATGTGAAGTACAAGATAGGGACACCACTCCAGTCATCCCCTAAAGAAGAAATGATGACACACAGTGGTGGCTGAGAAGATTAAAATGAAGTGGGAAGAGATGAAGGTAATGGAGAAAGAATCCCAGATGTCAGTATTATTTTGTTATGGTTGCTGCAGGGTTTGCTGGAGTGGGGCGGATAATATACACATTACACCTGCCTCTTCTTTGTCTAGGATCTACAAAGTACTCTGATCCATAACCAAGAAGGCATTAGAAATGGTGCAATAAGAGCAAGGAGATCCTGTATGTACTTGCTGGCAGCAGGTAAGCAGGCAGACATTTGCTATCTCCTCGTGACTGCAGTACTCATAAAACACTGGGCTCACAGGTATGCTGCAGAACTGGGACAGATGCAGCAGTAATGCAAAACTCTTCCTGCTTCTCCATCGACATGCCTCAGGGAGGTGAGAAAGTCACAGCTCTTGTTACTTATTCTGTCCTTGATCTCTTTTGAGAAAAGAGACTGTAAAATTGCATTTCATGATGAAAGCACCTCAGCCAGACACTTCAGCCAAGGCCTGAAACCAAAAGATCACATTTTGCAATTCACTGTTAGAAAGATAACTGACTGGTCAAGAAATTTCAGTTGGTTACCTAAACTATTAGGGATTTTGGGTTCATCTTCATCTGCAGTTCTGAGGCCTTGCTATGTTTAAATGCCCATTTCAGAAATCCTGAGGAAGTTATAATAGTCATTACACCTTGAAGGAAGGGGGGGAAGAAAGAAAAAGAAAACAAAAGATTTTTCCTCAAATGTAGAAAGGAAGGAAGATAATTCTAAGACAAGCAGTAATGGCTTGATTTTTTTTAACTAAGGTGGAAAACTAAAAAGCTTTTTAGTACAACACCTCTTAGAATCACTTCTGCCCAAGCACAGGCATCAGATTTAATGTTCTAGAGATTCTGAATATATGTTAAAATGACAATTTTCTTCTTAAAACAGCAGAGATAGAGGCTTAAGACTTGGGCTCAAGCCCATATTTAGCACAAATGCTCTCTAAATCTTTAAGACACTCATTAACCTTTCTGAAAAGCCCACTTCACATTTCTTCCCAACAAAGGCAGAGGATAACGGCACAACCAAACCACGCCAACTGAAACATGCATCTTACAGACTTAGAAAGACACAAGGTACAAGCTGATCTTTTGCTTTACTGACTATCAATCAGCAAAACCTGACTATTTAGTACTGCCATATGATGTGTATCCTTAAATGGACATCACTTTCCTTCAAATACAAACAAGTTTTCCTCGGTTTTCTATAAAGGCAGGAAAACTGCACATCAGTAGAATGTGTCTAATCCTCCCATCTGCTGTTTCCTTAGAAAAATATTTACTTTTAAACATCTGTACTGCATTTCCACAGTTCAAACACACACGTAGCTCTTGGAACATACATAGTATTTAGCAAAATTTTAACTAAGTTTTCTTAGCAATTGTACAGTTTTCCCTTGACAAGGAGAGGATCCGACTTTTTCAGGAGGATTACTTCTGGCCAAGTAATTTCAAGCAGCTCTTGAATAAAATAGTTCATTAGTTCATCAAAAGGAAAAACTCCAGGGAACTGCTGGGGAAGGAAGAGAAAAGAACAGCATGCCACAGTAATTAGGTTTTCAGATTGTCCCTTATCCTCCAGAATGCAGGTACACACACGCATGTCCCTCTTCCCCTTCGGTAAAGCATTTAGGGGAGCTCATTGCACATTTCTCCCTGGGAATCAATGTTCCAGAGATTAAAGTTGTAACCAGGCCATCATTTCCCAGAAAGATATTAAAAGATACCACCTTCTCTTAGCCCGTTCTATTGTTAGTCCACAGCAAAACGGAAGTTCTCTCCTCTTTGCAAGCATTTAAATACCTTAGTTTCAGACTTAGTTACCAATTCAGTTTTCTGACCTTTTTGGGCTCCCAAGTCTGAAGCTAGAAAACCAAAGGATCTCCACTCAAGAGGAACCACTTGCCTCTGCCCACGTGTACAGGCAACTCAGGGGCAGCAGAGCCACTGACTGTACCTACCTGGGATCAGGAAAAGGACTGGGCCATTGGGAAAACTGAACAGGGCTTGCAATTGTTCACTGGAAATTGCTGACCAGAGAACAACCTCTTTTGATCTAAATCTAGCAAAGCAGAGTACAGAGCATCCCAGGACCATGCCAATTCACAACAGGTCTGACAGCACTGTACAGCTTCTTCTTGGCTCTACACTCCATGGCTCAAGGACAGCACAGCCCTCACACCCTTCTCCCATTGTTCTTTCTGTCTGTTCTGCACTTAACCAAAATGCCAATGAAGTAGTCCACAGGTCTACAGGTAAACTGACTAAACTGTGAACCAAAATGCCAACTGATATGGTTCTGGTGCTACCTTCCTGGGCTTTGTCACCCTTTTGTTTCAAATTGGCTTGAGACCACTAAGAAACAGCTGATGATCATCAGAAACATCGTAAGGTCACACTACCTGCTTGGCATGGATCAGTGGTTCTGAATTATGCATTCACAGCATACAGGATGACTGGAAAAAATCAGGAGCTGCCAGAAGGACATGCTGCAGCCTCTATGAACTCTCCAATTCTCCTTATTAAAAGGTGCCTGTTTTGAACACTGCATTTCCCCACAGATATGGTGTGATTTTCCAAGTTTTGCAATATCCTTGAATTGTTACACTGTTTGTTGATATTGTTATGGGTTACAGATGGAATTCTGACTATCTGCTAGAGGACTTAGTTTCAATCCACACCTTTAGAAAGCAGTTTTGAGAACCATGAAAAACTCCTTCATCTGCATATTATCATTTGAAACAGTTAGGAACTGACCTACAACATGACAGAATGAGTCTTATATTAATAATTACTTGCACATTAGACTAGTAAGTGAAAGCCTATCAAACTAACAATTATTGATATAAACAAAGAGTTTATCTGCCCTGTTTCTGGAAGCATTTTGCCTTAGGGGAAAATTTACACCTGGGCAGATAATCAGGATATGGTATTTGAACACTTGAATCCTGCTGGAGTCTTCAAAGTAGGTGGCAAGTGGTGCATTAAATTTGTGCTGTTTCTTCCAAGCAAGGTGAATTTGCTTTTCTGTAAGTAGCAGGGAAAGCAACTTGGATCCATGAATGGATTTAATAGATTCAAATTTTTAAAGTACCAAATGTTTTTTGTACATAAGCTAAATGAATGAAATTATTTGATTGACCACAGAAAAATAATAGATAATTGTCCTAGTTTGAAGCTAGCTAGAATGTTTTGGTGAGAAGGACTAGATCATAGGCTATGAAATCAAAACAAGACTGATGTCTACTTCGCTCATAGGCTTGCTGAGATGTATAAAAACATAAGTCAAAACATGGATACACTCGGCACCACTCTTGCTTGGGCTGCTGGCTGAGCTGCATCTCTCTAACCTCACCCTCCATTTTGGGCTAACTCACTTTGCTTTCTAACCCTCTGGCTGAACCTCCATTCTTCCTTGGGACTGGGGTAAGGTTGAGAGGGGTAGGGGGAAGGTGTAGGGGTGGTTGGGAGCCCCTCCTGGGGACTCAGGTTTCTGGGAGGGGAGTTGTGTTTCTGTATTACCTTTTTATCTTGTATATTTCTATGTATAACTGTATTAACTGTAAATATCTGCTTGTATATTGTGCCAGCTGTAAATATAAGCTTCATTCATATTTCCAGAGCTGGCTGAGACTAGTCTGGGTGACTTCTAAAGTGTGGGGGGGGCAGGGAACACCCAAACCATCACAATAATTAAAATTACATCAGCAGCACTAGTGGATGGGATGAGAGAAAGTGACATCACAGGTCTCATATAAGCTGCAAGAATATTATTAGATCTAAGCCTAGCTGTGAAATTACTATCTGCCCATGGGATCATCTTTAGGCAGTCTGAAGCATTGTTTCATCTACTAACAGACTCAGGATGATAAGAGGCTTACTCTGCTTTCCACCTTGTTTTTTGGCTTTTCTTCACTCTTTGTTCATGTTAGCTGCAGAAGACAGCAAGACAAGCTTCAGCTAAACCGTGGAGCTTTTTACAGCTTTACAGTTTGTTCCAAAGGCTTCCCCCTCACCAAAACCAAAATAAACCCACAAACCAAACCAACCCCCAAAACACTTAAAATGAAACTGGTAAAAATGCACACACAATGTAAAATTGGAACATGGCAACCTAAGGAATACTCACTGGCCTAATGCAGCACAGAGAGACCATAACACTCTGCTTGTAGATTCCATCCTTTGCCCAAAAAACCTCAGCAGCTACCAGTTTTATCTTGACCTTGTCAAAATTCAGTGACAAAACCCTGAGTGACCTCAGTAGGTGTATTTCGTCATTCAACACCTAGCACACAGGACATAATTCTCCTCAAATGCAGGTCTATCTGGGACACCTAATCTCAGATTACTTTTCTGCATTAAACTGGACATGGTTGCATTTTGATCTGTTTCACATACCACATTTCTGTTCCTGGCAAATTATTGAGTTGCCTGTATTTGTAACAAGACTCACGTGCCACCAACCCAAAAGAGTCAAAATTCTAAGGGCATGTAACAAGACAGGGAATGGAAAAAGGAATTAAAAAGGAAGCTTCAAACTTTCCAGTCACTTTTTAAAGCTGTGCTTTAACTGCAAGCAGGTCTTAATGGCCTCTCAGAAATCTGAGCCTAACTCCCAGTATTTGAAATCATTCCCAGGTGCCCATTTTGCAAAATGAGGCAAAAGTCCAGGAACAAGTGGGACCACAGCCACTCATGGACTTTTGCATATGCTGTAAAGGCAAAGAGGGGCCTTGTAATTTCCTCCATGCTACAGACACTGGGCATCTACTGCTATGCTATGAGTTATCACTTAAAGCACTTCCCAACATCACTTCTAATAAAACCTTAGACTTCTGCTCCACCAACCACTGAAACCTGCAAACAGGCCACAGGTACAAAGAAGGCTGCCTCTGCTCACATCACCAGAATCTTGCTTTTCTTAATGTTTTCTCCTATACAGATCTACTTGTTGTCTTTTCTCTTAGTCTGCAGTTTGAGAGTGATCATCTCTATCAAACTGAAGAATTAGTTTATCATCAATGCCAGTTAGTAGCATTATATTTTATTAATAGTAATCAACATATCAACATCAGATTGTTTCATTTTTCCCTTTATCCTTTTATAACTGATACACAGAACAGACTTTTCATGCAGACCCCACTGGCATAAAACTTTGCTTCAAAACTCTCTGTAAACACAACCACACCAGTATTAAGTTCATAGTGGCTCTGTGCACTTAGAAATGAGGTGTCTGCAAGATACACCATCCCTGTTGCAAAATATCCCAACACCACTCAGCTTGAGCCAGGAATCATGTTTACGAACCATAAGTTGTTTGTGGCCAGTCAGTAGCACTTACAGACTTTTGGATGTAAAGAAGAATGGTGACAAAGATCTAAAGGTTAGTCAGGGCAAAGACTCAGAAAGATGGGCTGGAGTAAAGACAAGAGGCATATGATGATAAAGCACAACAAATAGAGAAGTGAGACTGTACTGCACAAAATGTCAAAGAAAAAAAAGGCAGAACAAGCAAGGCAAAAAAAAAAGAACAGCAATATATTTGAAAAATCAATTTTATTTTTAAAGGTGTCCTGGATGTAATGTGGGATAAGTTAAACTTTTTTTTTCCTCCTGAAAGTGACAGCTGTAGGGCTAGCTATTTAAAATAGTTGGGAAAGTCCATCTTCACCTGTGCTTTTACCTCATCAGAATTGCTCTTCATCTCAAAAGTGGTAAGAAACATGTCTTATATTGAAACACTAGCAGCTTCTTAATGTGCATTTTGTAGCTTGTTCCATGTCCACTGATATGCAAAACTTGTCTCAGTTACCTTTAAAATGGAATTCTCATTGATACTCTTTGTTTCTCACTACACATCTATAATTAAGTGACCAACTTATTTTTAGGGAAATTATATTCAGTCTGCAGTAAAGAAAGGCACAAAAAGACATTTAAGCTTGAAGAACTTCTGTGTCACAGAACTGAAGCACATGCCTATGTTCCAGAAGCAATGTGCATCAAAAGAGACTTTCAAAACAATGCATGTTCCTTCAGAGACTTCATAAAACAGTGATTACAACAAACAAAAAAGAACAGAAGTTATGTCCAGATGAAAGGGAAGTACAGGAGTAACAAACAATTTGCAAATAATGCAGACTCATTCGTTTGCATATTTTAAGCAGTATTTACTGTGATTCTCTTTAGCCACCTCAGTGTCAAGTGTCTCCACTTAACTACACATTCAGGTTCTTTCCATTTGCTAAAGCAGCAGGAACAGTCACAGGGCTATATAAAACCTGTCTCATCTCCTAGGTAATGACTGGATTGAGACACCCAGTGGGGTTCCCTTTTCTCTGGTCCTTAAGGAAAAGTAGCATAGACGAAACACTTAAAGATGAGTAAACAAATTTGCAGGGTGAATCCTTCCTTCTGGGTTGTAGAAACTGGCTAGAAATGTTATCCCAGATGTAGCATTTTCTGCATCTTAGTCTGAACAGAAATACTAAGAGAAGCAATCATATTTGCAATGTGTTAACAATTCTGTCTCAAGACCAAGTCTGGTCTGATACATAAAGCTAAAGCCCAGTAAAATCCTCACTGAATTGCTTTGAATGCTCAAACAGATCGAGTTTGCTTTTTCAACTGAGGCTTAAGTCACTTCCAGTTTTCTTTCTACACATTTGCTTATCGACATGGGTATCACAGAAACAGCCTTACCTGAGCTGCATCTTGCTGCTGTCTGAAGGCAATTGCATTCTTTATGGTTTGGATGAAAAAGCCATTCAGTTCTTTTTGTTTCTTGTTTGGCAAAATCCGGAGCAATGGGATCATTATGAATGGGAAAGAAACTGTAAGAGATTTTAAACACTGAATCAGATTGTAAAGGTATTTAATAACTCTTTCCATTTATTAACACTATCAAACTCATCAAGTAGGATGTATTACTTCTGTGAAGCCTGATTTTGCCTCTTTCTCCTCTGCCCCCACAGGCTAGTAAAGGATTTTCTTTTAGAAATTCCATGCTGGACAGAACTCCCCCGCCAGACAGATGCCTTCCAAACTTGCTTTTACAATGCTTCAAAACTTCAGTTTATCTTCTTGATGACACGGAGCCACCACAATGAAAAGGAGAACCATTTTCCCTGCCTGCTCCAACAATTACATACAGAAATAGGGGATCTTGAACTAGCCTAGCAGTTTATGGCACTGATCCATGAAATTCTGTAGAAGTTGTTCTCATTTACTGTTCTCCAATATTAGGATATTGGTTTGCTATCCTATTTTGCTTTTCTAAAGAGACTGCAGAGTCTAGAAGTGGGATGTTAACACAAAGATGGTCTCAAGCCCATGGCCTTTATAGGAAGGAACTAAAAACCTTAGTAAAGTCTTCCTCATAATAACATCTTTGTTATCTTAAGGCTAACAAACCAGTCATCCAAAAAATTCTGGGTAGCCCAACAGGTGTTTGCCCCCAGCAAGTCAACATTGTGGAAATTCAGACTATAGAACCATAGAATCAACCAGGTTGGAAGAGACCTCCAAGATCATCCAGTCCAACCTAGCACCCAGCCCTAGCCAATCAACTAAACCATAGCACTAAGTGCCTCATCCAGTCTTTTCTTGAACACCTCCAGGGACAGTGACTCCATCACCTCCCTGGGCAGCCCATTCCAATGCCAATCACTCTCTCTGGCAACAACTTCCTCTTAATATCCAGCCTACACCTCCCCTGGCACAACTTGAGACTGTGTCCCCTTCTTCTGCCGCTGGTTGCCTGGGAGAAGAGACCAACCCCCACCTGGCTACAGCCTCCCTTCAGGTAGTTGTAGACAGCAATGAGGTCACCCCTGAGCCTCCTCTTCTCCAGGCTAAACAACCCCAGCTCCCTCAGCCTCTCCTCATAGGGCTCGCAATTTATCAGCAGGAAAAGATGAAACCAGGAATCTAAACCCTACAGAAACTTTCTTTAATGAAGGGCATGGTCTTAGACACATAGGGGCACATTTCTGTCTCTTCAAAAAATAGTCATAAATCAGACTTTGCAATCAGGCTAAACATCAGCCCCAGGGCATTCTGGATATATAACTGCAGAAGGAAAGGCTTTACGTGCTGCTAGTACAGGTGCAATCTGTAATGACAGCAGGATCAGATGGACACAGGAAACTTTCTCACTGAGCCATCTGACACTACTCTGTGCTGGTCTAGATAGCAAGATGGTAAAACTTGAACAACCTCAATTATACTGTGGCTTCCTCAGCTACAGTTCTTACTGCCCTTGCATTAGCAAGGCCACCATCACTGTGAAGCCTTAGCTTTCGCACCCTAGAACTACATAGCTTTACCCTTCACCTTGTTTTCAGGTGAGTAGATAGGGACTGTGAATGTATTCTCATTTTACAAGCACCAATCTGGCAGCTGCTGCTGCTATTCAAGTAAGAACTTGTAGGACTTACAGGATCTCTTTATGTTCCTCTACCTGTTTTTTTTTAAGCGGGTTACCAGCCCATTGTTGTTACAAGGAGGACTTCAATCTCTGCCTAACAAACCATACAAAAAGCACAGACCCTTTACTTTGGGGCTCTGAAGGGCAGCTATTCTATTTTAAGGGTGAAGTGCATTAAAGGAGTTATCACAGAAACTACAGGTCCCAGAAACCTTCCACTCAGATCAGCCTGGAGCACTGCCTTCCCAGAGTCTGAGTTTCTGGAGCAAGCTGCATTAACAGCGACAAGAGCTGTAGAGCATATGGTAAAAATCCTGAAGGTATATTTGATCTATGTGCTGCATTCTGAGCACCTCTGAAATAAGGGCTGCTGTACACCTTCCTGTTCCTGCTTCAGCCTGTCTCACAATTTGAAAATGATTTTCATTACATTACCATAAGGAAGTAGACAAAGGCAGAGTATACTCACGGATCAGAAGGAGGAGAGGCTTAAACAAAGACATTTCAAAGAATGTTCTGCAGTTCTTAACAAAGGGGTCATCAGGATTCTTCTGAGAATCCACCTCAGTACCAAAAGCTACGCTACCAACAACATCCAAGGTAAAGCAGTTGTAACACCTGCATTGAGAAAATAAATTATCGGCTACAAATTACATACCCACTGACATCTTGCTTCTCCTTAACATTAATTTTTGCCTCTGATATTTCTTTTTTGCTTTTGGATTTGTTCTTTGCCAACAAGAGAGATTTCCATCATTCTGACAAATGCTGGGGCTTAATAACAATCACATCTCCATCTACAAAGCCATCATACTTTCATATAGTTCAGTAATTCCATCTTTCTTTCTAATTAAAAAAGAAAAATTATCACCTAGTAATCAAATGCAAAAGGTCAGAGATTCATAAGCATTTTCTTACCATGCATCCTAAAAAAAGAGATTATTCATTTCATTTTAAACTCATAAACTACATCTACTGCCACTCCAGTTTAAACTCAATGATAAGAAGTGCTTAAGTAAAATTTCCTGTAAAGGATTTCTTTTCTCTCCTTGATATCTCCTTTGCAATATCAAATCATGGTCAAAACCAAAAGCAACTGGCACCACATGCAATCTGCAGAAGAGCACAAAATGCTTTGAGAACTACAAATTATGACTGGACCATGATCTAGAAACTTCAGAACATTCTGAATCTCTCACACCACATATCTGACCATCTACCCAGTTGTTTCACCAACTGGAGAGATTTCTACTGAGAATTTATTTCTACTGAGCATTATCAGCTCTAATTAGTTTTGAGATAAACGGACTGAGAATGTAATAATATCCCTGAAGTTTTGTTCTTATCTGTGGTCAAGTGTACAATGACTGTTCTTCTGTGTTCCCTTACAAAAGGCAAATGTCAACTGTTTTAATCTGAGCAAGCACGTATTAAGAGAAGAACAGGACTCAGGCCCTGTATATATATATATATATATATATATATATATATATAGTGAAGTAGAATATCTAAACTATGATCTCAGGCACTGACAATAGAGTAGATCTGGAAGATAATGACAACAGTGAAAATTTAAGTAGCTTTGGTTTTTCAACTCACACACAAAACATGATTGGAATTTGAAATGTTAAAGGAGAGGGTGCTGCAATAAAACAATAATTTCAGAAGCACTCAATCATCTACCTCTCCAAGGTACTGAAAAAGCTTAAAAACTAGATTTTGAGTTGTTGGTGAAATACAAAATGGCTAAAGTCAACTAACATAGAAGACGACAGGAGGCTGCAGATAGGGTATTTACATCTGAAAAACAGCTCCCAAGGCAATCCTGGGAAACTGCAATGCAGCGACAATCACATTTATAGATGTCAAATCTGCTGAAATGGTAGCATGATAAAACAACTGGAAGATCATATTCTGAGATGGTCACAGTCATTCATTTATACTTTCAAAGGTCTTTTCCAAAGTGCCTTTTGAGAGGTGAAAGCCTATCAGGGATCAATAACAAAAAGACCAGGAACAGAAAAGGGACAAATAGAAAAAAAAAGGAAAGTCTGGAAGGACTCAAAAGGTCAATTTTCATCAGAACACCAGGCAAAGCATAATGCATCTCAAGGTTCCATAGCCTTTCTTCAGATGTTTAATAAAGGGATCTCTGTGCACACATACAAACTTGCATACATATACAAGTACTTGAAAAGAGATGGATGAATTGTGGTTAAATGTCTCTTTCTTCAAATGAAATAAAAATTGTTTGCACTGCTCCAGTTTAGGAGAAATAATGAAGAATTTCAGAGGGTGCTGACCAGCCAAGCAAATTAAATACATACAAAATAGTGCTTATTAGACCAAAAAAAAAAAAAAAAAAAAGGCATTTTAACTACTTCTATGCTGTACAGAAACGTAGAAGAAATGCATCTGTTCAGAGAAGGGGTCAGATACTATCGTGCACGGTTCAGTGCAGACCTCTGAAGAAACAACAAATGCCACCAAAAAAAGATAACAGGATATTAAATGCATAACAAATGAGAGAAAGCACAGTATGGAAAATATTAAAGTGCTGCTTTATAAATCAGTGGTGCACTCTCAGCTAGAGTACTGATCCTGTCATTTCACAAAAGGCTAGCACACCATTAGAGAAGGTTAGGAGGGATGTAGTAAGAATGATTAAATGCTCAGAAAACCGCATATAAAAAAAGCAAGATGGTGAGGGACTAAAGGGATTTGATACTAGATCAGTTTCTATATTTATACATCATTGGCAGATTGTAGAGAGCAGACTGGACAGGGACTGATGTAGCTTTGCTTTCTGCTTCCAGCTGTTAAAACTTCATTAAACAACAGCTAGCTATACATGAGATGCTCTTCCAAATTTACTGTCCAAGTATGCATCGGCTGTCCCCAGGAAGAAAAGGCATCTATCAGTCCCATCTTCTATCCAACTAAGATCTCCACTTAGAAAAGCCAGTGAGAAAAAAAATCTTTTCTACATTAAGCAGATGTTTAGAATGCCTGCTCCTACTGACTTTTTTCTTCCTTTTAAAAATATGCTACTAATTTCTGGCATGTTGAACGTACCTCTGGATATCAAAAGCTTTACCAGAATCTGCATAGACTTTCAAGTTACACAGCAGGACATCACAGGCCTGGTTTATTAGTGGTGTCACCTAGAAAGGAACACATTGCATTGTGAAAAATATTAAATGGTTAAAATAAAGCTATCGGCTATTTTACATTACTTTTACCCAGTAGATGAAATGGAGCTCTCAGGATCCTTTGCAAGTGTGGTCAGGCACTTTTGCACAGGTAAGATGAAATGCTGAGAGCATCTGCTAGAAACAAACCTATGCATTACCGGGACACCCTTTTCCATTTCTAGGCTTAAATACAACAGGCCCTGTCTTCTACATGCCCTTTGATTCTTGCTCACCTCTGGCTACATGCATAGACACCTATTAAGCAAAGATGTCCTTCTCTCTTTTGAATCATTCCCTCTTCTCACAGATGATTTACCACAACCCATCTTCACAGTATGTTACAGTTGGACTACATATGCTTCAGGGAAGTTCCATAGTTCCAAAATCCTGTAAAGACACATCAGTGGCCCAGCATTTCTATCCTGGTGTCCTTCATGTTGATGGATTTAACACATTCATTAGAAAAACACAACATATACCACCATGAGTCAGTGAGCACAAACTGCTATTCTATCTGAGGAAAGGCATTTCTGAGTAGTGATGCCATTTAATGGGTATTTATGTGAATTTCCAGTCACTGGTATGTGACAGTCAGGTAGCCGTAGCAGTCCTCTCTGATGGAAACCAGGAGGTATGCAACCATTGGTCTCACCAAAGTCTCTCTCTCTGTCTTCCTTTTCAACTTCTTACATACAAAAACCTTGAAACACTTGCCTTGATGACACCTCCTGGGGGGCTGAGGATGGGTGCAGCAGCAATCCCTAAAGGCATTATCAACTATGACTCTTTCTCCATATTATCTGCTGAGAGATCCTTGCAGCCTACAATCATGCCAAGCATCAGCTGACATATGCACAGAAACTTGCCCTTCCTTCCTGAACAACCTTCTTCAGCATACGGATGTCAACAAACATGAGAACAGACTTGTCCTACTCCTCTGACATACTGGTTACCAAAAAAGACTTACTGCAGCCTCTCAGCACACTCAAAGAGCTATGCAGCTTGCCCAGCCAAGTCCATTTTGCTTGGCACTTCTACCTCTGTGAAACTGGCATAACACTTTGTGCACAGGCACACTGCCATCTTAACACATGGGCAAGACAGTACGCAGTCAAAAGGGCAATGCAGGAGCATCCAACACGTTTTCCACAGGCAGAAGTCTGAGTCAAGAATGTGTCTAGCTACTCTCAAGGTCCCGTGCCTATATAGGAAGGAGTTGATTGTTGCTATTTCAGTATAAAACTGGATTGATTTGGGCTTTGCCACAGCTTCACAAGACAATTCTAAAGGGAGATTAGTATCTGGCAAAAGTAGACTGTATGGTGTGTATCTGGGAGGTGCACACCACATAATGTGACAGTTTTCTTCCCCTTTTTCTCAGGATTACAGGATGTTAGGGGTTGGAAGGGACCCAAGGAGATCATCAAGTCCAACTCCCCTGCCAGAGCAGGACCACACAATCTAGCTCAGGTCACAGAGAAATGCATCCAGACAGGCCTTGAAAGGCTCCAGAGAAGGAGACCGCACAACCTTTCTGGGGAGCCTGTTCCAGTGCTTTGTGACCCTTACAGTAAAGAAGTTCCCCCTTGTATTGAGGTGGAACCTCTTGTGCTGCAGCTTACATCCATTGCTCCTTGTCCTATCACAGGTAGCAAGTGAGCAGAGCCTGTCCCTCCCTATCCTGACCAGCCCTCAGATACTTATAAACATTTATCAAATCCCCCCTAAGTTTTCTCTTCTCCAGACTAAAAAGCCCCAGGTCACTCAGCCTCTCCTCATAAGCCATGCCCTCCAGTCCCCTAATCATCCTTGCAGCCCTCTGCTGGACCCTCTCCAGCAGACTCCTGTCTTTCTTAAACTGAGGAGCCCAAATTGAATGCAGTATTCAAGATGAGGTCTCACCAGGGCAGAGTAGAGGGGGAGGAGAACCTCCCTTGATCTGCTGGACACACTCCTCCTAATACACCCCAGGATCCCATTGGCCTTCTTGGGCCATGGTTAACTTGCCATCCACCAAGACCCACAGGTCCCTCTCCACAGGACTGCTTTCCAGCAGATCACCTCCCAGCCTGTACTGGTGCAGTTTGTTATTCCTCCCCAGGTGCGTGGCTCTGCACTTGTCTTGAACCTCATTTGGTTCCTCTGTGCCCAGCTCTCCAGTCTGTCCAGGTCTTGATGGACAGCTTTTGGCTTTCTAAAAAAAGGCCCCCCTGTAGCAAGGTGATTCTTAAATGGTTCAACAAAATGAACACATTTCTGTTCAACAGATTGAACCAGGGTGAAATACTTCATAATCTCTGGGTCCAGCCTCTCCAGTAAACTGAAATGGTGAAGGAGAACAAAATGAAAATCCATGTTTCAACAGGTATGATGTTTCCTAAACAGATTTACTTTTTACTGCTGTATTTTCTCTTTTATTCACATCACCAGACCTGCAACCACCAAACTGGCAGCTCTTCCTTTCCAACAGTTGGCAGAGATGGCAGGGGCACAAAATGCCTGGCCAGGGCATCTCACAGCACCTCTTCACTTTCCATATTCCACCAACATTTCACAATACTGCTGCAATTCTTCTCTACCCATAAGATATTTTTATTAGCAAATCTCACCAAGGAAAAGGAGGAGGGGGGCACATGGAGTTGATTTATTGTTATCATGATAGGACAGAGTCATATCAATGAGACAATTATTTGCATATGAAAGCTATGGGGGATATATACTCAGAAATCCTCTGTTTGGTTTTTTATTCCCCTGAGGGACATAAATTAGTCCAAGATTGCTAACTACAAAGGCCACAGACTAAAAAATTCTCAAGTCCCTTAACATTTTAAACTCTTTATTCAGTTGTCAAGAGAAATAAAGTACTGTTGGGGGAGATTAATTACACCAAACTCTGAAAACCAGCACAGAAACAGACATGTTGATCTGCACTGCTGATCACTAACTTCCTATACATTATCATTTGCCAGTCAGAACAGAAAAGCTGCATAACCTGCCTGAGATTCAGTTCTTGGTGCGTAAACAAACCCCAGCTGCTCTGTGTTCAGATTGGCTGAGAGTAACAGGATGAAGAAAAATCTAAACAATATGGTCCCTGTAAATATTTGATTTGCCAGTTATCTAATAGCAAGAGTAGCCCAGAGTCCAAATTCCTTTCTTTCTGCCAAAGAAGAGCATTTGGGGTTAGGGCTTTCATGATGCCAGGGGCTTTGCTGTATAAATCCTGCCAATATGCCATTTGGCACATAACAATTAGTTTCTGATTCTGCATATGCACAGTGCATGGGAATGTTTACACTGTTGAAAGGCATCAGAATCACATTCCTCTGGTTTGATGTGGTCCTCACTATTCACTATTTTTATTCCCCTTACTATTAGCACCAGAACTAGGAAGTAGAAGGCTGAATCATATTCACTGTAGATAGACCCACTAGAGGCTTTACTGTTCACATACAGCATGCAAAAAGTCATATGGAGCCTCTTGCCCCACAGTCGTGATCAAATATAAAGGAAGAAGAAAAAAGAATATGTCCATGACATAAGAGTTGCTTCTGTACCAGATTTCAAGTTCCTGACTAAAATGAGGAAAAGAAGAGAGAATTCAGGAAGATGTTTGTGAGAGGATTTGTTTCTGTCACCTCACAGTGGGAGGCCCTGCTATTCATGGGCACAACTTACCAAAGCAAGCAACAAAACTACACACAGACTTGTGGCTGAAGAATATGCACATTTCACACATCAGCTTTTAGGCTGGCGATCTGCCTTGCCTCAGGTAAGCACATTTGCTTTGCTAAGTAACAACAGCAATTTGGAAACATCCTTTCAGAATATTCTGAGCAATGTGCACAGGTGGAGTAAAAGCAAATCAAGGAAATCTCAATGTTTGGATTGTCAGATCTTATGCCCTAGTGGGACCTGGATGATCTGCATCCCTGAGAGTGACTCTAGAGGGTTTTCTTTCACTGTTCTGCCATGTTATCACAGGCGCTGTTTTGTGTCTCCCTCTGGAAGACAATGCCTCAACATAAACTCCACACTGCAGGTTATTTAGGACAGTGCTACATTATGCTGCACTCACTTCTTTTTTTGTGTCCTGTTTTGTTTTAATGGTTTGTTAATGTAGGAGAGGGTTCCTGGCATACTGATCGGAGATGACAAGACTACTGCAACACCATCAGAATAAATAAAAATCAATAGGTTTTCTGCTGGTGTTGGCTGTAAAAGAGAGCAAAGCTATTTATCAAGTCTGACAAGGGGTCCAGAACAGCAGGATCATCACAGGCACCACAGCAAAAAGAAGAGGGACAAAATAAGAAATACTAAATAGGGAATCAAGACTGGTACAGCAAGATCACTAACATATTGGCTTGTTTGAATACATAACAGCTGAGCAGAGCATGAGAGGAATGCTGGGAAATGCATCTTTTACTTAAAGGCCTCCAAGTATTTTACTTCATCAATTCTTTACAAATTACATCTTGGATCAACTTTCAGTGGTGGATATTCAAAGATTCAGAGATTGCATTGGGTTGGAGGCACCCTTAAAGCTCATCTTGTCCAGCTCCCCTGCAGTAATCATGGACATCTCCAGCTGTAACAGGCTGCTGTTCAAGATCAAGCCTGATCTTGAATGTCTCCTGGGATGGGGATTCAACCCCAGTATTTCACCATTCTCATTAAAAAGAAATTCCTCCTCATGCCCAACTTACACCTACTCTGCTCCGGTTTAAAACCGCTGCTCTTGGTTTAACAGATAAAAATCATTTCATGCCCAGAGAATCCAAGCAGCTTCTGCCAGACCACCCACAGGCAGTCAACAATAAAGTTGGAAATTAAACTTTTTGGGTCTCCTGCCATCTATACCTCCTTTCTTCTTCACTGTGCTCCCAGAAAAATGGCACTATCAGGTCCATTCAATGGTCTCACTGGAAAGAGTTTATTATCAGACCTGGTACCAATTCCAGTAGTATCTGATGCAGAATGCTACCAAATCTTACTGCAGGATCAAGCTTAGAAGCCTATTGATTTATGCTATGCTAACCACTACAGTACTTGAATGTAATATTATCTGGACCCAAATCTTCCTTCAAATGGACTGGGCTGCTTTATTAATCTTTGCATACTCTTTAGAAAGGGAAAAATAAAAAGGGAGAACATACAATGTATTGCAATCCATAAAGGCAATGCTGAAAGGGTGCATGGCATCTGAAAAGAAATTGAGGAGATGGAGACACAGGCAGAGAAGGTACCACACTGAACATGGACTTGTCTGTCTGGATGTTCTGAGTGAACTAGCATCTATTAGGCTGTGACAGCACAATAAATGTTAACAACTCCATTGCTCCCCATAGAAATCACTTCAGATAAAAGATGTACAGACGGCCAGGGAGCTGAGTGCATGTTCCTGATATCTCCATTTCATAATACAAGAATCTACTAGTAGGCTAAAAGACAGCTTCAGCACTAGCAAGAACAAGATGCAGATCATTCACTCCTTTGCCTGTCAGCTGGAGGACAAAATTCAAGACAGAGCTAATGGATGCTACTAAGGTTCGACCCATAATGCCCTATGGAGGGGGCTGTTTGGCTGGGAATGGAGGTGTACTTTGGCCTTGTCTCTCCATGGAAGCAGGCTAGTGCTACTGAGAAGTTCATTAAGCTTGAGGAATTTCCCCAGTTTGGCAAACATCTCCAAGTCAGTCAACAAATGAGGAAAAGTTGGTTCCAAAAAATTTGAAGTTTGAAAAGTTACATGCAATTAACTGAAACCAGGAGTTACAGGGCAGTTGAGTGTATGGATTGCTTCATGTATGCAGAGAGTTGTTTTTCCCTGCAGTTTTAAAGACTTTCTGGCACCTTCAGTAGTTTTGTCTCCACCTCCTCAATCTATGAGTAAATGCCATGACCATTTCAGGGGAACCACTCTCTAAAGCCACTCAGGAGGTTTGCAGGATCACTGGGGAGTTTGCACAGGGGAATGAAGGCAAGGCAGACATGCAGACTGAGCAGAGAGGAATACTTTGGTGAGGAGTTTTGTCAGAGCTCAGAAGGTGAAGGTATCGATGCCTTAGGAGAAGAAATGAGGAGTATATCTAGCAGTATTTATAAAGATGCATAAAACTGCATATTCAGGTTCTTCTGAGACAAATTAATACCAAAACTAGCTTGTCTGTAACGTCTTTGAGGTAGAGAAGAAGAGTTCGTTATGAACCGGATGCCTTCTACATAATTCTGAATGTTCTGTAGCACAGTTAATACTAGAACATTTTTATTGCCATGCTGTTGCAGATACTCTGAGAGAGTACTAAATATGGGAGAATTGAAAAGTGAGATCATAATTAATGAGCATTGATTTCCTTTGAGAAGTTTGGCATGGCTTCTAAATTAAGCAACAGCAAGAGAAGTACATGGATGAGGACTTAGTTGCATTAACTTCAAAACCCAGGACTGTTCACGTATTTGGGCAGAAAACTAAATGGAAGGCTAAAGAGTGAATCCATTCAAAATAGGTTCTTCATCTCACATGGATTTAACTGCAAGCACCTCTCTGTCTTGGGAAGAATGGTCTTTCAGTGGGGATATAGAGGAATAAAATAGGGCCTTTCAGAGAGATCTTCCTTACTCCTTTTCCCACCTTCTGCAGAGGGGAGAAAGTGACCCCCGAGCCCAAGCACAATTGCACCCCTTCCACAGAATTTAGATGAGGCAGCACAGGGAATGTTGATTAACAGGTTAAAAATAAAGACCTCAGTTTCTGCACAGGAGATGGCTACCGGGCACTAGGCAGCCCTCCATTTTACCTCCTACAACTACTTCTGTGTGGCAGCTTCACCACCAAGCAGTGCAAAGTTAGTGCCACGAATTCATCTCCTACCTTGGTTTAATCAGTCAGACCCTGCAAAGCCACAAGACACAATGTCAAGGGCCCCTGCCTGCCCACCACTCACTGCTTTCCTCAGTCAAGTCTGCCTGGCTGATGCCAGCAGAGGTTGCTCTCCATAAATTGAGGGGATCACGGCTTTATCTTTTGTTAGTCCGCCAGCAAAGAGCCGATCACCTGCGGTAAGGCAGATTCATTTCCGCTAGGAAAATGCAGAACTCTGCCCACCGCTCCACGAGCAACTAATCACTTGCATAGTTAAACATCCTGCCTCGCTAAAATTTCACGATGGAGTCGGTGACAGAGCAAATGTCGAGGCACATAACCAATGGCATTGTCAGTCGTGATTAATCAGCATCTCCACCAGGCTGGCGGCCAATTAGAATTTCCCATAATAAGGAGGTGACAGCCGGCGTTGCTAAGCGACCACTGTCTATAGAGCTGGAAGAGCCAGACACATTTAGATGTTACTGTGGATTTCGACAGCGGCATGTCAAAACAACGCAAGCGTCTGCCCAGTGGAAAATTTTACAGCCCAGGACTGGGCACCGGTGTGAGGCACGGCTCCCTTGCAGAAGAAAATACATAAAGAGGTGGTTTTTCTGTTGAGGGCTGGGGTTTTTTTCACTCTTGAAAGGCGACTTCAACCAGTCAATCATTTATCTGCATTTAATTAAGAGATACCGTGTCACTGGAATAGGACTTCGTTACCGGGTAATGGGTTCCCATGGCTAAGTAAATGGTGAGACATTTATAGGAAATTAGCAGCAGGTCAGCACGGAGACATTATTTTCAGTCAGAGGTATTTATCTGGCAATGACATTCTGTTCCAGTGACTTATTTTATTATATGAAAGGATTAAAGAATAAAAGGAAGAGTGGGGGAAGGAGATGGAGAAATGAAAATAGACTGACAGCGGTTCCCGTGATAACGTGAGAGCTGCTGACTCTGCAAATCATGAAAAGCTATGTTCCAAGTGGGAGCAATAACCTTTCCCATACTTTAGCTTACTCCTAACAGGGGTGGGGGGAAGGAAGGTGTAATGGTCCTTTTTGAGTTTGTTACACTTTTATGGACAAACTAGATTATAGAGAGAAACAGAGGATCATATACTCAGGTGAGCTACTCCAATTTCCACCAGTTTATGACCCAGACCACACCATATAGAAACTCTACTGCACATACTCTTCACAGGTCTAAATAAACTGGCACAAAGTGGAAAGTTTTACCTATCCTTAATAAGGAACTGTATAAAGTGCCCTTCTATATATAGAAAACAAATAAATCTTCTAAATTATGAGAGCAGCACTTGCCTACATCTTACCTCTTTCAGCTTGATGTCACTGAAGGCTGGGGTCAGGATGCTCCGGACATACTTCCATCTGTCATCACGAAGACAAAGGATGCTGTCAAGCATTGGCTTGGAAACCAAGTTCGGCTTCTAAGTCAAAAGAGAACATGATTCAGTTTTAACACAAACGTAACTAAAGCTACTTGAGACTCTGGAACTTGGCAAGATTGGTCATGAAAGGCATTGCAGTGGTATCCCTTGGCAAGAGAGGTTTGAATCAGTCCCAAACATGGATGAGGCTGGAAAAACATCTATTTTACCATGTGTTTCCTCTTGGGCATATAAAAGCCCTTGGCCGGTCCAATAGCTCCTTGCTCAGCTGTTTTGGTTCCGCGTTCCTGGTGCTCTCCTGTGATTGCCAGTTCTCCTCTGCTGAACCCTATCTTCTTTCCTCCCTTTCTAAGGTGACTAGTAAAGGAACCTGTCAACACTCCCTCTCCTTGTGACATGAGTGCCAACGCACCGCATGTGGATGTCGGTGTGGGACAAAATTTATGGCGACAGCTGGTATGTTAGACTGTTATATGCATTTTAAAAGTATTCAGAAAATATGCTGATTAGAAAGCAAGTCCCAGCTCTTGTTTTGTCTATAAGGAGCACTCTTACTAAGAGTGAGACTCTTACAGCTTCAGGAGTTGGTCAAACATAGCAGCTTAAAGCACTATCCCATGAAGTTCTACACCAAGAAGACAGCTAGGGGTTTGCTACATTATAATTCCTCTCACTAACTATGAAATCCATATCCAGGGAATAATAATATTTACCAAAAAGTAATAGGACTAAAGAGGAATTGTGTAAGAAAACAATGTAACTACACCTGAAAGAGGTATCAGGAGATGTGGAGTCCCATAGCAGAATCTATTACAACTTTTATTATTGCCAGAGGATACAGACCTTCAAGAACATTTAGAGCACAACCAGTTTCAGTGCTGGACTACCCTTACCATGGTAAGGCATTAATAATCACTAATCATAGTGCTGCCAGCCCAAATCTCAGTAATTTGTTCAATGCATACATATCAGTCATGTTATTGGGACTGTTTGTTCAGTCTAGATGCTGCCTCTCTGCAGAGTATATTGATTTAAATCTTTCTCAAGGTATAGTCCCTGTGACTGGACATGGTACTGCAGACAAGGAAGAACTTTCCTCCATACATTCTGCAGGCTATATTCCTATCTGTTCACCTTGGAATACTACATACCACAGCATGATAATGTTGACTCACCTATTGTCTTGCAGTTCAGTATAACTCTCAGACTTTTTTCTAAATAATTGCTCCCTAAGAAGTTATTCCTCAGCCTTTATCATTTAAGTTGGTTACTCCTAATAGTCATATATAGAACATGTCCTTGTTGAACTGTGACCATTACTTTTTGTGATTACTTCTCCAAGGGATCAAGACTACTTTGAATTGTAGCCCTTTCTTGCAACTTAACACCCTCTATATAAATCATCATCATGCTCAGTGCCATTGTCTAACCCATTAACAAAGTACAGAATAGCACTTGTACAGAAGCCACCTCTGGGATTCTCCTAGCTCATGCTTCCCTTCTGACAGTGGACTGCTTCAAGTCATCTTCAATCATTATTTCAGATATAGTACAGTAATGTCCTCCAGACAAACTCTCCTAAAATTGCTACTTGAAGGTGGGAGATGTACATGACTATAGGTATCAGGATGCACAAAAACATTCACTTGGACATGTGAGATCTTCTGGCACCCAGGTCCCTGCCTACCTGCCCAATGTAGCAGTGGTAGTACAGTTCCCCATGTTAACAGTAGCAGCAGTATCTGCTTTACTGGGAAAGACCCGAACAAACCAAAGGTTCTTTGGCCTTCCCAATGCCACCTCTTGATCCCTTTCACCCCCTAATGTCTTCTTTAAGTCTTTCTTTCATTACTAATGTGCATGCAAAAGTATTTCTTATGACTTGTTACACACCTGGATACTTTCATCTCATTTTGTGCCTCAAAACTCCTGATTTTACTGTTTATTTGGTTTAATCTTTGTTCTTGGAAATCTGACCTACTTCCCACTATAGAAAAAAAATACTTCTTTTTAGGAGCCATGAAGAGCTGAGAGTTTAGCTACTGGTCTTCTACTGCACTTCCTTAACTTCCCTCCTTATTGGAAGAGTTTGCACTTAATATCTTCTCTTCAAGGAGCTGCCAGCTCTCCTTAACACCTTTTTTGCTTTACACTTGCCAGAATCTTGCTACACTGTATAAGCTTGTAAAATGAAGAACTATTTTATATTGCAAACAGGCTAATGAGATAGTTTCAGATTCTCAGCAGCACCATCCAATGTAGTAAACTAATGTCACCTAGTTGATGCCACAGACCAGTCTAAGCAAAGATAAGTTGTTTTCAGGCAGAAGTGTAAACAGCAGGATATTCAGCAGAATGAAGAGACTAACTCAGATACTTTCATCAAATGACTATTGTAGGATAAAAATACTTTCAATATATACATAGACTATCCTATTTTCTTTGCAACAAATTATCTGGTTTTTAACTTACCAGTAGGTCTCTGTTCTGAGGATCAGAAGTGCAGCCAGAAACACAATCACTGTAGTGCAGCCTTATTTGTTATAGATATTCAAAGGCATAGCAGAATCAGAAGAAAGAGGCTCCAGATAACTGTAAATGAGAGCCATCCTTGGAGAAAGTACTTGATGCTAGCCTCTGCTTCACAGTTCTTATGTGTTGCTAGGGAAGCCTATCAACCTAAATCTTGACTCAGCTGGCCACCAAGTAAGTAATCCTTATATCTTTGGTCTTCAGTTTCAAGCCCTGAGGCCCAGATTGCAGAGCTCCTGAGCATTCACTAATGCCACTAAAATCAGCAACAGGGAATATGCCTTGATTACACAAAATGCATCAGTCTATGAAATCAGGTCACTGAATGGGGCTCCCAAATCAGCAAACGCTGTCAGACCTGTGCTTCAACCACCAGCCTTCACTTCTGATTTATAAAGTGGAGATCTCACATCACCTCCTCAGAACTGCTAATACTACATTAACACTTCTGACACACTCAGAAAATACAGTGAAAGAGCCGGACAACCATTCCCACAAGGAAATTATCAATGTTGTCTTCCAAACAAGGTTTGAATAATGTACAGGGGAAAAGAAAAATGGAAAAACAAAGAAGGAAAAAAACTACAGGACAGAACTTAGAAAGGTGTTTTGCATCCACCCCTAAACTGAAGACTGCCCACCTGTGCACTCTGTAAGATAAATTTTCTCTGGGAGACTAGGCTCCACTCAGATAACAAAAGGTGTGACAAATCTGACTGCATTTGCCTTGTAAGTAAAACATCTTCCTAAAAGCAAACTTTCACGCTATAAAATACTCCTAATTGTGTAAAGACTGCATACAGCACATTCACAGAGAGGAGCTCAGTCACTGACTAACAAACCTGTTAACTATAATGTTCTAACTACAACACCATCGATAGCACTGCCTTTTTAGGACCCAATGTCAGTAATGCTCCCTTAACATATTTTAGGTGTGTTTAGCATTACATACATATAAAAGCTGTAAGGAAAGAAAGAATTTTGGGCCAAAAAATATTTAACTCTGTCTCTTTAAACTGGGTACACAAAACATGTTTTGTGTTTATTGGAATAGCATCGGCTTGACAGTGTAGAGCAGATTTCATTTATCAGGTTTCCCTTATCGTTTCTGCAAACACTTTCCTCCTAATTGCATAACCCATGCTACAGGTTCATACAGAAGGAATGAAAATGGATTTGGTATGAGAATGAGCCTGAAGCATCCTTAGTGAAAGATGAAGTGTCACCTCTCTCTGAATGGACAAAGTACTAGCTGTATCTGAGAATCCTTGAGCTCATAAAAATCACTAAAAAAATTACCATGGGAGGCAGATGTAATATTTTCAGAGGTGGAATTTTGATTTTTAAGAAGAGAAGGAGGTTGCTTTTAAGTCACATGCAATCAGACACATATTCCATCTAGCATTATCTAAATACTCAACAATAGGTCCGGGCGTCCTTCTCCTGTGTAATCAACCATTTCTGAATGTGGTACAGTAATGCTGCATGAAAACTACTGGCAGCAGGGTAATCTGCTGCAGCATGCAGCAAGTGCTGCTGAGTCCCACAAGCACAGAAAACAACAAAGAAAATTGGAGGGATTTGCTTCCAAACAAATCCTTTACAACAGCGGTGATTTTAAAATTGAAAATAAAATAATGTTTCCAGATGAGCAGCATCTTTGCAGCTGATGCAGGAATTTCCTTCCCATTAAGCTGTTCCTTAGGTTGACCCTTCAGACCCAGTTATTGGCTTGTTTGTCTCTCAGTTAATTTAGCTTGCTGTGTATTACTAAATAATTCAGGCAATCAACTCTGCTCTGACTCTGAAGCCAAGCGGTAAAGAACGCCTCCTTGTCCCTGACACTAAATCATTTTCCCAAAGAGAATGGCCATATCCAAACTGCTTATGGTCATGGTGCATGCTCACCTTCTGAACTGTGCCCTGACCATGCCTGGAGACAACTAATCAGTACAGGACAAAACTATGTGAAGAGGCATATCAATACAGACATCTGTAAGACCTACTTATGCAGCGATATCCTGCCCCTGTTTTATTCTGGAGTATAGCTATAGCCTCATCCAATTAATAAATCATAGAATCAACCACATTGGATGAGACCTCCAAGATCATCCAGTCCAACCTAGCACCCAGCCCTAGCCAGTCAACTAGATCATGGCACTAAGTGCCTCATCCAGGCTTTTCCTGAACACCTCCAGGGATGATGACTCCACCACCTCCCTGGGCAGCCCATTCCAATGCCAATCACTCTCTCTGGGAAGAACTTCCTCCTAACATCCAGCCTGTACTTCCCCTGGCACAACTTGAGACTGTGTCCCCTTCTTCTGCCACTGGTTGTCTGGGAGAAGAGACCAACCCCCACCTGGCTACAGCCTCCCTTCAGATAGTTGTAGACAGCAATGAGATCACCCCTGAGTCTCCTCTTCTGCAGGCTACACACCCCAGCTCCCTCAGCCTCTCCTCATAGTGTTTGTGTTCCAGGCCTCTCATCAGCTTCGTTGCCCTTCTCTGGACACATTCCAGCACCTCAACAGCTCTCTTGAATTGAGGGGCCAAGAACTGGACACAGCACTCAAGGTGTGGCCTGACCAGTGTTGAGTACAGGGGCAGAATAACCTCCCTTGTCCTACTGGCCACACTGTTCCTGATACAGGCCAGGATGCCATTGGCTCTCTTGGCTACCTGGGCACACTGCTGGCTCATGTTCAGCCTACTATCTACCATTAACCCCACGTCCCTTTCTTTCTGGCTGCTCTCCATCCACTCTGTCCCCAGCCTGTAGCACTGCTTGGGGTTGTCATTTGTTTCTTTCCTGAGTTTGTCACTAGCAGGCTAGACTGAACTGCAGGCATCCAGCAATGACTGCCTGGAGCAGAAGGAAGGGTAGCAGCACTATAATGTTCCCTCAGAAACCTTCTCTTCTTCCTTTGAAAAAAAAAAAAAGAAAAAAAAAAGGAGTGAAGGTGTGCACCCAGAAAAAGTTTATACCACTAGTTACTCTTAAAATATCCTGACAAGGTGTATCTTCAAATAACATGGAAGGCACTTCTAAAGACTTTTTAAAACCTACTAGATCAGAAACCTACAATATAAACCATTCATTTCCCACAGAATCAACTGCTAATCTACTCCACACACTTTTACAACACAGCAAGAAATGAAACTGTCTAAAACAGGATCTCAGAAACCTTGTTACCTTAGACTTAGCATTAATCATTGCCTAGTGTTAACAAAACCAATCAAAAAAGACTTACTCATGTTAAAGCCAACCCTCAGCACAGAAAGCCTGGTGAGATTTCAACAATGAACTACTCTATAGCACCCAAAATCCAAAATCCTCATGGCAACTTCAACACCAATTCTGGCATTAGTCAACTCCATCTGCCATCATGTAAGTCTTCTGTCTAGCCCTGCAGGCTTTGCAGGAATCCCATGTCCATGTTCCCCTGAGCTCTAGCCCTACTCTCAACCCTATTATAGAATCAACCAGGTGGGAAGAGACCTCCAAGATCATCCAGTCCAACTTGTCACCCAGCCCTAGCCACTCAACTAGACCATGGCACTAAGTGCCTCATCCAGTCTTTTTCTGAACACCTCCAGGGATGGCAACTCCATCACCTCCCTGGGCAGCCCATTCCAATGCCAATCACTCTCTCTGGCAAGAACTTCCTCCTAACATCCAGCCTAGACCTCCCCCGGCACAACTTGAGACTGTGTCCCCTTGTTCTGTTGCTGCTTGCTTGGGAGAAGAGACCAACCCCCACCTGGCTACAATGTCCCTCCAGGTAGTTGTAGACAGTAATGAGGTCACCCCTGAGCCTTCTCTTCTCCAGGCTAAACAATCCCAGCTCCCTCAGCCTCTCCTCGTAGGGCTGTGTTCCAGGCCTCTCATCAGCTTTGTCACCCTTCTCTGGACACCTTCCAGCACCTCAACAGCTCTCTTGAATTGAGGAGCCCAGAACTGGACACAGTACTCAAGGTGTGGCCTGACCAGTGCTGAGTACAGAGGAAGAATAACCTTCCTTGTCCTACTGGCCACACTGTTCCTGATACAGGCCAGGATGCCATTGGCTCTCCTGGCCACCTGGGTACACTGCCGGCTCATCTTCGGCTACTATCTACCATTATCCCCAGGTCCCTCTCTGCCTGGCTGCTCTCCAGCCACTCTGTTCCCAGCCTGTAGCACTGCCTGGGGTTGTGGCCAAAGTGCAGAACCCTGCACTTGGCCTTGTTAAATCTCATCCCATTGGCCTCTCCCCACCCATCCAGCCTGTCTAGGTCCCTCTGCAGGGCTCTCCTACCCCCTCAACAGATCGATAGCAGCTCCTACAACCCATGCTAATGAGAGCCTTTCTCATGCATCCTTGCACACGTATCCTTCTTATGCATCCTTTCCAGTATCCAGATTAAGTCTAGCTTTGGGCTTCCCCTGTCTTCACCCAGTTCCCTCTTCAGGGTAATATGTTGGCATATTTTCCCAATGCAAAGCGGTTGTCCAGTTTTCATGCATGCCATACAGCATCTGTAACAGCGTTGGGGTGAATGGGACTAGGTTTTCTCTCTCTAAGTTATGAGCAGACAGCTGCACTTGCACATCAGTGGGATAATTTGCTCATCATATTTTTAAATAGCGTTGCTATCCTTCTCTTGCTAAAAATGTATTGATGATTAAGAAACTGCATTTTAAATGTAACCTAATGAAATGAAATTTAATGAAAAAACAGAGAGAAGTTTGCAGCATGAAGACATAGGCATACCTCAGACAGGATTATTCATAACATCCTTCCGTAAGATTAGTTGCTCAGCCCCACTTGACTGACAGGTCATCACCACCAGCTCAACCAGCAGGTGGAACCAGTAAGCCCATGAACTGCTGACAATGGTATTGCACCCAGCCAGCAGCATGATGCTTATGGATCAACATTACACTTCCTATTAAAAACAGTAACCAAACCCCCCCACCAAGATATCTCCAGGAATACATCTTACAAAGCCTTCAATAAGTGGATCATGAAAGTGGAAAGGCAGATGATGTCTCCAAATATTAGTTTTTAAAATTCCCTGTTTCTAAACTGATACTGTGTATTCCTCCAAGCTTCCTTGGTGTTTCATACAAAGAAAAGTCATGCTCACCTCTCTCTGCATTCGTGATGTTCAAAGACACATTGTGTAGTGTTTTCTGGTTGAACCAGGACAGCACAGCATGGCGTGGTTTTAAAAACAAAGCAGAGTTAATTTATACTCATTCACTGACCCTGTAGTTCATTATCATTCCCATTAGGCAGGTTCTTGCTTACACAGCTGCTACAGTCACACCCCTTCAAAAGGTCTGTATTTTTTTCTTCACAGATCATCATATTGGAGTAAGACTGAACAACTCTTCCAAAGATTGTCCCGGATACCCCAAATTCCTCTCTTCTCCCTCTCACTCTGTCGGAGAAGAAAGGCATGAAAACCTGTTTCTCCCCACCCTGCCCTGCAGGCTTGAAGGGGAGCAGCAAAAGATCCTTTTCTGCACATGGGCTGACCTGTGCAGAAGCCTGCACTGAAATGGAGCTGGTGACTGGCTGTGTTTTCACACTCAGTATAAATGGTAAATGGACACTTTGTTTAGGAAAGGGACAAATAGAGCAAGGGTTCCCACCTTGATAGTTTCCATCTTGAAAGAGTTTCTGCCTTAACAGAGTGCCTGGCTGGACAGGCTCCTGCCGTGACTGGGCCGTCCCTGCTTTTGGACAGCTCCTACCTTTTGTGTGGCTCTTGACTTTTATCCCATCCCTGCTTTTGGATGGCTCTCCTCACTTTTTGCACCCTTTGTGCAAACTGGCAGAAAAGTCTTGGGTCCTTTGAGAAAGAGAACCGGTGGCATCTGGACCACCCCCTCTCAGACCCTATCAGTGGCCAACTTCCTGGCTGCCTCTTGGACTGGAGACCCTAACAGCATGGCTCTCCCCTGCTGTCACGAGGGCAGCATCGTCCTGCAACCATCCCACTTGGGAAGAAGTGCTCAAGACATTTCCGAGTTTGGCAGCTCTGTGACTCATCTCAGACTTCTGTGGCATGGATCTCCATTGTTGGATATTGCCTGCAACGTCAGAAGGCTGCTCCTGCAGAAGAAATCAGTAAGGGACCACTGCCGAATGCCTACCTCACCTCTGTGAGTAAGCTTTTCCCTTAATCTTCTGCTCAGCCTGATTGATAGTGGGGTAAAGCTGTGTTTATCGCTTAGCCTTTTCCATCTCCTGACTTCTTAAACATCCAAATTATTCTATAATACCCTTTTGTAAGATATTCCTGAGCAAACTGAGACAGCTAATAAACTAAACTGATTTTGTATATAGTTTTGTGGGTGGGGTTCCAGGAAAATAAAGTAATTTTAGTTTTTATATTTCCTGACTCGGCCATGTTAATTCCCTGCCTCCATGACAAAGATCACAGCCCTCATGGAGGTAAAAATTTTGGCATTGCCTACTGAGTGCCAAGCTCTAATGTGGGGGACCACTGGGTCCCTCCTACCCCTCTGCTCTACCTGCAAGGGGCCTCCCATCCATGTAACACCAGAGGTGATCACTCCACATCAGTGCTGACTCTGTCAAAGTTGACTCTGTTTCCACCAGGTTTTCCAAAACTCCATATCCAGATCTTTAGATGCTGCACATCCCACACTGCTGCTCCCAGGTGACTGAAGTCAGTCCTTCCTTGGTCATTAAAACTGTGTGCAGAGATATTCGCAAACCCTCCCAGATCATCATTAACCCTGATGGTCTATTACACTTTTTCCCTTCTATAAAAGTCAATTTAAAACAAGTTTGATTTTATTATCAATGATTTAGGAACTGTTCTTACGGCTGCAGAGGGAAAAAGAAAATCACCAAACTAACTCCAAAAAGCTTATGTTGCTTTGTAATTTCATAAAACTATCTAGTAAAAGTTTTTTAGCTTAATTTGAAACCAACGTGCTTGGGGGGAAAAGGACAAAATATTCTTAAATTATGGTTTTCATTAAGCTTTTAGGTTGCCCTTGGTCATTAAGATACTTCAGAAGAATGTAACAAGGTAGAACTGGTTTCAGTGGCTATAGCAATTACCTTCCACTCTGCTGTATAGATCAGAGTACACAAACTGGCATTTCCAAGTCCATTCTTTTGTTGTCAGGTCAGGATCTTCAGCAACTGACTAACAGCTACTGTTCACCATTACTCATTGGAAAAGTGGCACAGCCAGCACCAGCTTACAAGTAAACACTGACTTCTTTTTTCTGTTCTGGTGCGAGCAGCCTGGAAACATCTGTTCTTGCCTTCACAAACATTCTCTTAAGTCATGGTTTTGTCAATAGAAACCAAAGCAAGTCATTGCAATGAGGTAAATATAACCATTCATAAATGCTAAAATAAACACATATGGGCTCCTGCAGCCTGACCCAGACTGATGTAAGTCACACATCACTCAACTTGTTGGTGCAAGCAAGGTCAAAACTAAGTCCACTCCATCAGTTTGTATATTTGGGGTCAAAACAATCAAATCAAGGAAAAAAATATATTTACTGTTAATTAATTAATTAGGCACCTTGGTATTATAAACTAATTCAGCTTGTGCTGGAGAATCTGTGCTCAATATGCAGTTTCTACTGAGCTGAGAAGCAGTTGTCAAACACAGTGTTTGAATCTACTTTCCAGCTGACGTAAACTGCACTTTTTAATGTTGGATAAAGTTATAAGACTACTAAAAATCTCTCTGGTTATGTACATTTTTCCTAGAGGAAAGGCTGAGGACCAGAAGGTCCCTTTTATGGATTGTAAAAAGAAATTGGAGAAAAGCAGCCCCACATAATTTTTGCTACAGATGCATTCCCATGCCTTCAATCATTGGTGCATATAGGAATGACAGGCACTGAATAGCCATAAGAAATTGGGCTAGATCTTTGCTACACAGGAACATCATATTCCATGAGTTGATCATACAGCGTCATGGAGATTTTGGAGACTACCAAGAGTAATACCCAGCTTTCCACTGTGTGTCCTCCAGGCTGCTGACTCCTGTCATAATCCAAATGCCTCGAGTACGCGGTTATGGACCTCAGAAAACAATTTACCAAAGCTGAGCAGAGTTGTCTAAGCTGCTGTGACAACAACAGAGGAAGAGTCCCACACCTCGCTAGGGCCTCACCACCTCCCTTCTCATGGACATCAGAACAAAATGCACTTCAAAAGAGAGGCCACTACAGCTGTGATCAGGGATTAGTGCCTTCCTTTCAGTTGGTAAGTGAAAGAAGCCATGGTGGTAACTTCTTTTTATACCACCACTGAAAGAACCAATCTCATACAAGAGAAAAAAAGCTGCAACACTTTTCAAAGGAAAAGGAAAAGGAAAAATTAAAAAAAAATTACAAACCACAAAAACTATCACAGTAGGAGTACAGCCTAGGAAAATGTTCAGGCAGGGGTAGTCCTAAACCCTCCTTCCTTTTCAGGCAATACGTAGGAATGAACTGAGACTGGTCTTAGAATTGTAGAATCTTGGAAATGTTTTGGCTGGAAAAGACCTTTAAGATCATTGAGTCCAACCATTATCTTACCCTATCATTCATTTCCCTTGTGAAAAATGCTTCAGTCCTAGTTCCTCTCAAAGGTCTGTTTATATAATACTATCATTAGATGAAGAGACATAAGTAATATTTTGCAGCAGTATCTGAAACCTTGGCATCTCTGATCCAGGTCACTGCCCATTAAGGCTGCAGAGATACACTACCTTCTCTATCTCAAATATCAAGGACCATGTGGAATGTAGAGTAATTTCTACACATAATGCTGCCAGTGCATATTCCCCAAGAATCACAGAGAGGTTGTGAGGGTAAGGCACTTCGCAGAGCAATATGAGCACCTTGGACGCCTGAAAGCCTCTCCTGTTGCAGTCTGGACAGCCACCCCCATGTCTCTGAGGACTACCTTCTCTTGTGACTCAAAGGAGCATGTTTCTGCTTCTACATTTTCTTCAGAGCTTGAACAAAAAGACAGTTTCAAAAGGTACCCACAAGGTCCATCTCACCTTGAAAAGCCATATACATAGGTTTCCTAGGTTGGACATGAAGTTCTTCTGACTGTGCTTAGAAAAATAACTGCAGCTTCCTGAGAAGCCTACGTGCTGAAATCACCACTTGCAAGGACTTCAAGGCACTTCCAAGCACTAAGCATGGCTGAGCAAGAGCTTTTAATTTGTATTTTCAAATTAAATTCCTCAACTGAAGGTTAAATATTTAGGACTTTCTGATTACAAGTAGGGATCCTGGTGAAGCAAACAGAGGCTTACCAATTATTTCATTTAAAAGTCTTACTTGTAAGCAAAACTTTTCTTCAGAGTTGAGTATATATATATATAAAGTACCACTCTCTCATGATTTGGTTTGACTTTTTTCACTCACACATTATAATATAGAAATAAAATTATAAACACACCAGTTTAGCCTAAAATCTCCAACAGTGAGACACACTAAAGAAATAAGTAGTAAACTCTGTCCAAAGCAAAAATATCTTCAACAGGTTTCTATCAGCCTTCCAATTTCCCACATGGCTCCTAAAAATTGTTGCCTAATACCCCACTTCCTGCATGACAACAACCTGGTACACGCAGCATACCTCAAACAGCAACTTATCTAATCTGAAACAGAACATTTGGAATCAATACTTCAGAGCAATGATCTCCAGTACGTGTGAAACACCTCAAGGAAAAGGTATTCCACCTTTTTTCCTCCCAATGCCAAAATGAGAATTTGAAAACAACATCAAACAAAGCCAATTAAAGTTTGCTTGTGAAGACTCCTCATGGTTTTCAAAAATACAAATGGGTTCAAGATGCTGCTTAAATCAAAACTACTGGAAGAAAAGGGTTATTAAAAATTAAAACCATGGGTGCAACCTCCAGCTCAGGAAGTCATCCAGAGACAGTCAGATGTTAGGGGGTTATACCATAGGAAATACTATGCTGCACTTGCCCTGTTCTTCTGCGCTCTCTCTGAGCATCTGCTGTTAGTCAGAGACAGAGAGCTCCCTAGCCAAATGCGTCTCTCTTTATGTTAGCTTTCCTTTGAAAAGTTGTTTTGCAAGTAAACTCCAGGTCAGCAACTGTCAACAAATCACATTTGCAATAGCTGCTTAGCTGAAGAACTCAAATTCCCTGCCTATTACTTGATAATTGTTTCTAATTACATTAAATGCATATTCAGACATTGGGGAAGAAAAAGCCCAACTTTGTGCATCTATCTGCCAAAACATTAATGCATTTTCCTGACAGTAGTGGCTGATTTCATTCCTCGTTTATTTGTCCCTCAAGAAGAGCTAGGTTATAAAACTTGGTAAGTAGTTTCACAGCACATTTTCAAGATTTTATCTTCTAAGATTTCATATTTGTGGTTATTTGTCTGGCTTCAATCAAGTAAAAAATATAATCCTAATTTATTAAAGCATGTCAAAACATGCTTACACAAAATGGCATTTGTTCATTTTACTTTCACAAATTAATTTGAGCATATCAAGAATTAAATGTTTGTCATAAGAAAATTTCAATAATAATAAAGCCTTATTGCATACAGATAATATTAAAGGACTTAACATGAGTTCCCTGGAGCTTGCAAAACAACCTCACTTCTCAAACAACCTGTAACCAGACTGCTCCTCACATTGCTCTTACTTGATTTCTTCAAGGAGAGCAGCTAAAATGCTCCTCTGAGTATCAACAAGTGCCTCATTCAGAACAAATTAACTATTCTCAGACATAGAAAGCTTGTCAAAGGAAGCGGTGCAGATTATGAAGCATAAAGCTTCGTATCTTGTCATCTTAGAAGTTCTAGAATAAAATAACATGTTAAAAGAACCTCAAATCCCACAGAGTGGAGCCTGTGCTGCAGAGCTCACTGACCCCTTTCTGCAAAACAGGCCTCCTTCAGGTGACACAACATTTGGAGGGCCTGTTTCACACTCCATTGCTTTGGTATCATTGTACTGTAATTGTGTCTTGAAATTAGAGGGATGGGTCAGATGCTGAATTCTCCCCACCTGCGTTGCCCAGAAGGCCAGTGCTAACATTCCAGAAGTAGACAAGCTGGTAGATCACCAACTGCACTCTAGGACAGAGTAGTATTTGGGGGTTAGATCCTCTGTTATGGAGTTTGCCAGGAAAGCACATGTGCCAGCTTTGAGAACGAAACACCTGATGCCTTTCACTGGTTAGTAACCCCCACAACAGCCAGGCATGCTGAGAAAAGCAATCAAGTGGAGGTAGCCACAGTCCTGCCTGCTGGGACTTCTCACTTGATGGAGACCACGCATCAAATTGCCAGGCTTCAGCCATACTCAGCATGTATATCAGACTTCATTGCATGCACCTAGCATTTTTGCAAGTTACCAGTCTCCAGCTCAGCTTTACAGGTGAGTGGGAGAGGGGGAAAGGAAGGGACTGTATTTTTCAACCATCAGTGCTGGCCAGTGCAGCACATGCTCCCACATCACAAGAACTCATTTTACATCTGCACAGCTGCTTCTCCCACATCCAAGATCTGTGCTGAAAAAAAAAAGGGATCTTGACATTTGTGATGCTTTGGGTCTTACCCACCTCCCCCTACACACACTTTAGAAAATAACCCAGACTAGACTCAGCCCCTCTGGAAATTGAATGAAGCTTATTATTTACAGCTTAGCACAACATACAAGCAGATATTTACAGTATATACAGTTATATACAGAAATATACAAGGTAAAAGGTAATACAGAAACACAACTCCCCTCCCAGAAACCTGAGTCCCCAGAAGGGGCTCCTAACTGCCCTTCCACCTTCTCCCACCCCTCTACCTTACCCTAGACATTGCCTTGTGCCCAAGGAAGAATGGAGGGTTGGCCAGGGGGGTTAGGAAGCAAGTGGATTAATCAGAGAGATGCAGGCCAGAGCCCAGACAGAGAGCAACCCCCTTATCTGTATTTGGATTCTTGCTCTTATATCTCCCAGCAAGCCTATGAATGAAGTAGACATCACCATTGTTTCCCTTTCACAGACTGTAATCTAGTTCTTCTCACCAAAACATTCTAGCTAGCTTCAAACTAGCACAAAATTGAAAACAATAACCCTTTGCAACATGTTTAGTACCTTGCTAAAACTTTTACCTAGAGTACTTCTTCACACTGGGACCAGCTTCATTTCCCACAATTAAAACTGTGTACTACCATTATAATATTAAAGCTACCAAGATCAAAAGTGAGAGCTGCTCCACTTGACCAATGAGTAGGGAAAATCCAAGGCTGTGCCACTCAGCAGCAAGGGCATCCAGAGAACATCTGACATGGTGAAACACCAATTAGGGAGAGGGTGTCCCCTCTAAAACCTTAAATTGAACATCAGAAAAATAAAACCAGAGCTGACCAAAGAAACATACATAAAAAAAAGGTGCTGGTGGAGAGAAACTGGAAATACTGCAAAATCAATTTGTTTTTCCAGGCTTTCTGGAATAAAATGTGGAGAAAGGTTGGGGGAAAAAAGATCATTTTATATATGGTTTTGGAACAAAGTCACTCTACTTTGCAAATTCAAACAACTTTGATTTTATATTAGAAACTGTAACTTAACTATAATATTGTAATCAACTTCCCCCCTTTAATTTTGGCTTTTAACTCTTCAAAATCAGCCACAAGATGAAACTTCTATCTTCCACATATTTCCTAGTGAAAACTCAGAATACAATAAGGGTCATGTAAGGTATATGCTGTCTTCAATTCTTGATGTTGGTGATACAGGGTGACATCTATTCCTACTGCAGACAATTACAATTATATTAGAAGGAAACTGAGAGAAAAATAAAGTATTAAAATGTCTGAAAATCTTAGCCTGAGTGCAATCTTTGTATCCTAAAGCACAAGTTAAATTCTGTAGTTACCACATACCACTTTTTCCCCTGAGATGTCTATTTGATTTTGCAAATGTAACATTTATAAAGAAAAGAATCTCCTCGAAGTCTTTAGAATTATACACTGAAAAAATCTTTTCTATGAAACAAATCAGTTACAAATTCAGGATTCCCAACCTTTAAACAGAAAGCTCACATGACAACTTGGAGAAAATGTTAGTGGTTTATAGAGTCCTGTCAACAGAGACCAGTACTGGCAAGTGAGTTTCCTTGTTCTTTAATAATTTCTGTTCAGTTTATGCTTACTGAGATTCTTCAGGGTCTTATAAACTTAAGCAGTTTGGTCAGATTTTCAAAGCAGTTTTTATATCCAGACCTTACACTAGAGGGAACAAAGCCAAAGAAAAAGCCTCTGGGCTTATTTTAGCCTGCAATGGACAAATAATCCTAACTCTTCCCTGCTCTGAAATAGTGAGACTGTTTTCATTGAAAAATTTTAAATGGAAAATATTAATTGAAGCAGTTAAAGTTTGATAATCCACTGAAAGGCAAACACTGTAATGGAAGACATTGGGCAACCTTAATTATAGGTATCACCACTGCCTCTGCTACAATGAAGCTTCTTTGGAACTGCTGAAATACCAGTATAGGTCTGACTACATTAAAATGTGACTGAAGGTCAATGACTGGTTAAACTGGAATGTTTCTAAGCCATTGTTAAATTATTCAGAATTATTTTAGGAAAGCTGCATAAAAAGTGCAAGAGTGCAGTTTTAGCTTCATCTAAATGCGCATACTGAAGGTGGAAAAGGAAATGGGGAAACTGTCCTTTGCAATTGCCTTGCAAAGGTAAAAAATAATACCTTGTGTATCTCCAACCTACAATTAATCTAGCAGAGGAGAACAGTGCAAGATAGTTCTCGTTTTCACAACTTGTTTCTCCAAACTCTTTTCTGCGAGAGCAAGCATGAAAGGAAAAGAAAAAGATTGGCACATTATTTCAGGAAAGAATGTAGTTATTTTGGTTTCTACTGCTTAACATCAGCAAAAGGAGATTCTTCTTTCCTTGTGCTCAGCACTGGTCAGGCCACACCTTCAGTACTGTGTCCAGTTCTGGGCTCCTCAAGTCAAGAGAGAAGTTGAGGTACAGGAGCATGTCCAGAGAAGGGCGATGAAGCTGGTGAGGCACTGGAACACAAACCTTATGAGGAGAGGCTGAAGGAGTTGGGGTTGTTTAGACTGGAGAAGAGAAGGCTCAGGGGTCACCTCATTGCTGTCTACAACTACCTGAAGGGAGGTTGTAGCCAGGTGGGAGTTGGTCTCTTCTCCCAGGCAACCAGCAACAGAACAAGGGGACACAGTCTCAAGTTGTGCCAGGGGAGGTATAGGCTTGATGTTAGGAGGAAGTTCTGCCCAGAGAGAGTGATTGGCATTGGAATGGGCTGCCCAGGGAGGTGGTGGAGTCACCATCCCTGGAGGTGTTCAGAAAAAGACTGGATGAGGCACTTGGTGCCATGGTCTAGTTGACTGGCTAGGGCTGGGTGCTAGGTTGGACTGGATGATCTTGGAGGTCTCTTCCAACCTGGTTGATTCTATGATTCTAAGTCTGAATGATTAACAAAGACCAACAACCCATTTCTTTTGCTGCAGCACAGCTGTTTCCTGACCCCCATATACATCTGTTCCTTCATAAGTGTCTATGAGGCTAAAGGGAGCTTCCTCCAGCTATCACTGAGCCTTTAGAAACAGGTGAAGCAACATGAAAATGAGCAGTGGCCAGGTGTGCTCAAAAGTAGTGAGCACTTGTTATACAGGAGAGCTCAGAGGTAGCCATGTGGTGTGAAGACTTACACTGTAAATCCCTTTTCCTCTTCCTCTTTCTTTTAAGTGTGGTGGATCTAACACTGACGAGAAGCGTCTCTTGCCGTGATCAGGAGTGCTGTGCGTACTGCTGTCAGCAGTGCTTTCCCAGCACCTGGGAAAAAGACACTGCAGTGTGTTCCCTTCCTAAGGCTATCAGTAGCCAACTATTTGCTATCCACTATTTACAACAAATGGTGCCAAGATACGTGGTTGCTACATAAACAAAGAAGAATTCTCACTAGAGACTAAAATAAGACCCACTGGCTCGTTTTTCACTTACGACCCATAAGATCTATAGCTACAGCACGCTGCCAGTGGTAAGGGGCACATCATCTTTAAACGTTCTTTCCCGTGGAGGTTTTGCCTTTGCAGAATGAACATCACACAGTGCACAAGCACAAATCAAAAAATTAGAATGGCAAGATTTTTTTTTTTTCCTTTAAGAAACCTACAGGAGCTAATTGCTAAGTCATTTTGCAAATATCAGAAGAGACCTTTCCGGGCTTTGGTCAGAGAACCACTACTAAAACATCTTCATTGACTTAAGAAACTGCTACCCCATCAGCTGTTTACCACCCCCCATCTTTTGGAGCTTACTACCATTAAAACGACCTGGTAGGGACCTTGCGAGCACTCATCTGCTTCAGTGCCAAGTCAGCCTGCACAGTTTGTAAAAGGTCCATGCTGATACATACACTAAGATGGATTAGTTCCTGAGCTGAACCAGATGAGGACTGCTCAACATGATCCTTTTCATAGGCCTTGCTGTGGGAATGGTAATTCCAGCTAAGACATCTTAACAAAGGGTTGTTAGTATTGTTCTAAGAATATTACAATTATAGAGATATGTACATATATTTAAAAAAAAAATAGCTAAGGAAAAAACCTCTGGCACTGGAATTCACCACAGCAGTGGTTGCTGCAGATGTGCCAGAAGGAAGCTTACCTCACTGTCTGTCTTGCTACTGTGCTGGCCAATTTGAAAGAGGACACTCAAGCTACACAAACTATCATACATTGCTATGTCACATCTCCAATGCTCACTGTTCAACTTCTAGGCTTCTGAGTAGGTACACACAAATCACTTCTCTGTGCTGTAAAACATCACTTTCATAGAATGGGTTCCTCTGTCACCACATGCTTCAAAAGGACTTTTTGTTCATGAGTTATCACCAAATGTGTATGTAGACAGGAAAACAAAGGAAAGTACTGAATCTGAACTTTGATTGCTCAAGGATATACAAAAAGGCCAACTTGAGTGTTGTGATTTGAGCCTATACCAATTCTGGAACAAGTGACAAACTAATTACTCATCTCCTAACAACAACAGACTGGGAATGGCAGGAATCAAAGGACGTGACACTGTACAGTATGTCAAGAATAGGGGAAAGGGAGAAAACTGCAAGCAAAACAACCAATTTGCTACTGACAACAGTTTCAGAAGTCTCAAATGAGAGACTGCTGAAAAAACATGCTATTAGACAGAGTAAGCTCCAGAAAAAAATATCCTTTCAGCACATACCAAAAGATGTAGGATAATCTGAACTCCCCTACAAAAATCCAAACCAAATCAACATAAATCAAAAACCAGAACCTGTAAAGACCAGCATGAACCTCATCTACACTCCACATGTATCACACCCCCTCATAACAGTCAGCTAAGGACAGGATTAGATAAGGAAGCAATACTTTATTTAAACAGGAAAAAATATTTAGCAGCTTTAAGATTTCACATATTTTAACCAGCAATAAAATCTGTTCTTTAAATAAGGAAAGGAGCCCTGGGAATAGACAGTCTTTTCCTGTCTGTAGGTTGTTGTCTTCAGTATAGGGAAGGGAAGGGAAGCTGCTAAACAAGTAAATAAATAGCCAATCTTAAGTGTGCTGAAAGAGTGACTCAGAAGACTACTTTGGGCCTGAATAGAAAGATATGCTTTCATCCTGTTTTGACTATACTTATACATTTCCCCAACATAATTTGATGTAGTTAATAGTGCAGGAGCCTTCAAGCAGCGTATGTTCCCCTCATTAGTGGGTTTAAAGCCTTAATGAGATCTCCCGTGCTGCAGAAAAGCCCAGTGTAGGCTTTAAAAGTGATTGGCAAGTTTCAACAGGATAAAAACAGAAGGTGGCAAAACCTAATAAGCTTCTGATCTTGATTTCTTTACTTGTTTAGGAGGGGAATTTTTGAAGAATTATAGAAGAAAGGTGAAGATAAGCAAGCCAAAATAGGTAACTTCTTTAGCTGATCTTACAGTAACTCAAAGAAACATTTAAACAAACAAAGAGTGAGTAAAAAGAGGGGATATCTTTCACATACCTGCAACACACTAAGACTTCATGCTACACAAACAGAATGTCACAATATATCATTAACTAAGTGCATGCAAAGGATTTAGGATTTTGTTGTTTGTTTGAGTTTCGTTATTGACTAATTTTGACCATTTTCCAGGAACAGAAATTTCAGAGGCTGGTTTAGTTTCAAAACCAGTGTAATTACATACAGCTGTATTCAGTACTTTTTAACTGCCTTGAACAATCAAGTGAGAGTTGCACACATTATCAGGCACTATCATTAGTGTCTACCTAGGAGCAGGTATTGAACCAATGATGGTTGCAGTATAATAGCATAAAGAAAGAGCATTTTAAAAATGAACAAAACAATGCAGCAACCCTAGTAATTCCTTGACACCAGATTGTCCTTGTGTTTATGTTCCCTCATGGCTTTGCAAACCATTTTTATATGTACAGGCATGGAGAGTGGAGAATTAAAAATGTAAATTTCATCAACATGCAGTTTTGCAGTCTTCACAGGGGAACAGGTAACAGGATACCATGGTGATGGCAGCACTGCAGCCCATTAATAAACCAGAGAAAGACTCATCAAACAATCAGATCCATACTGTAGAATAACTGACTTCCTAATAAATCCTGCAAAAGATAAGATGACTGTGCATCTCAATATCAGCTGTGGTCTCAAACTAACGATTCCATCATATCACGTTTTTAAGCCTCCTAACCTGCTCATGGTCAATTGCACAGCTTTTGCACTGTCAAGGTTTATGGCCTGTAGCACTTGAAAAGAGACAACCCGTGTCTGGAAAAGAGAGAAAATGGAAGGTTTTTATTCTTGCAGCCCATCTGTTGCCACCATCACTGTTAGCCCTTCATACAGAAGGGACAGGACTTTTTAATTCGTTATCTTGCCTGGAAATGTTACAAATATATTAGTGTTTGCTTACTCAGAGATTCATCATTCTTAAGCAAACAAACTCACATGACCTACCTGGAGAACAATATGTTAGCCAGTTGAAATAGCAGCCTCACAGGAAGTGTGGCCTTCTCCAAGTCTGACCACCACTGCTGGGTACCCTCCCCACCAGCCACAACACTGCAAACCTTCCTCAAGTGACTGTAGAGGTTTGCCTCTATAAAGAGAATCTTTCCAAGTCTGTCAAACAGACAAACTAACTGAACTTACAGTCAGTGTTTGTAGATTGCTTGCTTGTAAGTTGTACTGTGTCACTCCAAACTGTTGTTGATACTCTCCTAAACCTTTAGAAATTGATCTTGATGAAATACTTCAATGTGTGAGAAGAGACCATGTGAGGTACAGAAAAGTAAAGGTTCTTATTTAAGGGAACATTCTCAATGTGAACAGACTATTAATTAAAATACATGCTCACAGTCCCCTGAAATAAATGAGACAAAAATATGCATTGAAGCAGGTAAATGCTAACATCTTTTTAGCAACAATAGTCAGTAGAGGCACATGCTAGGTATTCAAAGTAGGAACAAATGACCTTTCTCATCTTGCAGGACAGAGATTTCACTTTGTTTCCTGATCTGAATAAGAATTACAAATAAAAATTACAGACTTCAGAGAAACCAATCCTCAAAATACATTCAATTAAATCTGTTAATATTAGCTTTACTACTTTGGGGCTCCTTTCAAATACTTTTAAATGCTTACTTTTTAAAAACAGAAAATTACTTGAACCTGGGTAGGGGAAGAGCTTTTCAACAACCTTTTCCTCTACGTTTCTTATCTTTAAGAACAAACAAACAAAAAACTGCTCCCACCACAACTCTTTGCATTAACGGACAACCCAAATCGCAACCTTTGCCATCAGTTCTGAAGCACTACCATTCAGTAATGATAATGTTCAGCTGGAAATTCCCAACATAATCCTTTGCATTTGTTAAGATGACAAGGCATTTCCTAAATGATTTGCCCTTGTGAACACAGGAATTCTGTAGCAAAGCCAAAACCAGTGCTCAGAGCTCCTAAATCCCAACCTAGAGACCTAATCACAAAACCAGACTTCATTTCACCGGGATCCAGAGGACCAGGTCGTTCGCAGAACACCATCTACTAATATGTCAAGTCTTTCGTCAAGGCTAACTGAAGCCAAAGTCTGATTAATTTTACAGTCAATAGCAGTGATCATTTGACATTAGTTTTGTGCTATTAGCTGCAGCATATAGGGAATAAGGGCAATTTGTTGTACATGCTTAAAAAGACATACACAGTCTGAAAGAAATGACCCTCTCAGTATTTACTATTTTAAAGTGCCTGTTGCAAGCATATGCACTGCTACTTTAAAATATTTAAAGAAATCTGGATTTAATTGCTCAGGAAAAAAGATAAGCAGCAAGCTTTGAAAGAAATAATGATAATTTAAAAAAAAAACCCAAACAACAAACCAACACCAGAAATCCAGAATTAAAAGCTATATTAGCAGGTAGAGAAGGAAAAGTAGTTACATACACACTGACCAAGCTAGAAAGGTATCCTAGTGTGTCCAGATGGCATGGAGGCACACTGGGGAAGGAAAGCAGATACATCATTATGGTTGTTAAGCCTAGGAGTTCCTAGGCTGTGCTCCAGCAGAGCCCAGTGAGAACCATGAGGTCAAAACAAGGATAAGAGCCCTTGATTGGCTCCATGTCAGCGACTGGCACTGGAAAATCTCTCAAGTATCTAGGCTCACATGACTGTACAGCAGCACCCACAAATATGCAGTCAGACAAATTTAATATTAAACAGTTAAGTGCTATGCAGCCAAATGCATTCCCTGCTAGCATAATTCCCTTTCCATAATGAGGCTGTACCAGCCAAGACTTCAGAACAACTATGATCTAGCAGCTGTATTAAATTGCTAGATAAAAAAAGGTAATCTTAACAAATTCACTGCTTGGACACCTTTTCACTTACCCTCATAAGGCACAGAGTGATTTTTGGAAGAACTAAATATTCTCAGCTTGGTGAGACCAAAACTGACTGTACATGTGGCAGAATTGACGCTTACTTGAATTTGTCCTACAAAGTCAGGAAGGGAGGAAACAACTTCACAGATATGCATCACAAAGACCTGGATGTTCAAGGCATGGCCTGCCATCAGGTGTGCTGGCTTGGTTACAGGAGGTAAAATGTCACCACGGCATGTACAGAGAGACAGGCTTTGTGCAGTCGCCATAATAAGATATGGCACAATTGACATCCACAAAGCTCTAGTGAGGACTAGAGACTCATTGTCTCCCCAGATCACAGAATGACCCCAAATCAATATGTGTGCATCTGTATGCATCCACAAATATATGCAAATATCCACACATGCAGATGTAACTAACCCTGTCACATGTTTGATGCATAAGTGTTATGCTGGTCACCTTTTATGTCCTATGTGAACCCAACAAAACCCAAGACGAAACAAGAGGAAGGAACAGGATAATGAAAACTGGAATCTAAAATGACTGAGTCAGCAAACACATTTAAAGGATGTTGCTTCCTGTTGTGGTAGGCCTAAATAGGCCAAAATAGGCTTATACATGTTCTGGCTTGCCCAGACATGTTTTTCTGTTGTCCCTCCTTCTGCTGTGGGGAGAAGCAACTGTGGGAAAGAGGACAAAGAACCTGGAGCCACTGAGTCTAAGGACTCTGGCATGCCCAGACTTGTTTTGCTCCTGTTTACATTCTGTGGTGAAAAAGGTATGCATGCTTGGCTTGTGCCTGCCTCCTGCAAGGGCTACATTTTTCCCAAATGTGGATAAAGCAAGCCCATGGTAAGCTCAGGTAACTGCCATTCTGATTGGCCATTCTGTGTCCACAGGCCCATTAGTCTCAGGCTGTACTGATAAAAGAGATGAGCAGGTACCACAACGTGCTCTGCCACCGTATTTGTGTCTGCTGCTGCCTGCTGCCACTATTGCTCTCTGCCTCTGGCAGTGATTCTGCCATTGACTTCTGCAGCATTATGCTAAGCTATAGGCTATCTCTGTTGAACTGCCTGCTTCAAGTTTACCAGGAACAGGCTCTAAATGTCTCCACATGATAGGCCTGCAAGGCCAGCGTGATATCATGCTAAGACTGCACATTGCAAGGCATCCTGCCTGCAGGTGAAAGTCTCCTGCCAAGGCAGGAAGTCCTGGAGATACACAGATTGTCCAGAGAGAGCAGGATAAGATCACAGAACAACTGCCTCCTTTCCCCAGTACCCTGTGAAACCTGTGACGAATCAGGAGCCTCAGATGCTCACAAGGCATTAACAGGCCCCTCTGCAAGTGTTTGAGTACTGTTTGAAGCTGTAGCTAGCCCCATGAGTTGGGAGATTATTTTTGTGAGTAAATACTCAAAGCCTCTTGTAATTCACTAATTGCCCTCTGCCTTAGTAGCAGAAAGGAGCCTCTCAAGTCCCCTGGTAGGCAAGAGGTATAATCAAAACTAAGAATCTCTTTCCAGTATAATCTTGTATTTGCTAGTTATTTCTTAAAGTGTTCTAGTTTGCCTATTCCCTGTGTGTATAAGTATCCAAACCATGCGTTTTGAACCTAGTAAATAAGTTTTCTGATGATATTTAATGTTTACAGTTTTCATAGTTATTAACAATCTTTGCCTGGATAACAAAGCTAATATCAATGATTAATTCTGCATAATTCGTAACACTTCCCTCTGCCACCACAAAATCCAGTTTGCTATTAAAACTAAATATCACAGTAAGATTAGTAGCACACATTGGAATGTCACAACTGCACAAAGCTGACCCCCTGAACAGATATGTTAAGTGTTGCAGAATTAGCTGCTTGCTTGCCCACAGGAAACGTGGTCAAGGCCCATAGACCACTGTGATCAAAGGCAAAGCCACATGTACTCCAGACGATTCAATGTGAATTATGCCAGAGACATTTATTGATCATTTGGCTATCAATATATCCCTCAGGGCACAAGGCACATGCCTATGCATTAGCATAATTAGTCAAGGACAACCCACTCCATCAGCATAAACCACGCCTCATTTTTCTCATTAACGAGGCCTCTGTTATCTATCCCTTCTGAGATAAGTTAGCCAGCTGCTTGTGGGAACAAAGGTCAGCATCCATCTGTTATTCTTCTTCTTCACTCCATTCTCACATCTCTTCTTCACTTTGCATTCCCACAACGAAAGGGTGGAAAAACAAAGACCTCATAATTGTTGTGGTTTTATGATTTTTTTTCTCATTTCTTTGAATCATTTTCCAAGTATTGACTCCCTTGCTGACACACTCTGTGTCACTAGCGCTCCAAACCATGCTTTGCTCATGCAAAGGTGAGCCTCCAAAGCAGCACATTCATTGTCTGTTTACAAGATGAGTTCATCGCACATTGCAACAACCTTTTGGAAATAAACTAAGAAACTGCCATGAAAGGGTGATGCCATGGCATTGACACAACTGGAAATACTTCTAGGACATCCAATTTGAAGGGAAAAAATATCTAAAGCAAACAACAAAGGGTCCAGGGTCAGGACAGCACGTAGATGCATCTTTTCACAACAGTACACAACTCTTCATTCAGTAACTGTTTTTATATGACATATCCAAATGAACATTTGTGAGTTGATTTTTCAAACCGAAACCCATACTTGTGAGAGGAGAACTAAAGAAACAGCTCAGTCCATAAACTAGATCAGACTACATGTTTGGCTATACAACTAAATCACCACTGTTCGCTGAATGACAGCACATCAGTGGGGCTGCTGCATACAGGCTAGGCCTGTACTCCAACCAAGGCAAGATGCATGAAGTAAGATCTTGCACAAGATACAAGAGCAAACCTTTACTCACAAAAGGCCAAGATACACAGACACAGATACACATACACAGAGTCACTACTCTGAGCTGTCTGAAGCCAGCTGTGCATCCCAGCCTGCTCTGGAGATGTATGCTCACTATGTCTATGGTCATCTGAAGTTACTGAAAGTACACTGATTTATGCTATCTGAGAGCCTGACCCAAAATTCACAGACTACAGGATGGCTGAGGTTGGAAGGGACCTCCAGGGGGAATCTTGTATCAAATTTGGATAGATTTTTAAAATAGAGCAATATACACAGATGCTTTTCTTGCCAGTACTGCATCCCCTAATAAGAGACCAGATAGAACAGCTGATGCAGCTGCCCTGGACCACAATGAACAAGACATAAAATAGGCTCTTTTCTATTTGGTGGTTGCATTTTACTTGTTTAATGCCACAGGTAGGCCTGAGCTTTACAGATTTAACAAAATAAAGGTAAAACTAGCATCTTAGTGTAACAGGCAAATTTTACATGTGAAAAGAATAATCTTGTCCTACACAGATGAATTGGGGGGGGGGGGGGGGGATAAAGAAAGCTAGGAAAAACAAAATGAAAATAAATCTGAGGCAGCTCACTTTTCCTTCAGGAGGGATACAAGGAATTTATACTCCCATGTTATATGCACTTGCTGCATTTCTGTTATTTTTACTACTTCATTAACATTTGTTCTTAATCCATAGTTGCTTTTTCCACTCTAACAGGAAAGGTCCCAATGAGAAATCTGTGATGTTTTCTTACAGCTATGTGAATTAGAGTAGATTTTTATATTAACAAAAAATCCCCCTCCTCCAGCTGGTTGGCATGCAGATATAACAATTTGTTCTGGATCAGCTACAAGTTTCCACTTGTGATAGCCACATGAACGCTGGCAGAGCATTGACTCCAGCAGCCTGGCAAACCTTGACCAGCCAGTACTTTGCCTCAGGGCTCACTGATCACATTTTAACCAGTTTAGCCTACAACTTCTGAGTCGGTTCAATGACATAGCAGGTTATACTTCTCTTCACTTTGCTCCATCACAACATTCTGCTCCTGTATTTTAAAAAGCTCACTTTAACGATTCTTAAGTACTAATTCAAAAAGGAATTTTCAATGCAGAAATTAAAAACAACTTGAAAACAGATTATGTATCATTATCCTGCCTGGGAGAACACAACAAACATCATGAACCCATCCTGTTCACACACAGGAATGCAGTTTTAAATGGTCTTAGTGCTCTTAAAAGAAAACTTCTGTTCAAGGGATGACTTAGCATAGTTGTGAGGAAAAATCTATCACTTCCTGCAGCGCAGCCCTCCATAGAATGCTGGTTGAGGTTTCTATGGTTAACCTAAATTGAAATCAATTCCATGTTTTTGGCAGACTGTCTATAAGCTAATTTTCATCTTTTTTTCTTCAACTATAACTAAAAACATAGAGAAGAGGTTTCATACGCCTCAAGTATGAAGGTACACTGAAGTAGACATTTTTTGCTTTTAAGTGACTACAATGCACACCTTAACCAAGCCAAAATTAAGTGGGAAAGTCAAATGTCATTATTGCCTGTGATTATACAGTAAAAATAAATACACTCCATGCCTACAGGGGAGTAACTCTGCATGTGAGATTCAGCTGCTTGTTCTAAAAGGAAGTGAACCTTAATGCAAGTTGGACCTGCAGTCACCACACACCTTTTTTGCAAGAATGGCTGATTAGTAACTCTGAAACAGCAGAAGATAAAAATGAACCTAAAAGGCTTTTTACAGCAATAACCAAAAGATATTCATAGTTAAGTCATGAAATGTATAATATCACAGGAAAACATAATTGCATAAAGTAAAGAGGACTTTGGTTTCTGATCAAATGCAAAATCTACTTTGACTATATAATAAGAGAGCAGATAGATTTAATGTCAGAAGTGTACAGGTGGTCTGGGTTTCTCTGAGTCTGGAGACAGGGCACAAAATTATTCCAAAAGTCTTCTCAGCAGATTAAAACCACTCAGAAACCATAAAGGTCCTATGATGACCACCCAGTGAGCAGCCAGCATGTGCACAATCCCAGATTAAGGTGACCCTTCAAACAAGCAAAGGCATGGCATCACATTATAGACAGCTTTAGTAAAAGCTCAGAGCTCACAAAATCATCACCTTATCTACTTCTATCAATCATGTCCGCTGCTTGCAACCCTTCATTCACAAGTTCCATTTCCATTGTCTCTTTCAGTTAAAATATGTATATGTTAGATTAAAAGTAGCAAAACAAACATGGAATATAAAGTTTTTCTACACTCAACTTCTAGAATGAATCTTGCACATCCTGCAGCTTAATGATGCATTGTTAACATTTCATTGCTACAATGGCTACAGTGTGGTGAATAATTCCTCTTTCTGGAATCCTGGGTTAGGTAAATCATATTTCACCTCTGGTGGACAAAGTACAAATCTTGATTATGGAAATGCCTTGGTGGGGAGAAGGAGGAAAGTGTTCAAACTCAGCAGTTTCACTCCCTTTCCCATCCTTTTCACTCTTAAAGTAGAATAGAATAAAGTAGAATAAAGTTAAAATAAACTAAACTAAAATAAAACAAAACAAGCAGGCTTTGAGTTGAAATAAGTATATAATATGTCCAGACTGAAAGGTATCAGCCTACCTTTCTGAACAGCACTAATTCCAATGCCAATTCTATAACCACTAGATGATATAACCAGTAGATGATATGGGGAAGGAATGTTTAAAATAAGGTAGGAGGATCTAGTGTGCATTTTGAATTCTCCGCCACCAAATATAAATCCTCACTTAGAGTTTGAGTAATTTCATATATATATATATATATACACATACAAACACACACAGAGAAGAAAGTCTGTTAAAAGCCTTAAAGTTACATTCATTCAGTCAACGTGAGAAGAAAGAATTCTATTACTTGGAAAGTGTTTTTCTCTCATCTTTCACTTATTATTCATGTACAGTCAAACTGGCATCTGAATAAATTCCATTGACCTTCATGACATACCAACCAGCATTATTTATTTCTATATAGGATGCTTAGTGCACAGGATAGCCAAAAACTTCACTGAGAGAGCTGATTGTGAATTACGAAGGAGAGGCAGCTTCCTTTCCTGAAAATTCAAGATGGAAAAAAGATCTTCAAGTTAAAAGTGGAAGGACCCAAAAAGAGATGGCTGCTTATCTTCTGTAAGTGAAAAGCAGTGAGTGGAAGAAAGGGAACAAAGTGGAAAGCATGAAATAACAATGCTCAAAGATTGCAGCTGTGTGAGGAGATCCTGGAACTAGCAGATAAAAGCATATAAGATGAAGCAAATTAATTTGAATTGGATTCAAATGCAGCAGTGCACAGAGGTGAAACTGTTAATTTTGCTACTGACAGAAGTAGGAGTTAATTTTTCTCATCTGCCACAGGCTTTCTGGTTAGTGGTGGGGATGTCACTCAGTCCTGTGTCTGAGTTCCTCATCCATAAAGCAGAATATTGTGCACAAACAGTTCAGGCAAGAGTCAGGTCATTAGGGCAAGATATTAACCTACACAGACAACTACACCTAGGAGATCCCTGATCAAAAGGCAAGAAAGACTGGTTGTAGTGACCTGACCTACCTGAGCTTTTGAGAAGAACACAAATTTTACAGAGTATGACAGATGGATGCACAACAAGAAAGAGATAAACCTGTGACCATAAAAATCTGGAAAGAAAGAAAACAGTTGCCAAATAAGAAGAGTGACAATGCACAGATATTTTCAAATGATGAGGCTGCTAATATTAAAAGCAGAGTGAATATCAATGTACCCTCAAAGGAATGCTGTCCAGCTTCAGGGAGGTGTAATTTGGGCACCAGCTACTGCTATGAATAGTGGGTACAGTCTATTCCTATCAAATATAGAGGAGGAAAATCTGGGAAAGTTATAGACAGGAAGAAATAGGGTTCCTTCCTGGAGGTGGAAGAAGGGAATGGGTGGAGATTCCTTCAAATATAGAGAAAACACAACAACTTCAGCCTAAGAAGCTTGCACACTGGGATTCTTCCATTCAGATGTGAGTTATAGGTAGAATGGAGAGTTACCAGTACAAGTGGGTTATTAAATACAACACAAGTAGTCACAAGATGAACCTCATGTACCAAAAGAAGCCAGCAAAGGAGACAAGCAGTCTGCAAACAGACTGTCTGGTTGCAGACAGGATGAGAGGGGCAGAAGAGACAGAGAGTTGATCAGAGATTAAATTTTCCCTGATGGCACAAACAACCCCCCTGAATACACGTGAGTTTACCTGAGCAGGTTTGAGCATACAAAAGGGCCAGGATGGCACTGGGGCAGCATGCAGTCACAGTGAGAGTATGTCCTTGTAAAATGTTGAGGACCTGCTGTAAATTTTTACTATCCCTCTGGTCATTGCTCCCTCATTATTTGTTCTAGCCAGTATGTGAAAAGGAGCTTTTTAATTTGTAAGCATGTAATTAAACCATATGTCTAAGTCCTTCCTAACTCAAACTTAATTCTTTGCTATTTGTTATGTTCAGTGTGATAAGTATGACAGAGCAACATATATTAGCTGCTGGAGGCATATCTCTGTCCCAGACAGATAATAGGTGTGAGAGAGCAAGTAATACTGCCCCCATGCTACAGCCTGAGAATCAAGAGAGAGACCTAGAAAGTGATTTTCCCAGGACTTCACAGGAGGTCAGTAGCAAAAGTGGATATTGAAACCCTCTCTCTTCAGCATCCATCCGATGGTGCAGTCACAAGGCCAGACTGAATGTGTACGTTGAGTTTACACAGCCTTAAGTCTTACTGAGCCATGTTGTGCTTTCCCCCACACCCCCCACTTTCCAGTCCCCTTGCAGTTATTTTTGGTCTGAGCTCAGATTAGTGTTACTACTAACTCCATCCACAAAGCCAACCTTTTCACCTACTTACAGTTCTGTTGGTGAAGTTACTGAAGTCTGTCACCAAAATCTGCTTGATCATCTCTGGTGTAGAGACCACCACAAACATCTGGCGACCAATGTAATACCTACAAATAAAGAAAGAAGTCATTTTAGTAGATAATGACCACCAGAGAACTGTCTCCTTCCCTAAAATACCACTTTCACCTTGAAAATACCTGCCACAAACAAATATCACAGAAAATATATCCCCTTAAGTGAAGCACACCTCTTACCTATTGAACTAAGATGCATGGTCTTGGAATTTAAAGGAAACAGCTTAAAACATCTCACTGATGAATCAATACTTGGCCAACCTTTTACTGTAAAGGTTTCCACGCTGTCCGTTCACTACGAGTTCTGTATAAAGTGATGCAGTGAACACCAAACTACAGAAGGACAACACATTAGGAAACAGCTACTCAGAAAATCATGATTACACAATTGATTATTCAGAGTTAGCCACATGAAATGTCTTTCTGTGAAAGCTCTGCCTGCAAGAAGCCTTTCCAGAAGTACCCTCAGCATGGCTGCAGTGCAGGCACACTTGCACTGTTTCTATCAGCACTGGAACTGAGTGCCTCTTAGACCCCGGGCTCTGCATTACCACAAACTAGCAGATACCATCAGCACCTTACAAAACAGCAATGGGAATAAAGACCAACCAACAAAAAAATCATCAAATAGAAAGGAATTTGTAAAACCTAAGACTGGGTGAAAGGGGTCTCTCACTCTCTGCTTGTACACGCTCTAGTTCCCTGCTCCCAGTTTAATATGATTTTGTGTGACCAGGGTCTACCCTTCAGTGACTTCACAACATGGCAGATGCCACAGAGGTACTGGGATCCACTGCAATCCCCCAACTCTTCGAGGTGCTCCCTTCTCCAGCAGCTTCTCCCCCCCCCAAACCTGAAGATGCTTCATGCTTCACGGCTCTTTTAGGAGGAAGTACATCCAGCCAGCAGAGGCTGTCTGCAGTCCCTACCTCTGATGATTGCTGGACTAGAAAGACTACACAGGTATTGCTGTCTTTACTCTGCCAAGAGAGAGGAAGAGGAAGCTGTAGGCAGGCACGTGAGGGCCAGGCAGCTCAGAGCACAGCACAAGAGCAATATCACAGATGCTGCAATACCATAGTAATATTGATGCCAAATCATTTTGTTATGATATAGCTTACTATCAATATATTGCTTATCACCTGTCTACATTGCAGCAACAGAAAAGACAAGCAAACCCTGGGCTGAATTAAATTTAGTAACTAGAGGTTCCCATGGCAATGAAGCAGCAGCAGTGCTGCTTTCACTGAGGGCAAACAAATCAAGACAAATATCTTGATTCCAAAGCAGGTTTTCACAGTCCACCTTGACCCCTATAACACCCAAAACTCACAGCAAACAAACACCAGAGAAGCAGAAAATAATTTTCCTCAGGAAGGAAAAGATCTTCTTTGCTCTGATGGGTTTCCAGAAGGAACTGTTACTCCCCAGATCCAAACCACGGGGCTCCACTTGAACCCTAGATACAGGTAGTTATGTTGTATTAAAAAACCAACCAAACAAACAAACACCTTTTTCACCTCTCCTAGTTTGATAAACCACAGCAAAGTAGTTTATCTGTTAATGGTAAAACTTTTCTTCAGAATCTTACTAAGTGCATAGAGAGATCTGAAGCCTCAGTTTAAAGAATGCTTTGAAAATGTTTTTTTTTGGCAAAAGAGAACCATGCCCCATGTGCCCCTCCCATGTGTAGTTTGCACAATTTCTTTGCCATGAGAGTTCGCAAAGTGAACACCTGTGCTGCCCCAAATCTACCCAGGATGATCAGGCATAAATACTGACCTCTCATATTCACACCTTACTTTTCCCTTCTCCAAGTTTATCAAATTCTCGTCTCATTTAATGGTTAGTGACTGATTGTCCTCCAACACACAGCTCTTCACAGGGATCAAATCCCAAACATTAGATTCCAAATCTGAATCAGGGGTTGATTATGCCTACCAAGATAGCTTAATTCTGACCACCACGAGGCACCACATCACGCAAAATCACCTGTGAGAGGCACTTCTTGGTTATTTTGAACTTGGGAAACTACAGGACTCCAGCTCCAGTCCACTGGAATAACAGGATGCTACTCATGGTCAGAGTACTTATGTCACAGTGCACTTTGTGCTTGAAAGCACTCAGGACTAAAATCTGGGACAGAAGCATCTCCTGCTCAAGCTGCTTTTATGAGAAAATGACTCACAAGCCAAGCCTATGCAAACAAATCTATTCAACATCCTTCAATTCAGACCAGGCACCTGAACTCCCAGTTCTGCTTCCAGAGCTAAGCACTTTCTTTTCCTCTTCTTTAACAGCACCTGTTGTCCTTTTCCTTACAAGTAAGCAGAAAACATCTCCTGAAATTAATAAAGTGAAAATACTGAAAACACATCTTAAGTTAATTTTTAAGCAAAGTTCTGCCTGCATTTAAGGAATAATTGCTGTAAAGCACACACAGACTATCATCTTTTATTGTATCCCCAACAGCAAAAGCTCTCTTTCTGGTTTGGTTTTTTTTCCTCCTATTCTCCTAATCTCTGTATGTAATTTTTCTAATCTTTTCTAGGACACAAAAAGGGGGGGTGTATGGACATGCTTCCAAAGTTGTAATCCAAGGTGAGGAGTATGACTTCCATGATATTCCCCTGAAGTTAAGGAAAAAGGACTAGAGTTCAGCATGAAACAAAATTGTCTGAGCTCTTCCATTTAACTAAGAGAAGTCCAGAACCTGCAGTGCCACCAGAAAGAGGCTTATCTGAGTTTTAGCATATTTAATGACATTTGCAGGATTGAGGCCTCAGCCACAAACCAAGAAGACACCTCCCAAGTAGATTTGATTTTATGAGGTTTTGTTCACTTGTTCCAAAATGGCAAGTAAAGATAAAATCCTCCCGAATCTATTCTCCCCAAGCAGATAACATACTCAGCCCTGCCATGTAACTTCATTTTGGTTCTGTATCAGTACATGAGGATATCACCAGCCTCACACAGACTTAGATTTATTATTGAATAAAACCTGATATTCTTGTCAGATTTTAATAAGTAAGAGTTTGAGAAAAACAAAAGCCTTCTGGCAAGCACATTACAAATGGGATCATGAATAATTTAGGACAGCACTTTTTATTAACTTTGCCTCAGTTAATCTTTTCACATGGCTTGTCCACACACAAAAGTCCTACCTTTAACTAGAGTGACACAGTACTATCACATGGCTTGACCCAGCCCTTTGCAGTACTTTCATGTAGGACACACAAGATGTAATACAACTGCTCAGGACTATCTAGCTCGTTTCTGCAGAGAATCAAGAATGCCTGAATGCAGTACAGCATTCTCAGAGTGATGCTACTCTGTCTATATGGGGGAATCTGTTGTCATACTGGTAAAAATAAATTTTATGACCCACAGGAGTGTAAATTTTCACTGTAAATAAGGCTTCAGTTATTTAAGTTATGCTGTTGGTGTCATTCCTATTACATTTCAGTCTAAACTACAGTCCTCCAAAATAGAGAAGAGAAAAACCCCAAAACCCTGTGTTTTTAGATCAGCAGCTTTAGCTTCATTGCAAGCAGAGACAGGAAAGACCTGGTAGCAGTACATCAACAGCATGAGGATAGTGTTAGCTTCCTCCTGCACACAAAAGGGCAGATGACAAGCCATCAAGCCAGCAGGTTGCCAGTGCAGAAGCAAGTACCTATGTTCTGCACCATCTCCAGGAGGGACAGGCAAAAGGTTTATCAGAAGTGTTCAACGGAGGGCATAGATCTACTTTCAGAAGTTGCAGAAAAGGCAAGTCTCCCTCCAGTGTGTTTACCAAAGAGCTTGCATGTCAGGGGGTGGTTACATTACAGTATATTGAGCAAAGGAAGCTGATCTGCATCCAGAGTGTTTTAATAACTGGAGATGCTAAAAACACCCTAAGCATTCAACTGCAGCAGTTTAGTTTTCTAAGAATAGACAAGCACCACTCTCACACTAACTAATGAAAAGGACAGAGACTTCTGCCTGTGGTCAGGCTTCACCCGTTTAGTAAATAAGTCTTTTCTTTTACCTGCAAGTACAACCAGCAATTCAGTGATGATTTCTGCTGGTTTGCATGTGCATCCCAGAAACATGGCTCAGGTGCTGTGGTGGTAGGCCTGACAGGGCAAACATGGGCTTATCCATGCTGGCTTGCCCAGACACGTTCCTCTGCTTCCCCTACTTCTGTGCTGGGGGGAGGCAACCATGGGAGGGGGCTGCGAAAGCCCTGGCTTCACCTAATACGGTGAGGCCTGGCAAAGTGCCATTCTGACTGGCTAATGTGTCCAGTGCCCGTTAGTCTCAGGCTGGATATTGATAAAAGGGATAAGCAGGTAGCACGGGTGCTGCTGCTGCTGCCTCATTTTGCATCCTGAATTTGCCTGCAGAGCTTACCAGATGCCTGTTTGGACTAATTGGATGGATGATCTTGGAGGTCTCTTCCAACCTGGTTGATTCTATGATTCTATGCCTGCACGTGATCAGCCTGCATAGCTGAGACTGCACATCACAAGACATCCTGCCTGCACCTGAAAGTCTCCTGCTAAGATTAGAAGTCCTGGAGATACACAGAGTGTTTCAGAGGAGCCAGGAGATGATGTCAGAGATTGTCTGCCTCCTTTGCCCAGAAGTCTGAGAAGAATCAAGCCTCAGCAGCTGACAAGACAGACAGAGTCCCCCGACAGAGTCTAGGCACTGTCTGGGACTGTGGCTAGCTCCATCAGTTGGGTAATGACAATTTTGCCACTTAAAGAAATAAGTGCTCTAGTTTTGCCTGTTTGCACGTATACATTTCCAAACTGTGCATTTTTGAATCTGTGGTTAAGTTTTCTGGCAAGTTTTAACGTTAATAAACATTTTTCATAGCCAGTAACAATTATTGCCTGGATATCAAAATTAATACAGATTATTAATTTTGCATAGTCCATCTCAGGTGTCTCAGTTTGCATCCAGTGCCTTCAATGATCATGATCACAAAAAGTAACCCCATGGAGGTAAAAGATGCCTGCCAGGTGCAACTACAAGCTGAGACAGGAGTAAGACAAGACCTACAGTGGACTGCTTAGTCCCTAACGAGACTCCAAAGCACCATCTCCATTTCCAGTATTTTTCAGGGACAACCCAGGAACACAAATTTCTGTTCTCAGATGATATAGCAGATCAATTAACCACTTTTAATTTGAAGTGCCAAGTTAGCATTGTCCTTTCTGCATCACCATGATCATTCTGGCCACACTACATGGTCATCTGTTGCAAACAGCATTCCCCCAAGTTCTGAAACCACAGCTCTGAGCAAAGCTCACAGCAACGTTGCCTTGCTGCACAGGAAAAGATGGAACACACACACAGCACATCATGGCAAAGAGCCATATGCTTTTGTGCAGCTGCCGTGTGGGAAACACCTGCAACCCTTTCACCTTGTTTATAGTGCTGCTGTCAATTCACACAAGACTTTGATCTCCCTATCATCAGTCCCATGTATTATAAACACATCACATTAATCATAAAACACATATACGCTGTTGAGCAATAAACAAGGCTTTGTTTTCTATGCTGCAGTCTTCTAAAGTACACAAAGATCATCTGGAAAGCTAAATGAAAATAGAAAATTTTATTATCTCTGTGTTCCTCAGGAAAGGACAAAGAAAATGAATAGAAAATAAGAAAAAAAATAAAAGGAAGGGGAAAAGGAGAGGTATGCAAACAATCTTCTTAGGAGATGTGTCCTTAAAACAAAGTTCCTCAAACACTCTTCCTCTTTTCTTTAGAGACAGCCATCCCTGCATACAGAGAAACACAAAAACTAACAGCACACTGCTGACTTAGAATCAGAATCATAGAATCAGTCAGGGTTGGAAGGGACCACAAGGATCATCTAGTTCCAACCCCCCTGACATGGGCAGGGACACCCTATCCTAGATCAGGCTGGCCACAGCCTCATCCAGTCTGGCCTTAAACACCTCCAGGGATGGAGCCTCAACCACCTCCCTGGGCAACCCATTCCAGGCTCTCACCACCCTCACGCTGAACAACTTCCTCCTCACATCCACTCTGAATCTCCCCACCTCCAGCTTTGCTCCATTTCTCCTAGTCCTGTCACTCCCTGACAACCTAAAAAGTCCCTCCCCAGCTTGGTGTTGTCAGCAAACTTGCTGAAGGTGCATTTAATGCCTCTGTCCATGTCACCAACAAAGATGTTGAACAAGACTGGTCCCAGGGCTGATCCTGAGTGACTCTGCTTGTCACTGGCCTCCACTTGGACATGGACCCATTGACAGCCACTCTTTGGGTGAGGCCATCAAGCCAGTTCTTTATCCATCTCATGGTTCACCCATCAAGCCCATGTGTCACCAGCTTGGAGACCAGGATGTGGTGTGGGACAGCGCCAAAGGCCTTGCTCAGGTCCAGGTAAATGACTTCAGTTGCTCGCCCCTCATCTATGAATGTTGTGACCTGTTCATAGAAGGCCACCAGGTTTGTCAGGCAGGATTTGCCCTTGGTGAAGCCATGCTGATTGTACCCGATCACCTCATTGCTACTCTCCTGTCTCAGTAGTGCCTCCAGGAGGATCTGCTCCATGCTCTTACTGGGCACAGAGGTGACACTGACTGGCCTAGAGTTCCCTGGCTCCTCCTTCCTTCCCAATTTGAAAATGGGAGTTCTGTTTCCCCTTTTCCAGTCAGTGAGGACTGCACCAGACTGCCAGGACTTTTGGAATATAATAGAGAGGGGTTTAGCAACCTCATCTGCCAGATCCCTCAGCACCTGTAGGTGTATCTCATCAGGTCCCATGGACTTGAACACTTTCAAGTTCTGCAGGTGATCACAAACCTGATCTTCACTTATGATGGGTAGCTCTTCCTTCCAGTCCCTGCCATTATCTTCCATGATTATTTAAAATAGGGCTGAAGCCTGGCATTATTTGTTTATTTCAGAGGTCAGCAAATTGATTTGTTATGAGCATTGTCCTCTGTCAGTTCTCACAGGTGAATCTGACTCTGCAGGACAAAGCAATACCTAGCAAACAGCTGCAAAGCCCAAGTGCAGTCTTCACAGAAAGAAGGGGATTGAGAGGAAATGAAAGGAGGAGACAAAAAATTATCAGGTACTATGAGTCATACTATTATGTGTTATATTGGCAGCTAGAGGCCTCCAAGGTCCCTGGGCCCTAATTTGGTAGAATTATATGTAAGCAGAAGGCTTATTCTAGGCCAGTTAAAAGTACAGTTTAAATAACCTGGAGTGACAAGCAGTGGGGCAAACAAATAAAGTCCTCCATTCTTCATCTGAGGGACTTGGGGAAAGCAGGTATGGATGAACTAGGAATTGCTAGCATTTTCTTCTTTTTTTATTGACACTTGGTGAGAAAAGAGCTCTTCAGTTGGCTTGTACACCTGGAAATTTCACACCAGCTTTCTTCAGGCAGAGGAAATCTGCTGGAAAGTCAGGAACTAAGTCACACGCCACTTCTGCATCCCTGGCTGTGCCTCTAGCTGGCAAGATGCCTTCCTGAACTGTTTTACAAACTCTTGATTAGCTGAGTATCTCTGGATTAGAGAACTGAGAAATGCATGGCTACTTCAGGAAAAAAAATCAAAGCAAAAAATTCCCCAAACCCCACAATGCCCTAGAAACAGGTGAACATATTGCACATAACAACGAAGTCCTTGTAGCCCTGAGCCATTGCCAGCACAGAGAAAAGTTTCAAAGCACAGCTCTGCCAACATATACACACACATGCCTCAGCCAGAGCCTAATCTAAGCCATTGTGTAAATTCCTGAAAAAGAAGACATGGCTGCAGTGATTTCTATTTAAGAATAAATTGTTCCCCGTTTCCTTTTATCGATGGACTATGCTTCTTTTTCTGTCATGAAAGCTTTAAATAAGCACACAGAACTATTAACTCAATTCCTGACTGTATTGAAAATACCACATAACGAGATGCCCAGACACTCACACCTTCTGCACAGCTCTCTATTGCTAGGCATCCACTGCTTTGTCCACATACCCAGGATTTAAAACGCTATCTTCTACATACCAAGAACCTCTGTGATATCTCAGACTTGCACCTTGCCAAAAGACCTCTCTTTCTGACATGCCTAAGGAAGTATTAAAAAGGGGAAAAAATGAGGATTATTTATGTTCTCCCCATCACTAAAAGCACAGCTAGATTCAAAGAAGCTCCTCCCTTGTCAGGTGCAATAAGAGACTCATGGTATGAAATTAATATATTTAGTGTTGGCAATAAAAAAGAAGGCTGATTGGGGCCATTATGAAGCACAGGTCTGGTAGAGTCTTGCAAGTACCTTATACCACAATGCAAACAAGATCTATTTCTGGGCATCTCTAACCTCAGCTGGGATTTAGCAACTTGAGGGTGTCACACACATTTACTAAGCCCTCCTCCCCTGCAAGTGAGCAGTGCGGGAGACGCAGACTCTGCACGGCTGTGCTAATTCATTCATGAAATGAAGTAGATGACATTTACCCACATATAAGGAATGACAGGGATTAAATTAAGCTCACAAAGTGCTGTGAAGAGGAGAAAACCACACCTCTGAATTATACAAGCATATTTGGCAATCTATGTCCATTTGGTTTTCTGAGGAAATCTGAGTCCAGATCTAAGTGCAAATATAAAAACTGACTCCCATATTCAGAGGTTGAGAAGAGAAGCAGCAAAGGGCACAGTCAGCAAAAACAATTGTTTCTTCTCTTGCTCCAGGTGGTCTGCAGGAGAAGTCAGACACCAAGGGAGTGTGGAGCTGCAGGGTCCTGGACTGTGCTCCTCTGCAGCTGAGGAGATGCCACTTCCTAGGGCTGGTGGGGTTTATTTTTGTCTTGGCAACCAGGCTAAGATGATTGCCACCACTGCCACCGCTCCATGTGCTTGCATCATACTGCTAGCACTGATTAGCTGCATCAGTATTCCTCTTCATTAATGCAAAATGAAAGCTGTAAACAGGGTACTGTTTTATAGGATGCTACTGGAAATGAGAAGTACTGTGATATTAATAAGAAACCAGTTGCTCCTCCCACCTGAGAGTGTGGTGCTATTACTACTAGGTGAAGCTGAAAGCACTCTTTGCCTCATCAAGAGTGCCAGAAGAAGGTTTCTCAATCTTTTCCCATGTTTTTTCCCATCAAGCTTGAGCTGTATTGGTCTGTGTTTTGTTACCCATGTTTAGACTGACATTTTCACCAAAGCTTGTTTTGTCTGTGCTGGTTTAAAGCAGGGTATGCCTGACTGACTTCATGTGATGCTGCAGTAGACATTTCCTGTGGGTTTCAGCATATTTCTGTGCCTGGCCTTTCTGTGGGTTTGCGAGACACAAAATAAGAGCAGTCTCATCTTAGGCTCTTTGCACTTAATTCACTACCAACGTACTCCTTTGTCATGCCCTGAGAGAAAACCCAGGAGACTACTATTTCCAGAACACTAGAATACTGTTTCTAGGAAAGGCTGTATCTGGGGGAGAGCAAACTATCTGTGTCTCCAAATTTTACTTGCTACCATCTACACACAGTTCATTTGTGTGAATTTGTATGAGTCTATTGTTTATATTCAACAGTGATATCTATTTTTATCAGTGTGGTGAAAAAAAGGCAACCAAAAAAACCTAGCTACAAGATGGCTGAAGAGAATAAATAGACAACATAAGAGAAGCCTTTTCTCTCCATCCTTTTTTTCCACACAAGGAAGAGAGACGGGTCTGCTCAACACTTATCCTGGTTTCTAGTCAGAAGCTCTAAGCAGCTTCCTTTGACAGACAGGTAAGCAATTTCTGGGAAAGAACAGGCAGTATGACTCTGGTAGAGCTACAGCCACTTCATACAAGATAAATGGAGAGGGAGAAGCATGCCTGAAGAAGACAAGGGATGATTGTGATGCTACGTCAAATAGCACGGCTGAGAGAACACATAGGACAGGGTCATGCAGCACAGGGCTGCTTTCTAGCAAAGCAGGGGTGGCTCATTCAAATGAGTGGTAGTGAAGTCATGGAGGTTCCTCAGCATCCTAGAAAACTAGAGAGCAGGCATGTGTCGTGGCTCAGGCTCCAAGGAAAGTTTGGGGACCGGGACCAATGAGTAAAGCATATGTGCAAGTGCATGGAGAAAATGAAACAGGAAGGAAGTCAAGGGATTTAAATATAATTGGTGATACTACAACGCTGCAAGATACAGCAGGCTATAAAAGAGGTTGACTGTAATAAAAACACAAGTGTAATAAAAGTTGCTAGTTACACACCCATCACTAGACTTTATGTAAGCAAATGGATTTTTACATGACTAAAGTGAAACGTGTGTGGTACAAATTCTGCCTTTCATGAAGTGTTTCTGAGCATGATAAAATTGAGGGTTGAAGATTGTGTAATTTTTCCTCCCTGTAACTTGACATCAGGCTGCAAAGAAGAGTCATCCATAAGCCTGTGTGCCCACAATCTTCACCCCATATACACTTCACATATCACGACCAGGCCACCAGTGTGACTGGGGTTTTTCACATCTCTCATTTTTGTGAGTGACTTTAGGCCTGAAGGAAAAGAAAAGACTTTCAGAAAACACCAAGTATCTCTATCTGTTGAGAAGTCATGTCCTCACACGTATCTTTAAAAGAAGCATTTGGAACAGAGACACTCCAAATCAGTAGGCTGCTTCTGTTTGTTTGAATTCTACACTTTATCTTCTATTTCTTTTTAGGGAAGACAGCTCATGTGCCTCCTGTAAATATGAGCAGCAGTGGTGGATGATACAAAATTTTACTTTTGCATGTGTTAGAAATAAATGTATACACAATTTTGTTTCAATCTGCTCCTTCTTACCAGCATTTTGATCTTACATTAATGAGAGAGGGACGACATATTGCATACTTGCCCTTTTTATTCCTTTGTTCTGCTGATGTTAACATGGATATGTGCACTTCTGGAACAATAGTGTCTTACTCTTAGAAAATTCTTCAGTGATAGATAAGACTCAATATACTCATCATTTTGCATCATAAATACAGCATGATTAAATGAGTAAGCCAGACTGAATTTTGCACGACTACATGTGCATACACCACTTGGTCATGAGTACCAGCTTGAAGACATCAGAAATTTAAGCAAATGAAGGGTTCAATAAGTGGAAAGAAATGGGTAGCCCATTCATCTAGCTTGAGAGCAATAAAGACAGATTCCAGCCAACATAGTACAGCCTTACTCAAGCAAGTAAAGGTTTGTCAGACTGGCCACGAGGGGGACAATAGCCAGAACGCGCTTTTTGTTCCTGATCTGCCTTAAAAAAACATGTTGAAACAAAGAAAAAAAGGACAGTAACCATCTACTGAGCTCCTGGGAATGTACTTTTTTATGGTACAGCATACAAAATGCACACAGGAAAGATTCATTTTTTTAAACCCCTGTATATCACTGGCAGTGTGTACTTTTTCTATGCATTCTTAACATCTACAAGCATGCACACAAAATAATCTAATTTTGTTAATGCATTATTAATTGCATACTAAGCTCAATAAAAGTAATTTCCCAAAGCTTTATACATTTATCATGAAAAGCACTAGCAAATTCTTTACAATAAAAAACGCTAGCTGTACACATGACCAAACTAAATTATCTTGGGAATTGGCTAATATCTGACCATGTGGAAACATTAGAAAGCAGGGCTTTGTTACAGGACTAGAAGGGAAAAATAGATGCATTTTCTTACAGGGGAAAAAAAAAAAAGCCATGATAAAGACATTTTTAATAGTAACAAACGCTGCAGCTCCAGGAAATTTTCCTGAATCAGTTCAATCTGTGTCGTGCTGGACTTAAAAAACCCATTAAAAATAACCATGATAAATTTCCTAACCTCTTTCAGTGCAACACACAGAAGACAAAGGAAACTGCAATTCTACTGAGATAGAAGAGAAAGAAAAGAATGGGAAAATCTAATAGCTTGTGCATCGGTGGTAACATCCTCGCTAACAACAACGGGCAAATCTGCGCCACAAAGGATGACAGGAGCAGGAGTGATGTGCACAGCTGACAACGGCACTCCAAAGTAATGACTTCCAGGAAAATCTCCTCTCACAAATGGACAACACGCTGCTGAGAAGTAGTTGAGTCATGACTTTCATAACATGGCAAATTATTTCAGCCTAAAAATGGACATACTGAAAACAGGGTGCGTACAGCTCTGGTAAGCCAGCTATGGGGATAACATCTACTGACAGCTAATATGCTCACCTGGTTTAAATTATTAAACCTTGCTGAAATCCAATACACATTGAGGGAATTTCCCCAATATTTAATGCACTGCCATAAGAAATAGATCACGTTTCAAACAGTAATATTAGTAAGAGCAGTATCTAGTTGACCTATTCTCCATTTATCACCTTATACACATGATCGATTGTAGCAAACATGCTTCTTTTGCTGCTCCCTTGTTTTTGCGAGGGAGCAGGGGGAAACTGTGTAACAGCGTATCTTAAACAAACAGAATCTGAGGATGGAGGAGTACATCTTCCACAGATGCACCCTTTCACCATGCAGCAGCGGGTCCTGCTAACCCACCTCCTCCTTCTGATGGCCAGACAAGGTGTAGCGTAACACACTGACACGGGTACCCGATACCCACATGCACACTGCACACATTTGAGCTCTCTTCACAGCTGCATTAAATGGCTGTCCTGGGCTGACATCTGACTTACCCAGAACATTCTTTCCTTTACTTAAGCAAAAGAATTTTCACTGTGAGGGTGACAGAGCACTGGAACAAGCTGCCCAGAGAGGCTGTGGAGCATCCTTCTTTGGAGGTTGCAGAGCCTCCTTCAAAACCCATTTGGATGTGTTCCTGTGTGATCCTGCTCTGGCAGGGTACTTGGACGAGATGAACTTTTGATGTCCCTTCCATTCCCTACTGTTTGGTGATTCTGTGAAGGGTAAAGAACCTCTCCTCTTCAGCTCAGTCATGGCTGCTGTGACCTCAGGATTCCACAGACTTGCCTCATTTCAGACTCATCCAAGTAAATGCCAATGTCCATCACTTTTCTGTGTTACTCTCAAACCCTGTGAATCTTTGGAGCCTGCTGGAGTGGTTTACTAGAGCCTTTACCTCCGAACGGTTGAATGTGCATCAAACACTAGCAGCTGTACTTAGGATTTTTGAGGAGAATACTTCTGAACAAAAAAAAAAAAATCTATCCCTAACTCCTATAGACTAAGGATACAAACAAAAAGAAAAAAAAAAGCCCAAGCACAACTGTAGGATGAACCATCACTGAAGCAGATATATTGATCTATCAAAAATGATTGAAGACTGACAATAAAAGGGTTATAAATGCTTAGAAGAAAAGGAAAGCAAAAATACAAACCCAACCCATCAAAAAGCTTCCACCTGCATTCACAGGGAAAAACGGACTTGAACAATAAAATACAATGGTAGCTGCCCCTCCCAAAAGCTGAAACAACCTTGCTATGAGCCAAGCAAATGAAAATGTAAATGCATGAGCAGTCATTTGGGGGATTCAGATGCTTTGTGTCTTGTACACAAAGAGAAAAATAAAAAAAAAGAAGTAGGAAAGCAGAAGACACCATTTTTAATATTTGTATCAACTGATAATACTCTCCTGGAGCCTTTTTAATCCAGGAGAGACCTTGCACTTAAATATGCAATGCTGCCTGCCAGCAATGTGCTCTTGTCCTCTGACCTCAAGTGCCGTCTAACTGCTTCTACTCTTGTCAGAAAGCAGCATGCAGGGGTAGTCTGCAGATTTTGGGGGTGCCAGGCAGAGAAAACCACCTGTACAGCTGCAGCCTGCAGAAATCCAAAACTCAAAATGGCAGGCCCAAAAGAGGCATGGAATGGAGAAATACACTGAATGCACTGTGCAGGGAAGTGCTGTAAGCAGCATAAATACAGTGGTTTGTGGCAGGAGCATCAGGATCTACTGAAGGCTTACAAACTGTGTATCTGTTTAAATACTTTACTAAGGAAATAAACATGAGGAAAATCATGGCAGCTTCACAAAATTTATTCTGTTCTTCACTACTGGTGAAAACACAACTGCATTAGTTACTGGGCAAAAGCAAATAAAATACCTCTGATGCAAGACAAAATTTAGGTCTGCACTAAGAATAGGTTTAGGTACTTAGAAACATAGGGTTTGAGGGGACCTTAAAGATCATCTAGTTCCAAACCTCTACCACAGGCAGGGACACCTCCCACTAGACCAAGTTGCTCAAAATCTCATCCAGCCTGGTCTTAAACATTTCCAGTAATGAGGCAGCCACAATTTGCCTGGGAAACCTGTTCTAGTGTCTCACTAGCCTTGTAGTAAAGAACTTCTTCCTAATGTCTGAGATAAATCTACCCTGCTCTAATTTAAAACCATTACCCCTACCTATAAGGTCTCCCCAGAGACTTCTCTAGACCGAACAGACCCAACTCTCTCAACCTGTTCCTGCAGGAGAGATGCTCAAGCCATCTGATCATTTTGTGGCCCTCCTCTGGACCAACGAAGGGTCCATGGAGGAAATGTGCAGCCAAGAGGTTAGGGAGCTAGGTTAGTGGGAGCAAGGTTAAGGAGATGTGACTAGGTCAAAGCCCAGAAGTAAAGTGAGAGACAAAATGGAGAATGTTTTTTTCTTCTTCCCAGAACTCCCAGCGAGACTGTGAGAGAAGTTGACATCACCGTTGTTTTCCCTCTTCATAGCCTCTTATCTACTTTTTCTCGCCAAAACATCCTAGCTTGCTTCAAACTAGCACACATTCCTTCCCTCCAGTGTGTCGACCACACCACACAGCTTGGTGTCATCAGCAAACTTGCTGAGGGTGCACTCAATTACGTTAAACAGCATTGGTCCCAGTACCAATACCTGAGGGATGCCACTTGTCACAGGTCTCCATTTGGCCATGGAGTCACTGATCGCAACTCTCTGAGAGCAGCCATCCAGCCAATTCCTTACCTACCGAGTGGTCCATTCATCAAATCCATGTCCTTCCAATTTAGAGACCAGGATGTCATGTGGGACAGTGTCAAATGTTTTGCACAAGTTGAGGAAGATGACATCAGTTCCTCAGTTAATGCTTCAAGTATAAATTCTCCCTTTTTGCAGCACACTTCTCTGCCTCAAAAATCAGCATTTACAATATTTCATAGAAAATAATGCAATATTTAATGGCTAAGACCTTTCCAAGTCACACTGTTACCATCTGACCTATTTTAACATTTGCCTCTGTGCTGCACCTGTAGACCTACTTTCTCTTTCTTCTGCCCCGTGCATAGCTTATTTCCCACTGGGCCAAATGGGCAGCCAGGGGACATATAAAATTGTTAGGGTGCTTCGATAATATTTTGATTTGGCCCTTCATACAGAGCATCTTTTAAGATGTTCTATGTGATAAAAGGTCCCAAAGGACTAAGATCTTCTAATAATGTCACACTGGAAGGCTCTGCAGCAATAGCCAGTGTCCCCACCAAGATTCTTTTTCAATGAAACACATTTCGGCATTGACAGAAAAGCCTGGATTACTGCTGAGCAATAAAACGTCTACCACCGGCCCTTACAGCGCCAGAACATTGCTCCCAACTCACTCCTTTTCCTGTAAACTACTTGGAGATGTCTGGGTAAGTCTTAAAATTTGCTGTACAAAACCTAATTTTATTCAATAGGCACCATCATCCAAAAATTGAAGTTATATAATATCAGGAGACCTAAAAACATTGGGTCAAGATCCTCAAACAGCCATGGCTCTATGCCTTTAATGGAGCTACTCTGAAGTAAATAACAGCTTGGAGGTCCAGACCACGTTTTTCAGGCTTGTTTACATGGGTGAGAGAGGAGATTCTGGGACAAGATGTGATTTGAATCTTAATAAAGTTAGACTAGGAAAAATCCTGCACGCGATCCCACCCCTGTAGACACAGTAATTGCTGGGAGAGACGGTCAGTTTCTTCCCTGATGTAGTTTGTGTCCTTCTGGAATTGCTGTGTCTGTGCATGGGAGAGATTTTTGACATTACTATAGCTGTTTAATTATACCAACACAATTCTCTAACTGTGACTAAAATAAACCCTCCTTCAAGACAAGCCTTCAGGTTTAGGCACCAAATTTAATGGAAGCAAAGAAAGAATCGCTTTCCCTAGGGTAGTGGTGGCTCAGCTCGTTTCTCACTCCCTAAGCTTAAAAAAGGCAAAACAAAAACAAAAAACAGTGGAAAACAACTTCTCCCTCTGCAGTGGGGTGTACCTTTGCCTACTGCCTGATAAAATCATACCCAGTTCACTACCAGCAGAAGGGCTGACATAAAGTGGACTCTCCAGGGGAAGAAGAGAGGTAGTGGAACTAAGAGAAAGGGTAATTTGAAGATGGTGCCAAATTGACAAAGGAGATATTTTGTTCCCCTTGCTACTAATAAAACACAGTAGACTACAATTGATCCACGGACAAATAAGGTAGGGGGAAATATAAAACTTATATATATCAAAACAATAAAGAAGTAATGAAGACATTTATGAAAGTCCATAAAACCCTTGGAATGATGTAAAAATTGTCAGGTCACGTTACTGTTTTCAGCTCAGTGTGGATAAGAAAAACAGCAAGGAATCAAAATTAGAGCATTGAGAAATGACAGCAGAGAGAAAAGATGGACACAGAGAGAAGTAAGAAAAAGGAAACAAAGCCAGAGCAAATATTTAGTGGGAGTGAGTGCGTGTGAGTGGGAGGCTTGGCTGATACAGCTGAAGGCTGTGTGGCGATCCAGTGAGACGTGGACAGACTGGAGAGCTGGGCACAGAGGAACCTAATGAGGTTCAACAAGGATAAGAGCAGAGTCCTGCACCTGGAGAGGAATAATAAACTGCAACAGTACAGGCTGGGAGGTCATCTGCTGGGGAGCAGCCCCATGGAGAGGGACCTGGGAGTGCTGGTGGATAACAAGTTGTCCATGGGACAGTAATGTGTCCTTGTGGCCAAGAGGGCCAATGGGATCCTGGGGGCCATTAAGAAGAGTATGTCCAGCAGATTAAGGGAGGTTCTTCTCACCCCTCTACTCTGCCCTGGTGAGACCCCAGTTTGAGTACTGCATCCAGTTTTGGGCTCCCCACTTTAGGAGGGACAGCCATCTGTTTGAGAGAGTCCAACAGTCACCTGCAGTTTGCTGTGAAATGTCGGGAGACCAAGGGTGGCAGGAAAAGCTCCTGAGTTGCAGCATTACTTTTAAGTTGATCTGCTTCAAAGGCTGCCAAGAAAGGGAAGGGGACACACCCATGTTGGGTGGAATGATGCATTTTCCACCCTCTGTACAGGAGTCTGGGGAAATGATTCAGGAGCTTCATGCAAAAATTACCATGCATGGCAGTGGGAACAGTAGTTCAGAATCAGATACATAGCAGGTGAAGCCAGAGACCATTAACAGCTACTGAACATTACATATTGTATTGACTTCAAGTTTACATCAATATTTCTGTGTGCTGTAGGAAATTCTAATGAAAGCATTTAATATGTAGCCTAATCTACAATATTGCTCTTTTCCCTTACTTCCTAGTAGGATTGGTATACTGAAAAAATGCCTCAGATTGTTTAGGGTTTTAAAAGCCCTCAGTCTGCTTCTTCCCAAATGGTGGAAAAGGGGGTGAAAATTGCTAGGTGGACTTTACAGCCTGATAAGAAGATCAAAAAAATGCAGGCTGTGGTAGATAGTGAAGAGGATAGATCAAGGTGAAATTAAGTCTAGGAAGCTAGTTTCTGTAACTGTGGGATTCACTCAGAATATTTCCTCCTCCTGCTTTTAATTAGGATGACACAGTCTGGTATGCAGGTGCTGCTCATGATTCTGTTACATGATAAGATGAGACAATCTGTTTAGCAGTCCCATCCCAAGCTCTTTAAAATTATGATTTTAAGCATTAATTAGCTAAGAAGCAGGCAGAACAGATCAAAGGTCACCCATGCTGTATATTGTGTGTAAAACTCTCCTCAGGCATAGTGTTTTCAAAAGAAACTTCAGCATTCAGATAATCTCAACCTAGAGCTCACAAGGACTATGCTTTAACAGCTAAGTGTTGTGCTACCAATGTAACAAATGGAGGCAAAACCTTCTACCAAAGCTGCTACATGAACATGCAGAAGCAGACCAAGACTCAATCAAGTGTCTCAAAAGCTAAGAGGGACAAGACATAAGGGCCTGCTGTCTGTTTCCCTCATCGGTCTCAGGAGCTGACACAGTTCTGATCAACCTCACAGAGCCTTTCTGTCCGGGCAATGTGGTCTCAGTGTTCCAACCAGGGGATTTCCCTTTATACAAACACTAATTCACTGAAGGCTACCAAACCAAAGCAATTTGCATATGCCATGAGTACAGAAATGAGCATGAGGAGCATGGTGCAGGCAACTGGCACTGTCTTTTGCTGCCTTGCCAAGAGCATATAAAAAATTATCTGTCTCATTTGGTCGCATTTCACACTCTCTTTCCAGAGGTGTAAAAGTCTGTACTAGGTCTTTGACTTACATTAGCTTGAACAGCTGCAATAGAGTTGTGGAGAAGCCATGGATGGAGGAAAGAAACCTGAAGAAAACGCAGCAGTGAGCACATACATGCAGCTCACCCACCCCAGGGCAACGTCTAAAGTTTCAGAGGAGAGACGGAGTACTTTCTGTGTTGGAGAGTTTATCACTTGTATCAAGCATTTTCATCCAAATGGCTTTGCCTGCGTTGAGAGCTGGAGCTGTGACATTTCAATGAGCCTTTGAATCTGTGTGAATACCTAGGACACAAATGTCCCTGTGTTCAGAGACTGCAAGAGCCTGCAGTAACAGATTAACAGCCATCACAAAGTAAACAAGTTCAAGTTGCTTGAGTCTTCTGAGAGCTCATAGTTCACACATAAGATCTGCCCATGGCTAAGGGCTCATTAATGAATACCTTCAGCATTACTACTACACTAAGCATCAATTTACAATGTTCCACAGTCCCAAGTACATTTGGCATAGGACAGCAAGACTGAGGGAACCCTCAGCAAGTCTGCACATGATACCAAGCTGAGTGGTGCACTTGTTAAGACTGAAGAATGGGATACCATCCCAAGGGACTAAGACAGGCTGGAGAGGTGGGCTGAGGAGAATCTCATGAGGTTCAACAAGGCAAAGAGCAAGGTCCTGCACCTAGGTCAGGGCAATGGCTGACATCAGTACAGGCTAGGGGATGAAGAAACTGAGAACAGCCCTGCAGAAAGGGACTTTCAAGTACTGGTGGACAAGAAGCTGGACATGAGCCAACAATGCACATTTGCAACCCAGAAGGCAAATCACATCCTGGACTACAACAAAAGAAGCACAACCAGAAGGCTGAGGTGATTTTGCCACTCTGCAGGCATGAGGCCGCACCTGGAGTACTGTGTCCAGCTCTGAGGCCCCCAACACAAAACAGGCATGGACCTTCTGGAGCAGGTCCAGAGGAAGACTGTAGCATAGGGAATCAGAGGGCTGGAGCACCTCTCCTGTGAAGACAGGTTGAAAGAATTAGGGCTGTTCTGCCTGGGGAAGAGAAAGCTCTGGAGAGACCTTACAGCTGCATTTCAATATCTGAATGGGACCCACAGGAAGACTGGGGAAGGACTGTTTAGAAGGTCTTTTAGTGATAGGACAAGCGGCAATGGGTTTAGACTGGAGCATGGCAGATTTAGATTGGACATAAGAGGCAAGTCCTTTACAGTGAGAGTGGTGAAATACTGGAACAGGTTGCCCAGGGATGTGGTTAAGGCTCTGTCCTGGAGACATTCACGATCATACCAGATGTGGCCCTGAGCAGTTGATTTAGTTGGGCCCTGATTCAGTTGGAGGTGTCCCTAGTCACTGCAGCAGGAGGTTAGACAAGATGACCTTTGAGGGTACCTTCCAATCCAACCCATCTGTGAAACATGCCAGAATTAGACTAGTCAACTAATTCACTAATTCTTCCAATAAACTGCATCCCACAGGTCCCCATACCCAGAACATAAAACTCCATAATGCTCAGGCAGCTCACAGAAATGATTACAACTGGAACAAAAACACTGGGCTTCAGTTCTCAAAACAGTATGGTATGCCACCTTTTGGATAAATCTTCAGGCACTAGTCTCATAAAAGGCTGTATTTTTAAGACCAATTAGCTCTAGAGAGACAAAGAAAAATGGTGATGATATATGTACAAGTAACTCAAAAGACTTGTTCCAGCAGCTTAACCATTGTAAAAAACCCCCTATAACCAATATCTAATTACAGTTAAGTTGGAGAGTCAAAGGGAGATTTAGCATTGTACTGTGACACTACATTTCTGCCAGCAAAATTGCTGAGTTTTGGTCCTTTATTAAAATACAACTTTTAGAAAACAGGTTACTATTAACAAATTCTGAAAGCATTAATTAAAAGTGAGAATGAAGAGGTCTGAAAGTTTAATTTGAGAATGCTAAGATTTACCTATTGTTTAGTGAACTTTTGAGTTAATCTTTCCCATTTCAGAAAGAACGGCTGGGCACTTTGCACAGAGGAGCAATAAAATTGTCTACATGCAAAGTGCTGTCAAAAGAGTGGGTGGGGAGGGGGAAGAAATATATTTTCTCCCCATTAACTCCTTTCAGCTACAATAAACCTGGGTGTTTATGTGTACCAACAGCAGTAAAAATATTTTTCAGGCACAAATGTGATTGTTTCTTTTATGGCTCTGATTCAGCAAGGTAGATAACTTCTGCCCAACTTGAAGTATGTTGATTTTAATGGGATTACTGGTGCTCAGAGTTAGACACATGTTTAAGGGTTCTGCTGTACTGAATTCACAGTTTGCAGGTATTTAAAGGAAAGAGAGACAATTTTTATTCACAAGAGCAATTCTGGGGCTGGATCAACAATCACACAGTCAAAGCACCTTATCACGACACATAAATGAGAAAATGGGAAAAAAGTAAATCTTGATTAAATATGAAAGATTTAACTCTGACCACAAAAGTGTATTGTTGCTCTTTAAGGGGAAAAAAATCCAGGCAAGGGAGACTAGCAAAAATCCTTATCAGGTTAAACATGAAACAGAGATTATGAAGAGCTATAGGTCAGAAGTAGGAAGCCTGTTTATCTTCTCTCTCCTCTGCCCTTGCCCAAATACAATTTTCTCTAGCTGAAATACCACAAATAAAATGTTTAACATATCAAAATAAAGGAAGGACAATAGGAAAAGTGGTAAATCTGTAACACCCCTAGTATAAAATAGGAAATCAAACAGGACAAGCATTTCATAATACTAAATTATTTCTTCACATGAGCCTTCAAAGACAAAGATTACTCATTCCTGGGATTACTCATTCCACATAAAGCAGAAAAAGGCTAGAAACAGAGAGGGGGGGGGGGAAGAACAAAAAAAAAACCCAGAAACAACAAAAACCCAAAAACCAAACAAACCCCAAACCTTTGTGAAATGAAAATGGCAACAAAGACACTGTTTCTTCAGGTATCAGCTGCATGACGAAGATATCAGCTGTTTCCTGCAGGAGGTGAGCCTGACTATCGTCTTTAGGTTTGCCCCAAGGTGTTTGAGGAGGGCAAAAGGAAGGATAAGACTTTGAGCACAGTTCCAGATGCCCAGAAATGCATATCCCTCTTCTTTTCATAAGAAAGGAAAGCCCCAAACACTCGCAGTGACTAACAAGTGCCCCTCAGCCCTGCTGCGGAGGCTGGAAGCAGCAGCAAGAAACACCTTTGTCTTGTGCACAACTGTTTGATTATGGACTCAGCTGCAGAAATGCTAACCAGTGTCATCTGCAGCGACATTTTTGGGGGAGAGAAGTCAAGCATTAAGACAGAACCAATTCTAGCTACATAGACTTCTGAAAAGCTGTCAGCTGCCAGCATACCTTACAATCACAACTCACCCTGGATACATTTCAGTTTTGTGACCGGCTCCATGACATATCCCAATCCTTTAAACTACCCAATCATTTAAGTGACCAGGCTTGATCTTCATTCCAGTAGTGACTTCGGGAATCATTTGACAGATATTAGCAAGCCTTTAAGGGAAAAAAAATCAAAACCACCAACAACAAACAATCAAACAACACTCTCTACAGATCAGACGTTCTTCAACCCAGACATTCTTTGTTTCTCTGTTCTTAACCAGCAATTTCCAATCAGTAGCCAAAACCTTCATCTGAAAAGGAGCAATTTGGTATGGTGAGGGTCAAAATAAAGCATCAAAACATCAAAGTTCAATGTTAAAAAGGGACATAAGCCATTAACTACCACAGGGCTACCTCCCTGTAAAACTAGGTAAAAATGTTCCAGCAAAATCTTAAGCTGTATATTAGTACATTGTTTTCCAAACAGGATATTCTTCACTTCTAGTTTTTGTCACAGAGAACCAGTACGTGTATCTTAGAGGAGGCACTTTTATAGGAGGAACTCCAAATAACAGCCAACCAAAGACTCACACTTAATAGCAGGATCTCTTCAAAAGTCACATCTGTGGCTAGGATTGCCCCATTGAACAGAAATGCTTCAACTCCTCTTTTGCATTGAAACACAGATGTTTGTGTCCACATTGGCCTCCATTTTGGGCCATCGCTGTATGAAAACAGACATTTTTCACAGCACATACCCACTGCTGAAGACTATTTGCATTGTCTCTCTCTATAACAGAATAATAATAACCAAAACATTCTACCCTGCCTCAAACTAGCACACAAGGTTTTTCCTACCTCTCACACATACCTTCAGCAGATAGGCTGGAGGTGCATGTGAAGTTGAGATAGCTGATCCCACGTGACCAATGAATAATTCCCTGCCATATGACATCACACTCAGTACATAAAGCTGGGGAAAGAAGAAGGAAGGGGCAGACATTTGGGGTTATGATTTTTGTCTTCCCAAGTCACATATTGCTTGAACACCTCCAGGGGTGGTGACTCCACCACCTCCCTAGAATCATAGAACAACACGATTCTGGGGGGGTGGTGGAGTCACCGTCCCTGGCGGTGTTCAAGCTATATGTGGCCATGGCACTTTGGGACATTGTTTAATGGCCATGGTGGTGTTAGGTTGATGATCATCAAGACCTTTTCCAATCTAAACAACTATGACAACACAATGCTATTGACCTGTGAGCTTCCAGTTCCACCAAGTACTTCAACTCTTCATGAGCAAGCAGAAAGAAGCACCTAAACAAAGAGAAGCTCAGCCTAAGGAGACCCAGCACCTGTGGATGATATGATCGATCATAAGGTACGTACCCTGCCTGCCGGGGGGCCACACCAGGCCCCCCGGCCTTTGAATCACCTCCACCATTCACCCAGTGAACACCATGGGGACTCACCAGTGATGAGAGGAGGAGGATCCCTCTGCCCAGTTGGGCAAACTTAGAGCTTCTGCCTTCCCTGGAGCTGATTATAAAGGGGAGTGGGCAGGGAGGGCAAAGTGGCCACACCTGGAGTGGGAGGAGACTCAACAGCACCCAGGTGCTCTGGGTTTGGGGGGAAAAGGGCAAAACACAGTGGGGGGTGGGAAAGGAGCAGATATGGTGGAAAAGGGGAGCTGGGGAGAGAGTGGCTGGAGAGCAGCCAGGAAAAAAGGGACCTGGGGGTTCTGGTAGGGTGCAGGCTGAACACGAGCCAGCAGTGTGCCCAGGTGGCCAAGAGAGCCAATGGCATTCTGGCCTGCATCAGGAACAGTGTGGCCAGTAGGATAAGGGAGGTTATTCTTCCTCAGTACTCCAACACTGGTCAGGCCACACCTTGAATACTGTGTCCAGTTCTGGGCTCCTCAATTCAAGGGAGATGTTGAGGTGCTGGAATGTGTGCAGAGAAGGGCAACAAAGTTGGTGAGAAGCCTGGAACACAAACCCTATGAGGAGAGGCTGAGGGAGCTGGGGTTGTTTAGCCTGGAGAAGAGGAGGCTCAGGGGGGACCTCATTGCTGTCTACAACTACCTGAAGGGAGGTTGTAGCCAGGTGGGGGTTGGTCTCTTGTGCCAGGCAAGCAGCAACAGAACAAGGGGACACAGTCTCAAATTGTGCTGGGGGAGGTACAGGCTGGATGTTAGGAGGAAGTTCTTGCCAGAGAGAGTGATTGGCATTGGAATGGGCTGCCCAGGGAGGTGGCGGAGTCACCGTCCCTGGGGGTGTTCAAGAAAAGCCTGGATGAGGCACTTAGTGCCATGGTCTGGTTGACTGGATAGGGCTGGGTGCTAGGTTGGAGTGGATGATCTTGGAGGTCTCTTCCAACCTGGTTGATTCTATGATTCTATGAATACCATCACCTCTCCTTAGGATCTGCACACGGGAGCAAAGAAAAAGGGGGGGAAAATGGGTTTGTGACCTACAAAAGCCTTACTTGAAATAATTCCCTACGACTCGGGGCCTTTTGGAATGGAGGAGATATATTGTTTTGACTTGATTAAAGCTGAAAAGTTGATTTGACATCCTGTTGTCAAGGAAACCAATTCACACACAAAAGAAAACAGTTGTGATGGTATCATTCAGACTATTCAAGTGACCTTAGAAAGAAAAAAAGGCTTCAGTTCCAAAGATTTGTATTCAACTCACTTCACCACTGTAGAAATAAAGATCATTGCTCTTTATGCTTATTGGAAAGCAGTTTTCAATCTGGAAAAGCAAAATGCCACATCTTCCAACTGCCAGATCCAATAGTTTGCTGGGATTATGTGTATAAACACACCTACCATTTATTGCCTTTTTCAAAGAATCAGAAAGAATCACATGGAAGATGCATAAATAAGGAGGAATTTCTTTAGTTGCCAAGACCATGATAAATCCCCCCGATGATAAATACCACATCTACTGAACAGTAGCTCGTAAGCCATGTTTTAAAACCTCCTTCTCCAACTAAAATAAAGCTTAGCTCAAGCACAGCAATGTTTGAGGCCAGCTTTGCCTTCTCAAGAACTATCATAAGGCAGCATTTTTTAATCTGCCACCCCCCACAAATTGAGTTTTTCATGGATGCAATAAATGGAACATAGTTATGCTCACTCTACTCACTCCTCTTACTAACAGGATCCCAAAGAAGCAGAACTGTCCTGGCTGAGCACTACAGTATCAACCAGCTTTGTAGCTCATGCAAGTCTCACAGAGATTTCATTCCCTAACGACTGTGGGAAAGTGAAAGTTTCTACCTATCTGCTCACACACTGTAATTATACACATGTTTCTCCAATGGCATTGCCTCTGCCTGGCTGACTGAGCAGACACATGACCACATAGCAACTTTACTCAAATTGAGCTTAGAATAACCCACCCCCAAGCATTATGTTAATAAGGAGGGGAACACACTCAGGAATGAATGCCAGTGTTCTTACATTATTGTCATTTAAGGGCATCACACCAAAGGTCACAGACATAATAACTCCCAGTCATTTTCCATTTGTTATACAACATATAAATTGCCACAACATTAATGAATATCCTTCTCCATTCCTGGCCAACTAAGACACTGCATTATTTCCTCTTAGGCAAGTATCTAACCCTTGGAATTCATTATTTCCATCACTTCTTGCAGCACTTTGTCCTCAGGGACAAACGCCACAAGGCGGCTGTGACTGGAGCATCAAATGTTTCATATGGTCTAGCCTGACTTCTTTCTCACAGAGCTTTTTGGCTGAAACTCCATACAAAATATTTCTGATCAAACATGGATGCACATATTCATAGATGTTCTCTTACAAGTGTGTTAAACACCTTGCAGAAAATGGGGGTGGTGGTGGGGGAATGACAATGTCTCTATCACTTGGTATTTCTACATTGAAATAATAATTATGCTAGAAACATCAACTGACCACAAGAATAGAAACTACCATTGCCATTTAAAATGATGACAACTGGAAAGTAGTTCTTGGAAGAGAAATGACATTCACAGAGACATGGAAAGGCTTGCATGAAGGGATATACTGCTTAAGCCCTCTTTGCTGCTAATAAACTGCTAAGATAGCACAGCTGAGCTATAGAGAGACGAATGCCTCATTTCTAATCTGTACTTCATTGTATTTTAAGTTTAGGAATTTTGCATGAATATAGATAGCAACAGCTGAGCCAAATTTCAGACAATTTCATAAACAGGGCTTTTTTAAGATGATAAATTATTATTTTCACTGCTCATTGTAAGTATAAAGAATACACAGATGAAAAGAGAATATTGAAGGCTGGTAGCTTTGTAGAGTTCTGAAAAAGACTGAACTTTATGTGCATAATTAAAATTAGAAAGAGAAAAATGAAGTCCAAGACAAAATGCTGAACTAAAATAAATGAAGGCTACTTTCTGCATGTAATCAAACAACCTCCATCTCTGCCCCTAGACTGAAATGCTACATTCTGCATTTTGATGAACATTTAATTTTCTTCTCTCCCACCCAACCAACCCAAACAGCAAAAGCCAGAAAAGAAGAAAGCTGATGGCACTAGGCTTACCCACAAACAGGTCCATACTCCTGTATGAGTTTTGTATGGTTTTCCCAAAAACCCTGGCGAAAAGAAAAACCACAAAGTACTTTAGAACAGTATTTAAAAGAACCTCTTATTATATGCTGTTGCCAAGACTCACACCAGAGCTTTGACCCTCAGAAAGGCGAACCAAAATCTCACCTTTTTCTCATTGTTCATCTGAATCTGGAAACGATGAGTGAGAAAAAAAAAACATCTCAACCCCAAAAAGAATACCTGGAGAGCCATGAAACATCTTTTCATCAGGGTTTTAGATTCGAATTTTTTGCTACTGGTTTATGAGGGTTTTTGTTTGGGTTTTTTTACACTGATTTCATGATTGCAGTCCTGATTAATCTTTTATTTCTGTGTATGTATGGAAAAAATAGAGAAATCAGTACCAGAATAAGCAGATGACTTATTACACACAAGAGAAGCACAGTGTAACTGCCTGGTTCTTTCTGGGTTTTTGTTTGGCTTTACTTGTGCTATTAAAGACAAAACAAAACAAAAAACTACCACAACCCAAACCTCACCAAATCTGCAAAGTTGGAGTTTATCATGAGGCAGACACCTGGGACACCCTGCAGAACAGTAAGCAGATTTATTCCAACAAACTTCTAGAATTTTTACTGCGTTTCATTTTCATAATTGATGAAAATTGGTATCCATTTATCTAAATAAACCTGCCACTATTCTAAATTGTTAGTGTCCTAAATGAATTCAGATTGATTAATCTGAAAGGTGTGCAAAATGCACCTCCCCTAATGTTAATATAAGAAGTCTGTTTTAACCAAACTGCTATATTTGAGGTTCACATTGTGCTGTGTTTTTAACTTGCCTATGGAAACAAAACACGTTTGACTGCATTAATATTAATTCAAGAAAAGTCTATTGTGATCTATCTTCATTCCTCAGAGCAAATTCACTAATAGAATAGAATACTTAGCCCTCATGCTTTCTCTCTTTTTTTTTTTATGATTTACTATAGAATATTAGCTAGAACAATATGAACTATTGTAAATTCATTAACTGCACACATAGATAAACAAGACCACCCCATGTGTGTATGCTTTGGGAGCATTATACCACACCAGGCAAAAGAAATTCTAGTAATCAAAAGTATTTACCCTACTTATCACCCTTGGGTGCCAACATATCACCCAAATTGGCAACGCACTTGTCACCACCTACAGTCCTCCTTTTATGGAACCCTTATTCACAGTATCACACACACACACAGAGTATCATCAGGGTTGGAGAGAAAGATCATCAAGTCCAACCCTTTACCACAGAGCTCAAGGCTAGACCATGGCACCAAGTGCCACGTCCAACCTTGCCTTGAACAGCCCCAGGGACGGCGACTCCACCACCCCCCCAGGCAGCCCATTCCAGTGTCCAATGACTCTCTCAGTGAAGAACTTTCTCCTCACCTCCAGCCTAAATCTCCCCTGGCGCAGCCTGAGGCTGTGTCCTCTCGTTCTGGTGCTGGCCACTTGAGAGAAGAGAGCAACCTCCTCCTGGCCACAACCACCCCTCAGGTAGTTGTAGACAGCAATAAGGTCTCCCCTGAGCCTCCTCTTCTCCAGGCTAAACAATCCCAGCTCCCTCAGCCTCTCCTCGTAGGGCTGTGCTCAAGGCCTCTCCCCAGCCTCGTTGCCCTTCTCTGGACATGCTCAAGCATCTCAATGTCCCTCCTAAACTGGGGGGCCCAGAACTGAACACAGTACTCAAGGTGTGGTCTAACCAGTGCAGAGTACAGGGGCAGAATGACCTCCCTGCTCCTGCTGGCCACACCATTCCTGATGCAGGTTCTGCCTTTTTTTTGTTAAACCTTATCTTGCAGCCTGTTTATTCTACAGGACAATGTGTGTCCAGGTTAAGACAAGAACTTCAGGCTTTCATTAAGATCAAAAAAATTAGAGTACTGGACAGAGCATAAGAAAACACACTAAAGGAAAATTATTAAGGAGGTGGTTTAGACGATTGCCTGAAAAAAAATACATGCTCACCTGAAAAATACTTTACTACTAAGGTAAGCAGAAAAGGCTCATCCAAAACTAAGGTGGACAGAGTCTCTGTGAAACCACAAATACATACAGCTGGCTCAAAAAAGGCTTTTATCTGCAGACATTGAGGGAGGTGAAAAGGTACATAAGCATTCAGAGTGACCTGCATTTTGCTATAGCGATACTTCAGCAGTAGCAGGGTTTCAGCCTGCAATTGTTGTGATTTCAGTATTACCGAGGTTGCCTACTGCTTTCCCCTGCTGATGCAAGGGGAAATCCCGGGGCCACATTCCCCACCCCGCCCCCCAGCCCCTCAGTTCTATTCTCCGTGCAGCTATCTGGACCGTGCGAAGCAAGCTCCTGTCATCAGCGCATTCTGACTCGGAGAGTGACTGCAACCTGCGCAAGCACAGCTGACGTTTACAGCCACGCTGAGGCACCAGCGCGACACAGGGCACTGCTGGAGGTGACAGGGCGATGCTGGGTTCAGGGTGCAAAGCACGGCTGCGTCACAACACCATCAGCTGCTCGGGGCAGAGGGACTTCCAGTCTTGCGGGACGACGCCGAATCAAGTCTGCTTTCCAGCCCAACTTCTTCCTAGCCTAAGTCTTCAGCGAGGACATCCTACACTACAGCCTGAACCTTGCTGCTGTTTTGCTTTGAATTGCGAGCACGCACATAGGTATTGCACGCCAACTGCATTCCAGAGAGCCAGCAGGATATTAACATTTACAGGAAGCCCAGGCTTTAATGATTCAGTGAAAAAGCCTTCCAGAAAGCTGTATTCTTGGAAGTGCTGCTCCTGGCTCACTACAGTACAGGGGGTCAGGCAGAACACATTTCAAATCAGATCTGTTAACCAGTAACTGGTTTTCCACCTCCAGGTCTACTAAATGATTGCACTGGCTTTAACCACACGCAGGTTTTTTTTCCCCCAAGTCAAAAGTAGAAGCCTCTAGGATGGGGGCAGAGGAGAAGCTGAAAATATCAGGAAGAGATTGTGAGAAAGCATCCTCCCAAGTAAACTCGGAGTTTGCTCTCTACTCTCTGGGATACTTCAGCACATCCTGCACCACTGCACACACTTATACACTGTTTCCTGCCTCTGCAACCACTCACAAAACCCACTGCCATCCTGGATCCCTTCATAGATATGGTGAACACTTGGGAGCAGGTCTCCTTAGGCTGCCTGAGAAAAGCAAGCAACAGCACGTGTAGTAGCTGGAGTACAGGCAAGGCAGAAGGAACATGTATGTGCATCTCTTACAAGCCAAGGCATACCCTGCAGCTTGGGTCACATGAAATAATTTGTGGTTTATCTCAATAGCCATGAAGAAAAGAAATCACAGAATCAATCAGGTTGGAAAAGATCTTCAGAGATCATCAAGTCCAACCTATTACCCAACATTATCTAATCAACTAAATCATGGCACCAAGTGCCACAGCCATTCTCCTTTTTAAACACCTCCAGGGACAGTGACTCCACCGCTTCCCCAGACAGCCCATTCCAATGGCCAATCACTCTTTCTATGAAGAACTTCTTCCTAACATTCAGCCTAAACCTCCTCGGCACAGCTTAAGACTGTATCTCCTCGTTCTGTCACTGGTTGCCTGAAAGAAGATGAACCTGTGAGGGTCTTGGTACACAGTGAGGAAACATGCACACATAGTGGTTGTGCAGCATCATCCTTGAACATGGCTGCCAGTAGACAGGTACCTTAAAAACATCATCTTTCTATGAGTCATGTTTAAAACACAGCAAGTCTCATAAGTGTTTTTGATAACTCATTTACACCAGCTGAGGTCTATTTGCTCCAAGGCAAATTATTGCAGGTTTGTCCAGGTTTACAACTGCAACTGTACTTAGTACCCACAGGATAAGTAGGCACCTGCCCAGCAGCAGCAACTGTTTTATGAGAGAATGGAGATAGAGACATCTCTTCAACTCAAGATCACCCAGTGAGTAAACACCATGAGAGGAAATGAGCTTGGGAATGGTTCCTGCTGACACGTACCCAGTGGCTTAAATAGCAAGAAGACAGGAGCTATAATGCAGCAGCTTGTGGGGCAGCAAGTGGACAATCAGGGGAAAATGGAAACTTATGTATTCTGGGTTTTCTTAGGGAAAGAGAAGGAAACTGAAAAGTAAACCAGTGCACAGTATTATGAGAAGACTCCAAGTGCATCAGGAGGAGCCATCATACGTTAAACAGTAACTCATAAAAACAAAGTGTAAAAGCATAGGCAGTAATGCTGCTCTAAGTCACAAAAATCACTGAGCTTTTCCTTTGTTTGGAAGGTGTAAAATACAAATTGTCATCAACAACTCAGAGTACAGTTGGGGCAGAGGGTACTTGCTGTGTGTGGCCCCTACACTGAGGTACCAGCCAGATGACAGCCTGTTACCAAACAAGATAGTGCAGGACTACAAAAAGCTTCTTTCCCTGAAGAAAGCATATTTTATAGCATCTGGTATACCATGGAAACAGCAGCTCAAGTGGGCTGACTGCTGCACACCCAGAAGGCTTCTTTGTTTACATGGCTGGCGGTTGCCTCCCTACAGGGAATTTGCATTCTCCCCTTCCTTTGAGCGTGTATCATCAGCTGCATCTGTGGGCAGAACCACTCATAAAACTGAATCCTGTTCTCAGGGATACAGGTGCAGCTCCTATGATAGGGACAAGATTTGGGTTTACATTAGCCAGAGCAAAGTCTGGTCATTGCCCAACACCTATGTCGAGATACCAACGACCACTTCAAGATAGATTCTTCAGCAATATCTTCCATGTTGCATTTCTCCTTGCTAGTTCCTCATAGCAAGAAAAAAGTCTGAAGCAAGGTCCTCTTCTCTCCATGATGAAAACAAATGTAGGCACTAATCCAAAGTTTTCAGAAAGAGGCAGTAGTACCATGCATTTTGATGTTTGGGGTCCCTGGCATGAGGCATATCCAGCCTATTGTTATTAGTTGCTCAGTACCTGCAGATCTCATGACTGCAGATGTACACGTCAAAGCCTTTAAGTTTAAACTTGATCTTAGACTGACCCAGATTGCATGGAAGAGGCTTTGCAACATTTCAGATTGCTGCATCTTGAAAACACGTCATGTAGATTATGAACTTACCTATAGTCCTTAAGCCTCACTAGATAAAATGGTTTGAACACGGGCACAGAGCTGGGAACAAGCAGATGCATGCTCCTGACAGCTCAAAATTTGGACTCCAGAAAAGTGTGTTTCACGGTGATATTAATAATCACAGCACCATTGTCTGAGTGCACACCCCATATCAAGAGACAAAAATCTATGTAGTTATGGTATATAATGACAATGAATGACATTTATGAATCAGATTTTAGGGTTCTGCAGGCTTCATGTCTTTTTGTCCTTAGACCACCTTGAAAAAAAAACCCAAACCACTAATAATCTGGTACCCAAAGTAATTCCTCTTGTGCCTTTTTTTGAATACAAGCTAACATGTAATTAAGGAAACCTTGTGTCAGACTGCAGACCACACTGAAGGGATGACCCCAGATTGTGTATCATCTCCAGTAATAATCTAGTGAAAACACTAGGATGCCAGCAGACAAGAGAAGGAAAACAGCATGAAGTTCTAACCAGTCTGGTTCTGAGTCATGTACATAGTTTGTTTCCTTTGATCGTTATCCTTAATGGCTGTCCTCTGTGTGCAATTTGGTTTAATTTACATGCATGCTATTTCAGATTTTAAAAAACACATATAGGCCTTACAAATTTATTAAAAGCAGCCTTCCTACCCTTAACAGTTATTAAGAGAGGTTAGTGTTAGGTAATTAAGTTAATCCTCATCTGTAAAGTCTTATTAACCGAACACTAATTGAATTTGCATATGAAAATTTGGACAATGTGTTCTCATTACATTTTTTTTTTTTTTAGTTACCTAAACTAAATACCAAACAAATTGTGTGTTTTTTTTTTCCTTCTACCTTTTCAGGTCTTGAATAAAAACTAAGAAAGCAGGTTTATTTATACGTGATGCATCGGCCCTTGACACCTGGAACAAGGAGCTGTTCTATCACTCTTTGGAGAAACTGTTCATGTCCTTCCCTGAAAGATGGTTGTATTCCCTCTTGTATGAGCTGTTTCTTTCTCTCTGCCCTTACTCTATGCCTTTCATCATCCTCTTCTCCTGGCATCCATCACCTGCCCTGGTCAGAAAAGGCACAGGCTTTCAGGATTGAGTCATACCACTCGAAGGATCAGATGGCATTGAGGCATCACCTCAATGGATCATATCTCCCATAAGGATCAGATGGCACAATACAATTCAGTAATGCTAATTTAGTACCCCATAACCTGCATCCAGCCACTTTGAAGTCACCTGGGCAGTTTTGGAAGGCCACTGCCCTTTCACCTTCAAAAATTGTTTGCCAATGAAGTCCTAAGGAGAACATGGCCTCACATCATTCTCCTTTGCCTGAGTGTGCCTACATTGCAAAACAAAACATGTTTTGGGTCCTTTTCAGCATTTTCATGAGACATTTATTGGTTTAAACAGTCAGGTTCCCAAGAGGGAATTAAGAAAAGCACATCATCCTTTCTGGTATTTGCTGTCTCTCGTCATTAACCAGGTTAATGCATGGTTCTAATAGGCTGGTAACTGAAGAGTCAGCAGGAGGGAGGGGAAGCCAAGCAAGTAAATACACAATTGAGAGCCTGACCTCAATAGCATGCAAGATTTCCCAGTGCATGGAACACACACAGTCCAGATATTCTCACAAACCCCACCACATGTCTTTAACATCTGAGTCATAAGAGCCAGTGCTGCAGAAGTGGCATGGCTGGACAGGGCAGCTACAGCCAGTTCACAGCTCCTCTAGCACCAGTGCTGGCTCACCACTTATGAACTGGCATCCTGTTCCACCTAAAGGAAATACCTAAAGGAAAGAGGGCTGGGGGAATATGAAATGGGCTACACTGCATGTTATCTTTCTTTAGGAAGATAACATTTGCTAAGTGAGAGAAGAGTGGAAGATGAAAACAGACTTCAGACTGGTGGCAGGAAAACGGTCATCATGTCCAGAAGGATGAAGATTAGGATAAAAAATCAAGAGAGAGTAAACATGCAAGCTGTAGGGAAATTAGTATAGACCAAGCTGAAAGAAAAAGTACATGCATGACAGAAGGAAACCCATAGATTTCTCAGAGGTCACTGGGGACAAACCTTGTTCAGTGTTTTGAGGACTGACTGACTTTGGCACAAAAAACAGGCAGACTTCAGTGCAGTACATTCACAGCTCTGGGTTTAAAGACAGACTCCTCAGTAGGCAGAGAGATTGAGACTGTCATACTAGAAGAACTGGATGACCTGAAGAACCTGAATAACTGTACCAGAGGAGAGTCCCTGGCTGAAAGCAAAGCTTTATGTCCTTGGAGGAATTGTATTAGCTCCAAGAAATTCTGCAGAAGATTAATAACAGAAAGGGGGGAAAGCTGGATTGACACAACCACAGGATAATGATGAACAAATAAGGCAGAATCTACAACTGTAGAATATCCAGGATGTGGTTTCTCTGGAAAGCTTCATGCAAATCTGATAAGCCACACTCAAAATGAATGAATTAAACCAGGAATGAGTGGAGAAAAGGGTTACAAGGATCCTCAGGGAACAGAAGGCCTGTCTTACAAATCATAATTAGGAGAGTTCATTTTAGCAAACCAAAGGTTCATTTTAGCAGACCAAAGGGAGGAGATATGCTTGCTGTCTATAAATGTACTGGGAGCAAACACCAGGGAGGGAAAAATATTTAATATAAAGGCCCACATTACTAAAAGATCAAAGATGAGTATAAAGTGGCCAAGGATGCGAGAAATCAGGTGAAAGTTATTGACTACCAAAGCAGTAAGATATTAGAACACACCTCACTCAAAACAGCGCAGACAAGAACCTTAAGGAGAGGCTTTAGGCACAGGAGATAGAGGCACCTTGACAAAACAGAGTGTAGGATGAATAACCCAGCCCATCTACACCAGCCACTCAAGGTGATACACTGCCACTTCCAGAATAAGAAAGACTCTTCTCATGGAAAAGATTTACTGCACTTTCATATAGTCACACTGCATTCACACTTCCAGTTGAATCACCTTAACTTTCCAAAGCATTGCCATACAAATATGCCCTCATACTTTAATTTGGCATACTGCAACGAGAGTCTCACTTTCTTTTTGTCTTACTCTTTTCAAATTCATTTCACATTACAAAATTCATTTCCACAACACCTCTGGGAACGCAAGTGCTCATCTGTCACAGGTGGGAACTTGGAAGTACACAAGATTAAGCCATTTGCCAAATGCCACAAAAGAAATCAGTGGTAGAGCCAGAGACAAGTAGCAGGTTTCTCAGTCCTCCTTTCTTGGTGTCTTACAAGCCCAATGCTTCTCTGCCACAGAAACACAGACAGTATATGAGATAGGAATATCAACAAATTTTATCTGCTTCTGAGCTTTCAGACATATTCCATGCCTAAAGCTTTGGAGAAAGGCAAGAGGAAAACAATCTTACATACATGGTTAATTCTAAAATGTTTTAAATAGAGGGAGGTATCTTCCTCGCTCAACTGTTAGCTAAAGATTCAATTACTCTTATCATAATATGCATAGCTACAAATGTAATTAGTCATAAAATTATCCAGACCCTCAAATTATTCCAGCTGCTGTATTCAGGTCCCTGATTCTTTCAATGATGAATTCTCCTGACTGAATACACTGGTTAAAAGAATATTTCTTTTTATCTGTTTAGAAGTAATCTGCCATTAGCTTAGACCTCGTTTGTATCTGCAGTAGAGCTTTAATTGCAACCTTACTACTTTTATTAGGAGTGTTGTCTAGATAACAACTAAAGCTGCTAGGCCCTTATTTTACTTAATAGTAAATGTCACAGAAGACTCCTATTCAGGCTTCTAGGAATCTTCATCAAAAAGCACAAAACATGTCATTATGAAGATGTGTAAAGAGAAATACAATTTTTTTGCAACATGTGTTCATAAAAGGTTCCATATGAGGTCTTACACACTCACTGCAATTTGTGATCCTGCAATAAACATATTCATAGGAAGCCAAGAAACTAGGAAAAAGAGAAGTGATGGATTTATATGTATTTTTTTTACTAATTTCCACTAAATTTCTAAGTTGTCTTCTTTCCAGACTGGGTGTAATTCTTTCCTGCACAGTTCACTGGATTGCTAATCATCTTTTTTGCCTTTCTTAATATTGCTCTACCCTCAGATTACAACAGGAAAACAGAATTACGGTGCGCTCTACAGGAGGGAATTCATTGTGCAATAGAAGACCATTGCAACATGTATTTCCACTGTGTGCTCAGTGTCTCTCAGATGGATTAGTGCAGGCATTCAGCACATCTTACTAATGGTGAATGAATTTTATTAGTTTCCTTTGCTGGCCTCCCTTAAGGAAAGCAAAGTAGTAATTGCGTAATGTAAAGAAATGAAAACGACTTCTTGTAGGACAGACAGACAGGCTAGGTAAATCTAAGGAAAACACACTGGGAGTACTCTGACAACAGAGTTTTCCAGGGCAAAAATAAAATGGCATTTGGAGAAAAGAAAGTTGACTTTTTTCCTAAAAAAGGTAGATAAAGAGTCTTTTTTTTTTTCTCCAAGGAGTTCTGAAGAGTGTCCCTCTCCTTCTTAGATCCATCAACAGTAGACACCTACAGATTAAGAAATGTCATTTTTAAGGATAAAAGGTATTAACTAATCACATTGCACAATAGTCTTTTTTAGGTGCCACAGAATGCAAACTTTGAACAAGTACTGTAAAAAAGAGTGGCCAGTAGGACAAGGGAGGTTGAGTACTGTGTCCAGTTCTGGGCCCCTCAAGTCAAGAGAGATGTTGAGGTGCTGGAACGTGTCCAGAGAAGGGTGACAAAGCTGCTGAGGGGCCTGGAACACAAACCCTATGAGGAGAGACTGAGGGAGCTGGGGTTGTTTAGCCTGGAGAAGAGGAGGCTCAAGGGGGACCTCATTGCTGTCTACAACTACCTGAATGGACATTGTAGCCAGGTGGGGGTTGGTCTCTTCTCTCAGGCAACCAGCAACAGAACAAGGGGACACAGTCTCAAGTTGTGCCAGGGGAAGTATAGGCTGGATGTTAGGAGGAAGTTCTTCACAGAGAGAGTGATTGGCATTGGAATGGGCTGCCCAGGGAGGCGGTGGAGTCACTGTCCCTGGAGGTGTTCAAGAAAAGCCTGGATGAGGCACTTAGTGCCATGGTCTGGTTGACTGGATAGGGCTGGGTGCTAGGTTGGACTGGATGATCTTGGAGGTCTCTTCCAACCTGGTTGATTCTATGAAATTTTACATTTTCATCTCCAGAATTAGGACAAGAGTGTTTTAGCTGTCCTTTCTGGCACAAACTCTGGGCTATCTCATACTGTTTTAACTCACTAGTGTCTAGGTAGATACTATTTAGACAGGTGGATCTCAAGACAGCCTCAGCTTTAGGAAGCAACACTACTCAGTCATGGCAATTCTGTCAGCCAGTGGGTGCTAATATCTTGGCCTCCTCAGAGATATTTCCCTTGTGTAATTCTAGGAAACTGCCATTTGTTTATGAACCAATGATGAAATCAAGGCAAATTAATTACGTGTGACCACCAATTTTCAAACTACAAATCATACATCTGAAGTAACCAAAGATTATCACAAACTTCACCTGTGTTCAGCTCCAAAATTTTTATCATGATGACACTAAGACACAAAACAGTGCCCAAATGAAAGTGCTAGGCTAGACACAGAGCACTCTATCAAGAGAAGAAACCTGGAAAGGACATTACATGTGACAAACATTAGTCATGCCACTTAATGCATTACTAAAAGATACTAGCACTATTTCTGTATTTTAACATAGCTAGGCAAGCCCAGCTTCCTCTTGTCTAATTTCCACCTTGTATGGATGCAGGCTTTCAAGCATGAAAGGAGAAAAATGTCCTCATAGATTGTACTAGCTTTTGATGCAGAACAGAGCATGCTGCTATCTGTAGTATGGACAGGCCAGGCATAGGCATGACAGGTCCCTCTTTACTACCACCTATCACATGCCAGCTCTGTAAAAGCTGCAATGCTAAGGGCAGATAAGTCAATGCACAAGCCTTGAGGTGAGCCCATACATTCAGCAGGGCATGAGGGAGCATCTTCACCCCAGCCATGTGAACAAACGCTCTATGCTCCATCCTGCTCCCAAACTGACAGCCTACTAGGTAGGACAGACCTGCCCTAAACTACTGTAGACAGAAATGTATTGTAAAATCCTGTGTAGAAGAGAATAGTTTTATCCCTTTGGGAACAGCATAAGCTGCAGCCCCAGCAGCCACATCACACTAGCTGACTTGTCACTTACCTTAAAATAATAATTCCAACAAAATCTCCTTGTTTTCAAAAGGTAAGTTACACTTCACATTCTGTCCTCAAGCCAAACACTGTTTAAGACCCAAGCCACCCATGTGGGAGCTAGTAGGATCCAAGCATGGAAAACAGACACACTGAAAAGACGTATCAGACCTCCCTGGAATGAGGGATTAAGAAGAAATGGAGAGAAACAGGCAGTGCCAGCTCCTGTGTAGGCTGGAGAGATCGCAGAGAACAGTAGAAGGAGGTTGCAGTGGAATGAGAATTTGAGACACTTTTAGGGATCAGCAAGGCCACTGGCCAACTCCTAGAGTGAGGACAGGGATTGCCAAGCAAAAGCTTCAACTGTGACAATTTCACAGACAGAAGACCTTGGTTTTCACAGTAGGGAATGAAATGGCTCATATCAGCCATTCATTTCTGTTTCTAGATCATCACAGAGGGCTGGTGTCGTGGAGGGGTCTTATTCCTCCTCTGTTAGGGGGAGGTGAGAAATTAATTTGAGGTGGTATTATTTTTTTATAAAATTATTTATTAAAATTAATATTTACAAATTTGTACCACCCCCAACCACTGAATAATCAAGTTTGTGATGTGCAAGGTTATGAAAACAGTTGGGATATATTTACAGGGATTGGATTATTAAATGGAAATACCAAATTATCAACAACTATAGACAGAGAGAAAGATTCCCTTAGGCTTAATGCCTCTTAACAACTATACTGTTTGCCCAGCACGGGCTGAAACTGTGTGTGCTCTTAAGACAGAGGTAACTTATATTACAAAGGAATTAAAGCTTGCTGAAATATGTTGCTCTTAAGTATTAATTATTAATCACCCTCCTGGGATTGTGTCACAGCGTGTGCCCAGTATTCGGGTCTTGGTGAGGCTGGAATCTTCCCAGCTTGCAGAGGAATGATAAGTGTTCCCAGTCTCTGGGGTGAACAGGATTTCTCTGACCTTCTCTCCTGGGGTGCAATGGTCTCTGCCTCGGTGCTGCTGCCTCTTCTGGATGCCATGTCCAGGGATGAACAGCTGGCAGGATTTCCAGGTGCAGGAGAAGGGTTTGTCTGTGCAGCTTCTAGCACAGTCGTCTCACAGCTGGCAGGCTGTGTTTGTAGGTTAGCAGACAGTCTGGAAGGGTCTGCTGGGCCTAGATTTTTCCAGGCTTACAGGGCCGCTGGCAAGCAGTGTGCCAGGCTGCAGGGAGACTTGAGCTCCGTAGATAAATGCAGGATAGCAGCCAGTATGTACAGCTGCTCTAGGCTTAAGCAGGGGGCTCTCAGCTCCCCATATATGTACCAAATGCAGGCGTGCAGGCGCTCTGCTTCTCAAAGGGTTAGCAGACAGCTTCACTGTGCCTTGAGATCAATGCAAGAGGGCTGAGCCTCAGTAATGTTTGCAAGAGAGTAAGGGCCTGACTCTGTGTCTAGGCCATGCAAGCAGGTCAGGGCAGCAGGGTGCTGCTATATGGATCAGAGAGCTGAGCTTGAACCTCTAAGTCTGAACCTCTGAACACTCTGAATGCTCTGAACACATGGTGCACCTTTGCACCCCTCTTTATAGACTCTGAGCCGAGAATCATGGCTCATTTGGACATCTAAAGTGACCAATCAGGCTGGCAGTAAGCCAAACCTTACCTTAATAGGCAGTAGCTGTTTGCCTGGACCCTCCCAAAAGGGGATTACCTGGGCGGACCCCAGGGGTACACGGACTGGGCGTGTGTGTGTTACACAACCTGTTTACTGCCATAGGCCCCTGGCAGAAAAACATGTCCAGGCATGTAGAGGCATAGAGAGGCCTCAGTTTTGGGGCTGCTGCCCCTCCACCAGAGCTGGATTCTGCAGTAGCATCAGAAAAGGCACCTTGTCAATCCATCTGAACTTTTTGGTTTGTTTGTTTTAAATTAGTGATGTCACACACCTGCAAATACCAGATATTTTCCAAGGAAATGCTGTATTTAGCCTCCCTTTCACAACTCTATTCATCTGTGCCCAAAAAAGAGAGAGGCTTGGCACCCTCACTCAATACAATGGCTATACAGAGCTAGATGCTTTGGCACAAGGCACAAAGTTGAGAGCAACCACTGCTCCTCCCTCTCCCTGCAAATTAGCTACATTCCTAAGGAATTCAGCGACTGGCAGAAAGTAAGTACTGCCTGGGACAGAAAACAACTCTTTCAGCACACCCTCCCAATAAAGCAACAACCTGGAGGGATTGCAGAGGAAAACAGCAGCAGGGGATAACAGCATAAACAAGCTCCTTATGAAGACATCATCTCAAATGTCTCAAACTGTCAGCACTTGCACTATACTGCATCTCTCATGTAGACCATACCTGCAGAGTTGAAGGTTTGCACAGCCTTGGCTCCAAGATGGTTACACAGAGTAAACAACAGTTACAAAGCAGGTGCTTTCTCCTGGGGACAGTTCTCAAAGAAAAGGGCATCCCTGTCTCATAAAGAGTAAGATATTAAATTTATGGACCATTTGAAGATCAGAATCTGTCCAGAAGTAAGAATAAAAGCAATATGATGCACTGATAAGAAGTTTAACTTGTCTGACATCATTCATTGACCCACAGCAAAAGGGCTCTAGGAATGACCACTGGAGATCCACTCCTCCATCCCAGGAAGTAAAGGGGCACCCTATCTTTGCACTGGAGATAGTACAGGGCAACCTACAGAAGCCATGGAGAATCTCCTGTTGGTGCGAGGTCTGGCAGCAACCTGCTCTACATTGGCTGATCTCTAAACCAAACCCTTGCACACACAGTACATGAGGAAATAGTGGTGAATGGACTCACCATTCACGGCCATGTTCCCAAGGGCTTCCACAGAGATAGGATGGTACAGGGGCTGCTTAAACTTCGGGGATTAAATGGAGAGGTTTTAACCACTCTAAAAACTTCATAGGCTTGTCACAGATTTGGGTCAACAACTTCTTTAAATTCAAGGTTAAAATTACAGGGTTGATCTAGGAGTAAAAATAAAAGCAAGACCCAGATGAAGAATGTATAAATCTGTTCCTCTGACTCCCCTGGTAAAACGTGAAGCTGAAAGTGTTATATACACACCTCCCTACTTATATGCAATAATATATATATATTTATTCATAACAGTCTCAGGCTATTTATAGGACAATGCAGGATGTACAAGAGAATCAGGTCCTTCAAAATACAGGCAAATATCTCAGCTCCTGTGGAACAGTTCATTTCTAGAGAATGATAGATGAAATTCAATTAAAGAAACAGCTTTGAAGCTCTGTCTTTAGAGCAGAGCTCCCCTCTCCTGCAAATCCTTAATGCAGTAGCTGGACATTTAGCTTTGTCACATGCCAAAACCTTTGTGCCTTGTAAAGAAGGATGAAGGAATGTTAACAGCCTCTTTTTACCATAGCTGGTTGTCAGAAAAGGTGGGAGAAAAGAAACCACAAAGAAAACAACTGTCAATTTGTGGTCTTGACCATTTAAAATCTGATCCCAAAATAGTCTGCTAAATTGTTTCACCCAGAGCAAAATTACCCAGGAATACATACACGTGCACACAAAAACAGCATCTCCTGATGCAGTGCTGATGGTGATGGCAGTCGAGGAAGAAGTGTTACTGCGTTCAGCACCAGGAAAAGACCACAATGCAGTAATTATCCTGAAAGGTTTGCACAAAGCACGATCATTAAGCTAACGTTATCCCATTATTGTTTGTTGCTATGGAGATAATATAATCAATATATTTTCTGGATTGATTTTTTTAATACTCCTAGCACAGTGCACAGCATAGCAAGATTTAGCTCAATGCATTAACTGATTTTAGTTTATGATTGGCAAAGTCTTGAGGCAATAGATTGCAATCCATCTCACGCCTATTATTCTATCAAGACACTTAATGTCAAAATCTCTGCTGCAAAAGCAAGTTTTCCTTGTTGAAAATGAGAGAAAGGATAACAAATTTCTCTGAAGAGAGGCAATCTTTTAAGCATTAATTTAACACTTATTGCTATTTTTCCTAAGCCAAACAAAAATTACCAGACTGACTACAGAAGCAAGTTGTTTGAACTCTTGACTTCAGATAATTATTTATTCCTACAAGGATGCTTTGAGGCATTATCCTCCTCCACGTAATATAAACTTTTCCTGAAGCAAGACAAGGCTCTGAGAAGGTGTCAGGAATTGTGGTGCTGTGCCAGAGTACACTGGATGCAAATATAGTCCACAGCCTTGCCACCATCTCCTTCTGCACATGCTTAGAGGAGTCAATCACTCCATGGCCAAAATGTTTACTGGTGTGCTCAGGGAAGACACTGGGCACTCGGCCACTGGCCACGTAGTAAAATGAAACTGGTTTAACCACAATTCTTAGTTTCCTCGTTCATAAAATTGCAAGAACACTTCTTTTCTTCCAGGTCTGCCTCTGCAGATGACAAGCTTTTAGCAAATCGAGCGAGTGCCCCTGTGTCAGGGCAGTGGCAAGGTCTGCACAAAACTTAGCCTCAGATTTTTGCAAGACAGTGATATAATATATTGAGAGGTTTCAATATGCCACTGTTATTTCAGCCTGTTAACTCTCCTAAGAAGACATGGGCTCAACATTGTGCAAGGTCTCAAAGCCTTTTAATGTATACTTCCCATAACTGTTCATAGAAGGATTTTAATAGGTTCCCCTCTCCCACATGTCCATACTGTGGTCAACTCACTTTGCCTTAGTCCCAAAGTTGGCTCTATTTCATCATCATGGTTTATGCTCAGGCCAAATCTTACCAGTGCAACATGTTAGACTTTGCGTAACTAAATAAAAGGAGTTGTAGCAATGTCAGAAAGTAACACTTGTTAACTCCAATAAGAATCATATGGTTATCCTTTTAGGTGTTACAGTGTGGATTTAGCTGCCTTGGGTTAGACACCAGTAAACATTTTGGCCATGGGGTATAAACTGCCTGCATAAAATGTGAAATTATTAATCTTAGTAATCACAGTAATTTTACTTTCTCCCTTCCCTAAAGGCACCAGATTGGGTGGTCTTGTCCTTTCATGTCAAGTAGGCTGAGGTCCAATAATGCTACTTTTGGACTGTCTGGAGGGGATCCATCAGGAATGATCATTCACAGATTAAGTATGTTCCCTATGCAACACATCTGGCCCTCTGGGTGCAGAGGATAAGCAACTGACTTAAGAATGCACATTCACAACCCATCCCCTGTAAGACTGTTGGCTGCCACTAACCTAAGGAGAGCTGGGGCTGGTTAACAAACCACCTCTGCCTTCTTTGCTCTGCATGATATGCAGTCATTATATTTATCAATTATAATGGTGTCACTTTATCACAATGACTCTGAATTGCTGTGGGGGCACATGCCACAGTGTATAAGACAAACACATATGTAGGATTGCTTGTCTTCTTCACTAGTGTGGCCAGTAGGACAAGGGAGGTTATTAGTCCCCTGTACTCAACACTGGTCTGGCCACACCTTCAGTATTATGTCCAGTTCTGGGCCCCTCAATTCAAGAGAGATGTTGAGGTACTGGAACGTGTCCAAAGAAGGGCAACAAAGCTGGTGAAAGGCCTGGAACACAAACTCTATGAGGAGAGGCTTAGGGAGCTGGGGTTGTTTAGCCTGGAGAAGAGGAGGCTCAGGGGTGACCTCATTACTGTCTACAACTACCTGAAGGGAGGTTGTAGCCAGGTGGGGGTTGGTCTCTTCTCCCAGGCAACCAGCAGCAGAACAAGGGGACAGAGTCTTAAGTTGTGCCAGGTGAGGTATAGGCTGGATGTTATGAGGAAGTTCTTCACAGAGAGAGTGATTGGCATTGGAATGGGCTGCCCAGGGAAGTGGTGGAGTCATCATCCCTGGAGATGCTCAAGAAAAGACTGGATGGGGCACTTAGTGCCATGGTCTAGGCGACTGGATAGGGCTGGGGGATAGGTTAGAAAGGATGATCTTGGAGGTCTCTTCCAACCTGGTTGATTCTATGATTCTTTTTATGTTATTTTATAAAGTTTTTTTTTTCTACTGGATGGGAGTCAGACAAGCAGGTATGGTACCCATCCAAACAGGCTACTGTCACATGTACAGCCTTAAAGGACACCATCTGCTAGTAAAGTATTGCTTAATACACATCATTGTTTCAAATATGAAGAAAGACTTCATTTGTTTCAAACCACTGACTGCATGCTGCCCACCACAGTGCCTTATCATGCAACAGCCCAGAAACTCTGCAAAAATAAAACCTCATTTAGCTGCGGTCAGTCAGGGGATATCAATTTTGGTAACAAGAACGATACAATTTCATTCCTAAGCAATTGGTCTCAATAACAGACAGACGGCACCTCCAGTAAATTGGCTGCAGGCCTGATTTTACCACTGCCATTCATACTGAGCAGAGCTCACCAGTGAGACCCCATTTCAGTGCTAGAGGACTCAGATATTACTTAGGAAAAATTGTAATCAGTGTCCCGCTGCAAAGGTTGAGGCTAATCACACTTTGCTTAGTTACATTCTATAACTGCTGTGTATCTTCTGGCAAAAGATTACCAATTCTTTCCTTTTTTTTTTTTTTTTTTTTTCTCTATTTTTTTTTATAATCAAGTCATAAAAGAAAAAAAAAATTATCATTACTCAACAGAGAGCCTGAACTTTGCCGCTGGAGACCGAGCTCACACATAGCAGAGAATCATGCAGCGATCAAAGACATGGCACAAAGGCATCTGTCAAATGGGAATTTCGTTCCTGCCCAACAGGACTTCTCCTGGTGCTCAGCTTTGCCAGCCCAGCTGTCCCTGGCCCTTACAATGGCCCAGGCTGCTACAGGAAAATACCAAGGTCCTAGAGCCTCACTGCCACCCCCCACCTGGCTACAATGCCCCTTCAGGTAGTTGTAGACAGTAATAAGATCACCCCTGAGCCTTCTCTTCTCCAGGCTAAACAGGCCCAGCTCCCTCAACCTCTCCTCATAGGATTTGTGCTCCAGGCCCCTCACCAGCTTTGTTGCCCTTCTCTGGACAGGGTCCAGCACCTCAACATCTCTCTTGAATTGAGGGGCCCAGAACTGGACACAGGACTCAAGGTGTGGCCTGACCAGTGCTGAGTACAGGGGAAGAATAACCTCCCTTGTCCTAATGGCCACACTGTTCCTGATGCAGGCCAGGATGCCATTGGCTCTCTTGGCCACCCGGGCACACTTCTCCCAGGCAACCAGCAATAGAACAAGGGGACACAGTCTTAAGTTGTGCCAGGGTAGGTATAGTCTGGATATTAGGAAGAAGTTCTTCACAGAGAGAGAGATTTCCCATTGGAATGGGCTGCCCAGGGAGGTGGTGGAGGCACCGTCCCTGGGGGTCTTCAAGAAAAGACTGGATGAGGCACTTAGTGCCATGGTCTAGTTGATTGGTTAGGGCTGGGTGCTAGGTTGGACTGGATGATCTTGGAGGTCTCTTCCAACCTGGTTGATTCTATGGTTCTATGATTCTATGATTCTTCCTGACACGTAGAACACAGGCTTGGCAGCAACTGAGAAAGGACAGTCCTTACATAGGTCACACCATGACGCAAAAGGCTCTCACAAGTCTCCTTCTGTGATCCCACCACAGCTTGCTATAAGGTAATAGAAGCACGTTGCCCTCAATTCTGCGTCGAGGTGGATTCCAGAGGAGCTGGGAGGAGAAGCCGCCGCTGCGCTGCAGAGCTGCGCTTGCCGTCTGCGCAGCAGTGCTGTGCTCCGGGAGACAAGAGCTGTTCAAATGTTTTGACAGAACATGCCGATTCCTCGGGAATGTTTTTATTCTAGTCAGTGTGCCAATTCTGCACAGATTTCCAGTGCAAAGCAGGCAGACAGTCCGGGTCTGCTGAAATAATATGACTTCGCCCAGAAAGGATTAAAAGGTTGCATTTTCAGACTATTTTTAACCAATTTGTGACTGTGTTTGTTGCAGTCAATTTGTTGCATTGCTTTCAATTTTACTCGGAATCTCCATTTTCTAGTGGGCACTGAAGACAGGCCAAAAAGCACCAAAACATTGTAGTAAATTAAGCTCAACTAAAAGACCTCTGAGGATTTTTGAGATACAGGTTTGTAAGCAAACAGCACACAGAGACAAACAGGGAAGCACAAAAACCCCACCTTACACTACATTAATGATGTCCTAACTAGGGCTGCCCAGCCTGCTTCTGCAAGAACCTAAACACCTCCATTTCTGCATTTGTGGTTATCTTTCAAAGGTTTTTTTTTTTTCCTTTTGCCTTAGGGAGTTATTTATAGGGCTATTATAATTTGAGGTCTGGTCTTCTTGTGGCAGGTCCTCCATCCAGGAAATGAAATAGCATTAGAAAATGAAATCTTGTGTTTATGAGGTCTTCAAGATGGCTCCCTGGGGCATGGTGGGGGGGTAGGGAAGGTAGTGAAAAACATAAACACAAATATAACTACAAGACACTTGCATGGTCTCTAATTCTATCTGTCATGAATTACATGAGACTCTTTATTAAAACAGAGATCCCTGGTATAAGGTCACCAGCAAGCATTTTAACTTGAAAGTTCTCCCATTTCCCTCTTGCTGCTTGGGGTTGTTGTGTCCAAAGCACAGAATCCTGCACTTGGCCTTGTTCATAGAATCAATCATGTTGGAAGAGACCTCCAAGATCATCCAGGCCAACCTAGCACCCAGCCCTAGCCAATCAACTAGACCATAGCACTAAGTGCCTCATCCAGGCTTTTCTTGAACACCTCCAGGGATAGTGACTCCACCACCTCCCTGGGCAGCCCATTCCAATGCCAATCACTCACTCTGGGCAGAACTTCCTCCTAACATCCAGCCTATACCTATCCCGGCACAACTTGAGACTGTGTCCCCTTGTTCTATTGCTGGTTGCCTGGGAGAAAAGGCCACCCCTCACCTGGCCACAATGTCCCTTCAGGTAGTTGTAGACAGCAATGAGGTCCCCCCTGAGCCTCCTCTGCCGTAATAGAAATAATGTAAAATTCATGGAATATTTAAAATTTATAAAAATGGAAGCAGGAAAAAAGGTTAATAACAAAGAAACAAAACTTTCAAAGCACAAGGACAACCCAAAACTGCAACCATTCGTTTCACTGTATTGCATGCGAAAACAGAAAGTAAACACAATAATTTCAAGTACATGGGCTTTTAGAAACAAACAAAACAAAAGGAAAAACAAACAAACAAACAAACAAAAACCCCAAGCAATTCACTGACAAATCAGATTAGAATCCAGCTCTGGTTGATTCTGGCTTCGCCTTATTGTCTACACTTAGGCATACATCCTCTGAGGATGTGGAGAATTAGATTAACTTTTGATCTTTCTACCTCTCTGTCCTTTCTTACACTTCCATGCCTTTCTAGTCAACTTGCACTTCAGGATCAAATTGTATAAATATTTAACCAAAAAAAGAGCACTCTAGAGAGTCCAAACTAAGAGAAGGCTGAGCATGCAAGGACTGGTTTGCTTCTGCCCAGTGTACACAGCTATGGAAGTCCTCACAGCCCTGCCCCAATATCTGTCCTGCAAACTCACCCTGTCCTTCCCAGCACTGCACCTCTTTGACCATGGCTAAAACCCAATTGCTTACTCAGAGCCTCGTGGGAAAAGTTGTGTTTTATCTCTACAACCTGTCTGGGGTGAGGAGGAAAGTGGTAGAACTCAGAGACTCATGAGTCTTACACCCAGATAAAGCTATCCAGACAAAGGAGGTGATGCCACCCAAGGTGCACCACAGACAGCCAGAAGATAGCACACAATGACTACCAGGGAGTTAATGGCACATGTCTGAAAAGGCAGTTCTCCAAACCCTTCTATTACTCATTCTAATACAAAGCCTCACAGCAATTGAGCCCAGCTAGCCACAGCGGATCAGATCCACAGCAGATGCACCTTCCTACTCTCAGAAAGGGCAGGGGAAGTATCTTGCTTGCCACCCTTTCAGGATGACTTGCTGTACAGAAGGCCAGTTCCTCATTTGAAAAGACATGTCACGCTGTAAATGTTTCTAGTGGAGCTTGGTTTAGCAGCACTTGTAAGAAAACCCTAATGAAAATAAATTGTTATGTATTTACCCATATGCTGAGGAGCATATGGCTAATGCATTTAGACACTGCTAATGAAGTTAAGACTCAGCTAAATTTGTTGGTTCATGGATAACAACTGTTCTCAAGAACCAATCTGAGTCTGCTATAATTTTAGCACTACAACTGATACCTAGTCATTGTTATAGGTACTGATCCCACTGACACAGAAGAACTGCTCTTCTGAATATGAATTTCTATACATCAAAATAAGGAGAACAGCCTATGATACCAGAGTTACAGGTAAGCTGAGCAAGTTACAGCTTTGTTTAAAACAACAGATTGCTCTTACTCACTGCTGCCTGGAGCTGATTGCTTTCTTCAAGGACTATAAGATTTTATTTAGTCCAAGCCCACTTTCTTCAGGGCAGTGCCACACTGAGACAACTACAGACAAACCTGAACAGAAGACAATCACATCTAAGAAACATTCCTGGTTTTATAAGCTCACATGTAGGAGTCCATGAAGTGTACAACACCAGCTACAGGAGTCGCATCACTACTGCTCTGCTCTTCGAGATGAAGGTCTCTACTTCTTTTAGGAATCCTCCTTCTTGTGTATAACCACAGGGTTTCTGGACTCCAAGGTAAATTGTAACTTAAAGGATTGCACTGGGTCTATCTGTATGCTGCTACCATTGCAACTACACATTATCTTCATGCTCTTACCCCAACTACTGTGTAGCATGTCTGTGTTCATTGTTGATACATGTCATACCAGAGCTGGCTTTAATTTAGCAGTATACACTGCTTAAGGAGCAGGCTACATAGCAAATTCCAGAGTTCTGTGATGGACATGCAAATATGTTCTCCAAAAGATACAATGCATGGCAAATTTTCCCTACAATGCTCTCTTCAGCCACCATTTTAAGTATCTGCCATGACCACAAACACCTTCATGCCTCTAGAGAAGTGCTTCTATTCCCCCACAGGCATACTCACACTGCTGAGACCTCACAAGCTCAGAGAAGAGCCACAGGGGTGAGCCACATCACAGTTCCACTAGATGCTTTTCTGAGAAACAGAGGTCCAGGTCTCACTAAGGGATGCAAACAGTATCTAGTCAGGTGGCAGACAGTTGATTGTGATGTCCTGATTTCCTACATTAGGTCCCCACAAAGGCAGGATGCACTGATTTCATCAGGGTATCTGACAATGCAAACATCTGATCAAAGAAAGCAGCACAGAGTATCAGCTGAAACTAGGAGAATACAAGTATATGAAAGAGAGGGAGACTGCCTTTATAGCCGCATGACTGTACATATAAAACCATGTCTAACCCCAGGTTTTCTGTCACGTTCCAGGCTGAGAACTGGCTAGGTTTACATCTGCACTGCATGTATCCATGTCACACAAAATACGAGCATGCACGAGCCTCCTGATCAAAGGGAGATTCCCAGGATGTAAGAGAAGACCCAAGAAGTCTATCTGGGTAGTTAGCAGTCCACAGTGCATGCACGCAGCTGCCTGAGGGAGGTGAAGACAGGTCGGTTAGCGATGCCACGGCTGCCCTCTGTGGTTGCACAAAGACAGCTATCAAGTTGCAAAGCACACACTCTCTATCCCGTTCCTCTCTTGTTTAACTCCCTATCCCATTCCACTCTCGTTTATCTGTGCGAAGCAACACAAAACCATATGCCAGCCTTTAGTCTCAGTGTAAACTGTATTATTCCTGTAATTATATCCATGTCTGTAACCTATCTGAGAGGTCCTCTTCTTCCCTTCCTTCACCCTCCCACCCCCCTTCCCCCCCCCACACCTTTGCCTCTCTCCAAACTTGTTTGGGTTTACACACTGTGTCATTAAACTCCAGAACAGTAAATGCTGCAGCCTCTCTCTCTCTAAGCACTGACATGCTGTTTTCTAGGCTGAAAATTTGATATGGGGTTAATTTCACTCTTGAAAGGACTCTGCCTTTTATTTTTCTTTTGATCTAACTCAAAGGATGTTTTTGGAAGATGTGTAGTGGAAAATTATCATGTTTGCTCTCTGCTTCCTCTCTGCTCTGCTCCCCTTCTCCACTCCCATGCATCAGCCATAAAACATAGCCCAGCCAGATCGCAAACTAAAAGCAAGACAAAGCACTCACACAGCCCCCACTTGCATTCAGGGTAGCCCAGGATTGACAAGTAGGCCAGACAGAAATAAACAGAGTAAACAAAGAGCATCCTGTCCAAGTAGAGAGGGGCTAAAGAAAGTGATGTCTTTCATTAAAATGCAAGGCAGGGACAAAAACACACAACCAGTCAAAAGCACTACTGGAGCTTGCTAGGAGTAATAAGAGGAAACAACACATGATCGTGCCATTATAAGGACTCGAAGCACATCACTCAACTGTACACAGGGCACTCCCACTTACCAAGCACCACAACAAGGGCAGACAATTACATTCCTACCACCACCGCAAAACACCAAAGACACTGGAAGGCTGAGTAGAGAACAACACACACAGGTCCAGTATCAGGCAACTACAGCCATGCAAATGTCACAGCCAATGACATTCTAAAACAGCATAGCTGCCTGTTTAGAAGAGGGATGGGAAAGGGGGAGAAAAGCACAGCACAGGTGTTTGCCGTGGTTCTCCAGGAGGAAGGGTAATGTTGTGCATGTGCCTTCTTAGTTTTCAGAGCATCTGTCATAGAATAAAATCATTGGCCTGGGAATTAATAGTAGAGATTTGTGTGGTTCTGCAACCTGCAGCTCCAAAGCCCATACAGGCCCACGTGTCCAAGTCCATGCCGTGAATACCTTTGTGTCTGCTGTTACACAGCTATCACAAACTTGCTTCACATCTTTCCACAGACTGGTAGGGGAAATGCAGTGCATGGAGAGGGGAGGAAACAGTGAGAGGAGTTTCTAGCAGAACAGCCGTCTGTGTCCTGCAAGGCTGCTCAGTTACTGGGAAAATTGAGCATGCTGCTTTCTTTAAAGCAGCCTAATCGTATTTACTATTGCATCAGACTCACTCACTATGAATTGTTCTTGTGCAATGGAAGAATTTTTAATCTAATATCATGGACTCGGCTAATTTCCCAGCTGCAGAACTGCAATGATTTCCTATCTTCTCATTTTTGAGATAAGCCTATTAACTTGGGTATGTTTTAGTTTCAGGGTGTGATTATCTCCCTTCATTGCACTTGAGAGGCAGAGAGTGGCTTACAGTAAAATAACTTTGTTTTCCCCAAGTCAGCTCTTAAAGTCTGCTTCTCTGTGATGGAGATAGGCCTTTCCTGTTGCATTTCCCTTAGCCCCTTAACTTTCAGCACTTTCTCTCAGATACAGCCTATTAACAGCAACTCTTATTTTACTGAAAAGAAAAATACACTGTTTGAGAACTCTCTGAAATAACTCTTTCCAAAAAATGTCATGCAAAAAACCCCCAAAACATTTTCTTGTTTAATATATATTTGAAAGTTTATTAAAGAAACACACAAGCCAGCAGTACTGGTCAAGTCCTGCTTGCATGGTTCTTTTGGTTTTAGGCACACTTATAGTAGAAGAATAGGGGAAAAAAAGGATAATTAAGCCTGATGCTCTGTTCAGATATGTGGTGGAGCAAATAGAACTTCCAATTCATTCACTTCAGTAGAAGTGATTTACACCCAAGTAAGAGAAAAGACACTTCAATCCTTGAATTTATGTCATTACAAATTGAAAAAAATAGTGCTAACTCCCACAACTCTGTTGAAAGCTTTTAATATTTAATGTTTTTTTCTTAAATCCCCAGGTCTTAGATTTGCTTGATTATGTACAAGGGACAGGCTATCTCCTTCATTTTTAACTTAAGTTTCTAGCAATCATATCCCAGAAAAGAAAAAAAAAAAATAACAAAACAATGAGATGTGGACACTTCGGGATTGGAAGATTGTATATGCTAAAGTGTTTTTATCTCCCCTTAATTTCTAGATCTCACTTTTATGCAGGGCTTTTTGACCTGTGTTGATTTGCAGATCAAATTCAACGGTAGAAATGTATGAGGTCCCTTCCAACCTAGACCATTCTATGATTCTATGATAAATTACACATATGCAGAGTCCCTTGTGGCACATATCAATTCATTCCTCTTAGTCATCATTCATGAATTACTCTGAAATAAAAGTTCATGGGTTGAAAACCACTAGTCTGATAATTTAGTGTGAGCGGTTAGCCCGCACAACATTGGCAATACCAAGAAGGAGCTGGCCTGTTTAAAAGAGAGACTCTCTAAAAAGCCAGTTCATTCAAAACACCTGGTTGCATAAGCACACAAGTGCAAGAATGTCTTAACACTACAGATGTGGCAGCAGAACAAATCAATGTTTTGCTGTTCCCATAAAACAAAGTACCTCCAGCCCTCAACAAGCCACCACTGTCCCCAGGAAGGTGCTGAACCACCTCAGCTTCTGCCTTGCTAGGGAAGTGTCCCTGTATTGATGACAGTGAGAACACCTGTGTCCCTGAAAACAGTCTCCTAGAGAATGGCCTGCAGTATAAAAGCAGCCCTCCTATTACCAAGGCATTGCTGTGGGCCCTATTTTTAAGAAAGCAGCCTCAGGAGCAGATCCAGAAAATACGGTAGAATAAAAAACGAGGAAGAATTATTAAGAGCCTAGACCCATCCCTGCCTTTTCCTACCAGCAGTGATAAGACAGAAGACAGACAACAAAATGTTATAATGCTGGACATACAGCCTGGTAGGGCTTATGGTTTTGCATCCCTGTTTCAAAAACCTGCCTGCAATTATTATTTCTTGGTATTCTTTTAATTATTTTTCCCCTAAAAGTTAATACATAAAGTTGATCTTTTATTCACCAGCCTGCTTTAACTGAATGCAATTCTGGCAAATAAATACATTGGCCTAATAAATCATAGATAACAGTTTGCAAGAACTTTCCACTTGTATACTGCTACTGGCAAGTCTATCCACAACAGACCAATATAACTTAGTTTCTAAGCACCTTTTCCTACAAAAAGTGCTGGCAGATGACTGGATTTTGTCACCAATGGGCCACAGAACTTCATGCCATGCAGCAAAACTGAAACTTGAAGTGCTAGGGTGAACTGTCTGTATTCCACATCATCAGCATCCCCAGTAAGTTAAAGTCATTCTGTCAATTCTAGTTCACATTAATCAAGTGTGGATCATGTCTACTATTTATGCTATCTTCTAAATGAAATCAGACCTACAAGTAAAACTGGTATTTAAATGGGTTTTACAATGAGTCAGATATTGACAGAACAATCACCGTGAAGACCAAGGTGAATAGCACTGTACTGTCATTAATCCAAATCTTAGCATAGATATTGATGACCATACACTTAAATGAGGGAACTGGGCAGCAGCTGGAGTTAGTCTAGATTTCATGGAAAGCTGTTAGATTGCAGCAAAGACACATTAGAGGGGTCTTTCAACCACAGAAATGGCAGCTCTTCATTATTAAGAGATCTTGGATCCTCAGAAGCATTGGTAAAATTGAACAAGGAACAAAACCACAACATGAGCAGACTAATGAAAGGGCATGGGCGAGAAGAATTAGAGAATCACAGAACGGCAGGGGTTGGAAGGGGCCTCTGCAGATCAACTAGTCCAACCCCACTGCTAAAGCAAGTTTACCCAGATCACATTGCACAGGAATACGGCTCTTGAAAGTCTCCAGAAGGAGACTCCACAGTCTCTCTGGCCAGCCTGTTCCAGTGCCACATCACTCTCAAAGTAGTTTTTCCTTACATTCAAGTGAAACCTCCTGTGCTCTACTTCATACCCATTGCCTCTTGTTCTATCACTGCCCACCACTGAAAAGAGCCTAGCTCCATCCTCTTGATCTCCATCCTTTAGGTATTTATAAGGAACAAAATCTGGAGATAGAATCTCAGTACTTCATCCCCCTTCCCAGTCCCAATATTTGGGGTACAGAGCTAAAGAATTCATTGGTACTTAATTCCACTTACTGCTTAGAAGCAAGCAACATTATAAGCTTTAAAATAAATGTGCACAATCAGCAAAAACACAAATAGGTCACAGGAGCCAAAACTACTCAGAACAAACCAGCTGGGGCTAGTTAATATAATCTCTCTATTCACATAACTAACTTTGTTTCACTGAGGGCATGAACTTTTTGGGAAAAGCTCAAATAATTAACTGTAAGAGCTTACACATTTTCTTTTCCTCAAGTTTCCCCTGAAACTAGAGCTGTTTGCACACAACTGACTGTATCAATTCACTCAAAACACTGAGTTTTCCTTGCTCTTTCCAGAGGGAGATTCTTGAAGAAATGGTATTGTTGAAGTGTAGGATTCCACTCGATTCCTCCTATCTCCTCCTGTTCATTGTTGCCATCACTTTGGATAGATACAGACAAAACTACATCTTACCTCGCGGAAAAAGAGCAGGTTTCCAATGAAAGGAAGAGGTGGAGGATGTCGGATCCCTACTTTGCTTAGTCTTGAGAATGCAGATGTGGAATATCTAGAAAAAATAAAGTAGTCAGTTAATTTTGCATTTTGTCATGACAGAATTTATCATACTAATCAGTTTGGATGAGTTCTCTGGGTTCAGAGAGGGAGAAGATGCTTTCTGTGTTGGCCAAACAGAACTGCAAATGTCATGACATTGCTCTGCAGAAGAAAACACAATGCAGTGGTGTGCTCAAGAGAGGGCAAAAGAATGAAGGGTCTCAAATACAGGTCTGCAAATTGAGCAGTGGAAACAGAGTTTCTTACCCATGTAGGGTCTTGTAAGTCAGAAATGAGTCTTCAGAGCTACATGAGGTTGTAAGTGAGATCAAAATAGACATTTGGGAGCTTGACTAATGTGGCATTGCTGGTAAAGGAACAAGACAATTCTTCAGACAATTATTTTCTTTTTTCTTCCATCACTGCTACATATACAGATCAAAGAACAAGAATTCAAACTAGTCTCAGTTGTGTGTGAGCCAAGACACTGTCAGTATGTTCAAATCAGGCCTGGCATTTGGGCCAGATGTGCTGATGAAGTAATTTTACAGCTACCAGTCAGCAAATTAAACAAATATAAACCATACAGGGAAACAAAACTCAGGCTGAAAAGCTTCATGCATCCCTTGTTTCAGATGAAACTGTGGCATGTTGACAGGGATAATACAGAACAAACAAACAAACAACAACAACAAAAAAGTCCCAAAGTTTGGGTTTTTTTTCCTTCTACTCTCCCCCTTTCTTAATACAAACAATGGATTTCAGTCAGTGGACTTCAGTGAAACTTACAGTGCTGGAGCTAGCAGTAGCAGTTTTGATTAGTCAGACACAGTAATACTGAATGCTAGCATGCTGAACTCCATCACCAGGAGGACCAGTGAAAAAGAGCCTTAATAGAGGCTCTGTCTATATTAACACATTAGCTCACACCAATAGCATACTTTTAAAGCACTGTCCCTGCATGATGGTTCTGTATTCAGGACAGCCCAAGCACATGCAACTACACTTTCTTGAGAGGAAACCAAAACTTGAAGTTCTGTTCCCACCCTTCTTCTCTTACCAGGGCAGGTTGAGAACTAATGTACAGTGCTTCAGCTTTGAACCCTAAGCACAGTGAGACTGTTCAGTTCTGGGGAGCAAATTAAATATAGTCTAAAATAAAAGCTGTGAAATGCCTATAGTATAGGAGCTGTGATAGCAACTGCCTTAGTCTATCAAGTCTGCAAGTCATAAGAATGACACAACAGAGAGATGGTAGAAGCAGTGCCCTCAGATCCCAAGGGCCTGATTCTCTCTTAAATACTTGCATATGGCCCTGTTAACTCTGAAGATCAAGCTAACCCATTGCTATGATTTGGATTTCTCCTTCTCAGGATCAATAATTGACACATGCCTCATTTGAAATGCCCTACATGATACAGGCAGGAATATTCTAGTTTAACCCAGTAGGCAAACTGTGCATTGGGTCAGGGTGAAGTGGGGAGAGAAAAGAGAAGCAAGTGTCAGGAAATGGTCCTTTTGCTGCAGAAGGAGAGAAAGGAAACAATGGTGTTGTGAAATGAAATACACAAAATCAAGAGAATTAAATCTCACATGACCAGCAAAGTAGAATGGGACTTAAGTACTGAGTGAGCAGGTTTTTGTTCTTCTGTTTCCCTAAAGCAAAATATCTATTCCTTTAACAAGTTTTCTTGTGTGAGGATATTTTACGAAAATCATAATCAGAAGATGAAGATTTTAAAATCTTAAAGCACCAGTAATGAGAGTTTTAATGGGGCAGTACAAACCTTCACAAACGAAAACCCTCTCGGTAGAAATTATATGTCATCAGCCTACGCAAGGATGCTAGTCCCGTATGAGAGGGTATTGTGGAGTAAAGGCACAGAGGTCTACATTTATTAAACATTTAATACATATTATTGACTTTTTGGCTACTTAGCTGCTTTAAAAAGATGAGCTTTTCCTTGTATTTGCAGCTAATACTCCTGGGGAAAAAAATGTTTCAGCTTCGTAATGACAAACAGCCTTTCTTCCCAAAAGAACATTTTTTGCTGCTGTTTGAAATCCACCTCAAGTGTCTTTGTGTCATCGCAAAGTCCTCATCTTCACTATGTAAACAGTGGAAAAGATTAAAACTTCTCTCAGTGGAAATTCTGTCAATTCTGTTACATTTTATCTTGACTGTTTTCATTGTAAAATACATAACAGATCACAAAGCACCAGTCTGGGTTACACTAAACAGCTAATTTCTCTGTAGACCAGACGCTCCTGGTGTGCCTACACATGGCAGTAGTGTGTAGACTCTTGTCTCCATGTAGTGAAAAATGTCTGCAATGGAGCCCTACACTACACAAAGAAAACTGTGATCACCAGCATTTAAAAAGGAACACAGCTACTGAGTACAGTGCACTCCATTTCAAAAGGCAAGAAGCATACAGACTCTGAAGACTATTTATGCGTAGATGAGCAGTTCATCTTTGTCAGAGTCTGAACATTAATGGCAGCTCCACACAACTGAGGATTTGATTTGCTTTCCTTTTTCCCTTCTTAAAGTGTTTTCCTCTGATGCTTTTTATTCAGCCATCTTTTGAAAGCCTACTTCAAATGTAAGAAAACACAGTTTACAATGAGATGGGAAACAGAAGCACTGTAGTCAAGCTAGACATAGAAATAAACCAAAGAAAGGGTAAGGCCAGCAGGGGAAAAAAAAAACACATTTTTTTAATCTCATCAATAAACACATCTAGCTCTGTCTTGTGATTTCACAATGTTTCTGTTATTGTAGACATATCTGCAGTTTTGCATAAAAGAACAGCATGCAAGTGCTTAAACACTGACAGTGCTGCATGCATGGAAGAAGGAAGATTCCACACTTCACAGGTAACCTTGACTTTGACCATTTCAATGTAACAGTTTACTTTCTGCAATCTTAAATATTGTGAGCTGGTTTTTACCCCCTACCTCTGCAATATCTCAGTTCTTTCCCACCATTTTGGACGGGGGAGAGAGAGGAAGGATTGGCTTGGTTGCTTAAAAAAATGTCCTATATAAAATACAATAACCAATGAAATACAATACATGAATCTGACAGCTTTGTGGCACAAAGCTTTGTCTCCTCAGCCAGAAGCAACTGATAACTCACATAGGCTATTTCATATGATTCGGCTACTCAGCACACACGTGTCACGCTCTTGGCCAGTGGCTTACAAGCTGTGTGCAAGTGCACTGTGGAACAAGTTGGGCTTGTTGCTGGGGAGCAGAGGTAGGCTAGAGATGGAAGAGTGCAAACAGCCATGAGACATTGATCTGGAGAAGCTGTACAGATGAACAGAACAGTTCTGAACCTGCCTTATACCAACAGGAAGTCTTACTTCTCACTCAGCCATTAAACACACTTCTGTGCTAATTCATCCCAAAAATTAATCTGTTATCAGGCAACCTTCTGCTGTTGCTGTGAATGCACACTAAGGGTAGAAGACCAGCCAATGGACTAGAAGGGCTAAGGCAACTGCAAAATATACCACACCTTGAGTACTGTGTTCAGTTCTGGGCCCCCCAGTTTAGGAGGGACATTGAGATGCTTGAGCGTGTCCAGAGAAGGGCGACAAGGCTGGGGAGAGGCCTTGAGCACAGCCCTACGAGGAGAGGCTGAGGGAGCTGGGATTGTTTAGCTTGGACAAGAGGAGGCTCAGGGGAGACCTTATTACTGTCTACAACTACCTGAGGGATGGTTGTGGCCAGGAGGAGGTTGCTCTCTTCTCTCAGGTGGACAGCACCAGAACAAGAGGACACAGCCTCAAGCTGCGCCAGGGGAGATTTAGGCTTGAGGGAATGGGCTGCCCGAGGAGGTGGTGGAGTCGCCGTCACTGGAGCTGTTCAAGGCAGGATTGGACATGGCACTTGGTGCCATGATCTAGCCTTGAGCTCTGTGGTAAAGGGTTGGACTTGATGACCTATGAGGTCTCTTCCAACCTTGGTGATACTGTGATACTGAAAGGTGACCAAGACAATCAAAGATATGGAATAACTTCTGAACAAAGAATAAGGCCATAATCTGATGCTGGAAAAAGCAGCAACTGGTGAAGGATATGCCAAACATATCTAAGATCCTGCATGTCTTAGAAAATAAAGGATTATTACCAACAATTTTAATTTTAAATAATATTAAAATTCACAAATGAATATTCAGGTAGTGAGATAATAAAATAAGCACTTTCCCAATTGATCTATATACTGTGGAACTCCTTGCCATGGAATGTTGTCTATTCCAGAAACTTCAAAAAGCTACCAAAATTGATTAAATTAATGAAAGTTTCCAACCTAAAAGATAAAACCTCAGACACTTGAATTTTCTTAAGAGGAAATCTGTATGTGAAGGAAGGGGCATGAGAAAGGATAGAAATCTGACAGCAGCAATATTTACTAGACAATCTAGTGCATTCTCACACAAAGGAGAAACATACCCTAATATTTACACATGTAGAGCTTCCTGCACAACTATTAATTTAAACCCTAGCATTCTATTTTGAAGAAAGTGACATCAGAAGGAACCAAAAGAACAGTGGTAACAAAGTAGATCAATAAACAATTCAATAACTCTTTGAAGATGTTCAGATGGCCTCTCAGAGCTAGATGTTCTCTGTATATTTTAAACACAAATGTTAGATGAAAGTTAACATGCCAAATTCCTGGAGGCCAGCATAACAGATCTGAGCTCTCTGAAATACAAAATTTTATCCACAAAACACCACACACAAAAATCAGGAGGAGTTAAAATCAACAGATCACTAACATAAATTGCAGCGGATATATACTCAGCAGAACTAGCCACCTGACCAGACAGGTCAGTACTGATCAGTACCGCAAGAAAAAGTATCATACAGTCTACCAATAAGTGCAATCAATCTATGTAGCAGATAACATTACATAGTTTCCAATTCTGCACCATAGAGTTCAACATACCCTTGAAATTACCCCAAATTTCTCTCAGCAGAGAAAGCACGTCATTCCTTCTACGTCTAAGTAATGCACAACCTAATAATATTTGAAAGCTATAAGCTAGGACACTCAGAGATAAAAAAATGTGACGTTATTTAATCTCATTGTTGGGAGTTGGGAGGTGTGTTATTTTGGAAGACTGATTGGGAAAACAAAGTCTTTTGCTGAGTTAATGGAAATCATTCCTGCCAAACAAGACAATCATGCATTTTCACCTATTTGCCTTTATTTACATATACCCATACTAGATCAAAGTTAACAATAGGATGTGTTTTGCTTACAAAGTAGTGATAATACACAAAGTAATGGTAGCCTCCCCAGCACTAGAATGATGGCTCATATAAAAGTATACTAGCACTCCTGGGAGCACTACCTATACAGCACAGTCTGCCGAAAACATCGATGTCATCCCTAGGTTGGCTGCAGAGTTACAGTTTCTGCTCTTAGCCCTCGCTGAGAAATTGTGCATGTTAATGAATACTGCAGCAGGGTCCCTAGGAAGCTGCCATCAGAGAAGTCATCCTCCAGTCTGATGCTCAGGACATTTAAGATAGAAAATCACTATGTGGTCGCATTCCGACAGAGGAACACAAAGAAATGAGGCCCTGCAAGTGGGTGAGTATTGCAGCCTAGGTGCATATTCCCTACCAACCTCTGGTTGTTACCTCCAGAAAGAGCACTTGCTAAAAGGAAAGCAAAACAAATCTGAATCAGCTGCCCATTCCCAGAGGACAGGTAGATCCTGAAGCACACTCTCACAAAAGAGAAAAGAGAAAAATAAATCAGTCATAACCTTTCCAAACCTCAGTCAGTAAAGATTACCAAATAATCCTTTGGTGTTACCTAGCTGTGAAAATAGACCTTTTCACTGAAAGGAAACACACTTCCTTGTGTAGAATACCAGTCTCAGCATAAGGGATTATTACTATTGCTAAAACAACAACAGAAAAGGCCACACAGAATATCCACAAGTATAAGCTCATGTCATTCTAGAGGTAAGCTTCAAACAGACTTTAGCCACTCTGGGCTAAGGTGGTTTGAGTATTCTGATTTCGTTTTCATGCTCAGCAAATCTTCACTTTTTAACTATGAATTTGCAGTGCTGTAACACCAGTTTCATAGATAATGAGAAATTCCATGTAACACTTGCTCTCCATAATCACTTGCATGCACTTTCAGTGTTTTAATTTTGACATAATTGCACAAGAAGAAAACAGGCATACACACTTGCACCATCTGCCTCCAGAGAGGCAGATGTTTTCCAGCTGCAAAACCTAAAGGACCACAGCATTATTATTGCATTGAAATATTTGCTAATACACCAGGAATAATGTGTGAGAAAGGCCAAATTATATATACAATATTAAATTTATGCCTCTTCTATCTGCTAACAATAATTGTTTAATCCATACCATTCTGGACTGCTGAACGATTTTTTTGTGTCTCTTATCTTAAGAGATCCAATAAGCTCAAGAGACTGGTTGCAATAAGGCTGCAGGTTGTCACAGAGTATTTAAAGTTTTGGGGGTTGCTTTGATTTAAAAAAAAAAAAAAAGGAAAAAAAATAGCAGTGAATCAAGGCCAATTAAATTAAAAAGCCCATACAGAAAAGCAACACATTTCACCATGCTCCAGAGTAGCCCTGGGAGAGACAGATGGTCTGTACAGCAGGCCAATGACAATATTTCATCAGCTCTCTCAGAGTGCAGCCCCTTCACACTGGGCAGTACTTTTCCAAGTAAAGAGGAAATGAGCAGGAGCCACAGACCCACAACTTCAGCCCTTCCTCATTAACTCAACACCCTTAGACACAACATTGGAGGTCAACACCAGCAAAGGCTGTTGGCTCTTTACAGCAACATGTATCCCTGGAAAAGCAGATGGAAACTCCACCACAGGTGAGCACAAAGGGTGGTGTCCTTGCCAGGAGTGTCCACAGCAGATCTGAGTCTGGTGCATATATAAGGCCATAGATGATGTCTGCAGGAAGCCTGGTCAGAGCTGATAGCTAAACTCAGCCCTCAACCATGGGCTGAACCTTTCCTTTGCTCCCTAGGACCACTGGTTTCACATCTTTCTTACAGACCAGTTTCCTCTTCTCTTCTCGTCTCTCTTCTTTGCACAGATATGGTGAGACAAGGAGAAGAAAATGGTACCACCTCAAGGCCATAAATATTCTTTCTTCAGCCAAGAAGACTGAAGTTTGCATAAACAGGTGCACTGCTAGAAACACAGTTTTCAGAAACCACAGCAAAATTTCATCCTTTTTTTTCCTCTATCCCCAAGTATTTACATATCTTAATTTTGTAATTAGACATCTCAATTGCATAATTAAAAGGACTTGAAGTTTCAGCTTAATGAGTCTTCCTAATTGTTATGCAAGTTCATACCCTGGTGACACAACTCCTTTTTCAGACAACGTGGCACCTGTTTTTGTAAGCTTCTCAACCATGCCTACATACCAGGAAATGGTGTTATGGATGAGGGATGCAGTTTCATGTTTAAAACGAGGAAAGAAAGTCTGTTTGGGAACCTGATCCTTCAGACTTTTCTTTGCCATCAAGGAGGTACTCATTAGGCCACTGGTCCTTTATTTCACAGAGTCAAAACAGGATTGTAATGCTAGGGTGGCTACACTCCTGAAACGTTATCTAGCACACATATCAAGCAGCGTTGTGCTGTGCCGGCAAAGCCAAGTTGTATTCCCACTAGTGCATATGTACCTCAGCTGCCTTTCCTTTTTAATCCATACAGTTGCAGTCTATCAAACAACATGCTTGATGGCTGTTGCTGTCAGGGAACTGGTTTTAGAGTTCAGGTCTTCTTCCATATTTTTTAGCACCAGCAGTAAGTGCAGAGCCACTCAGCGCTATTAAGAACCAGCTGGCATAAGGGATGCACAGAGTTGCACCATGCCAGAGAAAACCAAAATTGCTGCAGGAGGCTCAATGAGTCCCAGTGCTTTTGGGCCTGAGATGCCTTCCTCGATGGCAGGTGAGGTGAGGAATACAACCCTGCCCCCTGTCAGCATATATATGCCAGGTTGCCAGGCACCAAAGCACTGACAAAGAGCTACTGGAACAAAGCTCCAAGAATCTTCCCCATTTGTAGTCTCAAATGACCAGCTCTGAAGAGACTACAGAGACAGTTCATCTCTCTTCAGGCAGTTCTGGATAAATGCAGATAGACCTCATGATTACACACAACATGATTGTTTCTATTTTTTATTCTTGTTTTGAAGTTAACACCAAGGGACCACCATTCATCCACTTCAGTGTATATGGCAGAGGTCCTGCCAACCAGAAATAGATGTGATCAGAGCACTAGAGGTCATTTCATAGCGTGCAGAGAGCCTGAATTAATGGTCCACAGCCCAACTTTCTTCTGGAATGCCCTAACTTGTGTGTGCTTGACTTTACAACCTCAATAATGTGCCTTTAATGCAATTTTCTGTTCTCAGGGTTTTTTAAAAAGCTTGTTAAAAATCCATCATGTTGCATCATTTTGAATCCCCAGCAGTCATCAAAAGACCCTAGGACTATGGCAGCGACCTTTGCCAAGTGAGCTAATGGCGGAGCTGCCAGAAGAAGCAGGCTGTCTTTCACACAAGGGAGCTTCAAGGCAGAGCCTGCTGGAAGGTCTCTCCAATACTTCTCCTCAAAGAGAAAAAAACATAACAATTGAAGACTTCCTAAACCAAAACACTAGGCTTCCTTCTGGGCACTGACACCTCACCAATGAATCCTCATCTGCTCCTCTGCTACCGTCACATGCTCACTCCTCCTCACCCATGTGTCTGCAGCTACCCCCAGTCCTAGTCTCTGCTTCTCTCTTGTGCAGACTTGCATTGCTCCCCTTGCCCAGTTTCTGCCTCATCTCCTGTCATGTCTTACCCAAAAGATCCCTTCTCAGCATAGTCCCACACTTGCCCAAAACAATCCCACACTGTTTTGTATCAGCCATTGACCCTTATCCATGCAGTGATGTATCTCATTTTCTCCTCCTCTAATCTCATTCTTACCCAACTGTTTGCACAAGTCTTCTCCTTTCTTACCACTTGACACTCACAGTACACAACCTTTTCCTCTTCACAGCAGCACTGCGCAGAGGTGGTGGGCAAGGGGAAGCCAAAAGGACTAGGCAAGTGGCACAGTTCCCATGTCCAAGTCTCATTGATGCTGTCACATGGGGGATCCAATATAGAAATGCTGCTTTCAGTTCCTACAAGCCAAACCATTCTTGGGGTCTTGCTTCCTTTTTCATCCCTCAGCACAGACAAAGGGTGGGAATGTACTTAGCAGAGGGAGAATCAGAAACATTTGCTTTAAATTATATAAAAAATACATATTATCATAGAGTGAATGTGTGTAAGCTGCAATTTCTCAAAGATCATTTTTACAAATTTGCTTGAGAAAGGCAAACATTCCATCCACTACCAAACCCCACCTTTTCTCACCAAACACGGAATCCCTGCATCAAAGCTAATGAAAGAATCAAACACCAAAAAATAACAAAAAACCTCAAACAAAAAAAAATCCCTCAAACAAACACAAACCCCAACCAATACCAGAACCAACAAATCTGCAAACAGCAAGATCACAAAAATAAAACAAACCAAGCAACATTTTTCTTTAGCTTTTGTCTCAGAAATTAAGGATCTTATTTTAACCTTAATTTTTCAATAATTCCACCTAAGGCAAACACCAGCCCTGGAAAACTTCAAGCCCAGCTGCTTAGAGTTTGATAAAGCAATAGGGAATTGAAAATACAGTAGTATAATGGGAGCATCAAACAACCTTAATTTGTGATGCTCTCAAACTCGGCTGTAATTAAGTATGCTAGATTAAAAATGAAGGAAGTGCTGGCTCTCAGTCTGGGCATGCACATAAAATTTCAGCTCATAGCCAGTTATTTCATGCAAGTTCTAATCCATTATAGCAGGGAGGTGGCAATGACAATGTTGTCTGACCCTTCATTACAGGAAAGATGTGATAATACTGTGCATACCAGACAGCATATGATAAACTTGAAATTTATATTGAAGACTCTGCCTGTTCCCCATGACTTAACAAACTGGGAGCACTCTGATGCCACAAGAAGAAAGGATGTCTCTTCATCCAGTGGCATACTGGCCTGCATCAGGAATGGTGTGGTCAGCAGGAGCAGGGAGGTCATTCTGCCCCTGTACTCTGCACTGGTTAGACCACACCTTGAGTACTGTGTTCAGTTCTGGGCCCCCCAGTTTAGGAGGGACATTGAGATGCTTGAGTGTGTTCAGAGAAGGGCAACGAGGCTGGTGAGAGGCCTTGAGCACAGCCCTACGAGGAGAGGCTGAGGGAGCTGGGATTGGTTAGCCTGGAGAAGAGGAGGCTCAGGGGAGACCTTATTGCTGTCTACAACTACCTGAGGGGAGGTTGTAGCCAGGAGGAGGTTGCTCTCTTCTCTCAGGTGGACAGCACCAGAACGAGAGGACACAGCCTCAGGCTGCGCCAGGGGAAATTTAGGCTTGAGGTGAGGAGAAAGTTCTTCACTGAGAGAGTCATTGGATACTGGAATGGGCTGCCCAGGGAGGTGGTGGAGTCGCCGTCCCTGGAGCTGTTCAAGGCAAGATTGGCCATGGCACTTGGTGCCATGGTCTAGCCTTGAGCTCTGTGGTAAAGGGTTGGACTTGATGATCTATGAGGTCTCTTCCAACCTTGGTGATACTGTGATACTGTGACTGTGATTTCTTTTTCCTTGCTCAGATTTTCATTTCCATTTCTCTCATTTTACATCATTCCCAATTACAAATAAAACCCACTACAAATTAAGTTACATTTCATATGCACATTTCATTTCCACACCATTCAGGTACAAAGGAGGCACAAACACCTCTGGAGGAGTGATCCCACACCCTTGCAGGTGGCTTAACAAGCCACCTGAAGCAATATAGAAGGATCTACTTGAAGTGAAAATGCTTCAGGGAACAAATGACAATCTGCTACATCACAAAACAGCACCATTGCTGGCTATGAAGCCTTAGAACTAAACAAGAGATTCACACCTAAACAGTTCAAATCCAGATGTCTCTTTTGCTGCATGATGCAATATCACTGGAATTAAAGTGAAGAGTGTCCAGAGCTCCCAGTGTGAAAAGCAACAGAGCACTGTGGTCACCAGGGTGCAACAACATTAATTTCTGAAGGGAAGAAGGGATATCATTACAATCTCAAGGCTCCTGCATATACGAACAGCGAGTGAAAATACAGAAGTGGGGTTCAAAGACTTGTGGAAATACAGAAAATACCTCCTCTTCTTTTCCTTTGCACTTTATTCGTGACTTCTTGAGTACTTATAATCTGACAAGAGTTGAATCCACAGGAAACTCAGTTCTCTTCATAATGTGAATTGTAAGTGGCAAAGTAGAGAAAGCAAGGAATATGCATCATTTTATTCCCTACCCTAACACTATCAGAATACCCTTTAGCAACTGTAAGCATGAGATGGGAAGGGCAGCGAAATTATTTCAATCACCTCTCACTGTACTTGAGCAGTCAGTCACCAACACCAGCCTGCATAAGCCATCACAGGCCACTCACAAAGGCTGATACCTACTACAAAACAGAAGGTACTTGAACAGATGCCAAAGGAAAAGTAGAATTTCAGGGTAGATGAAAAGATCATGGAAAGCAAACTTCAAGGAGATTCTCTGAACTTGAAAAACTACCTAAAAGAAGTGGGCTCAAGTGTTGCTCCCAAGTGCCATCCAGATTAAAAGCAAATTGAAAGAAATTGGTGTTTCATGGAGCTCTGAATCACCCATTTTAACCACAAAGAGACTGAGCAACCAACTACATGCAGGAATAGCAATACTGGGTATGTACCAAGTGTCAAACTCAGAGCAATAACACCACAGATTACTTGTAAAACAGAAGGTTGGACTATTAAGACAGAAATGTCTATTTTCAAGATGATATGCTTCTCTCTGGGCTGATGGTTTTAAAAAAAATCCTTGTTGCACATTATCTCATCTTCTGACCACACTTTGAAGTCCATTCTGGCCATTCCTCCTTGACAAAGATAAATTCAAATCCTTAAGAATAATTCTCTTCATAAAGAAACCCTTGTTCAGGTTGGATAATTTTCATGTAGAGCCTGACATGGAAATGGCTTTCCTGGAACAGAGTTGATTTGCATTACTTGGTGTCATAGCACATGACAGCTTACTCTGCAGCCTGCTTGTCTGCATCTCCCATAATCCACATAACCACAGTCCTCCACTCCATAAAGCAATTCTGCATGTGACAGGAAGAGCTAATTTTAATACAGCATCTTTGCTCTCATGTCAGTCATGTCCTCTCTCAAATTCTTCATTTGGCAGGCTCATGGATGCAATTTGTAATCATTTCTCTCTGCTAACAAAAGGAAAGTCCATTGCTGTTGCCTTTTGCTTTGACTCCTGTGTTCAGTTTGGGGCAGGACACAACAAGAAAGACCTTGAGGTTGTGGACCATGTCCAAGGAAGACCAGCTAAGATGGTGAAGGGCCTTGAACATAAGTCTTAGGAAGGAACTGGGGTTGTTTAGTCTTCAGAAGAGAAAGCCCTCCACAAAACCTCAAAGGAGGCTGAAGCAAGGTGGGAGTTGGTCTCTTCTCACATGCAACAAGTGACAGGACAAGAGGAAACTGCCTGAAATTGTGCCAAGGGAGGTTCAGGTTAGACATTAGGAAAAAATTCTTCACAGAAAGGATTATTAGGCATTGGAACAGACTGCCCAGATTGGTGATAGAGTCACTACCCCTGGAGGGATTTAAAAGATACATGGATGTGGTGCTTAATGGTGTGACTTAGTGGCAGTAGCTTAGCAGCAGTGGTGGAATTATGAGCTCTAAGCAAGCAGTTGGACTTGATGATCTCAAAGGTTTCTTCCAACCCCAACAGTTCTAGGATGCTATGATTCTGTTCTATGACTCTTGGGGTTTTTGCTGCACAAGTACTCTGCCATACAAATCTGTTAGACTCCTACACAACACTTCTCAAGAGACCTGCTATTGCACTTCTGTCCAAGACTATCCTTTCTCCTTCAATTAAGACTCAAATGCTCCTGGCACATGAAAGCAAAATGCTTCAATGGCTCAACTGCAAACTCATTGAGACAGCAACCAACATACAGCCTTCATATGCACAGTGAAGGCCTGATCTTTGACAGGAGCTTGTAGCTCCTGTTGAAATGAAAACAATAAATAAATCATCATCACCATGAGGTCCCCTGAAGTGGAGGGATGTCTGTGCACTGTCGTTTGATTACTTTTTAACTACCACAATGAATTAAAATTCCACAGGGTGGTAACAACAGTGAGACACTACCATGAACAATTCACCTTCAAAGAGAGGCGAGAGAAGAGTTGAATCTCAGAGAAGCCAGTTTTCTTCACCCTTTTCGCAGATGCCTGGGTGCATATCAGTGATCTTTTCCAGAGGCAGAACAATGAGACTGGATGATGATACACATAGGCTTTATAAGAGATTAAGAAGTTGACAAAAATAAAAGGACTGACAACAGAACTGGGATTGAGAGCAGAAGAGAGTAAGTGTTAGGCATGATACAAATTACAGAAATCCTGGCAGGAGGAAAGAGGCTTGTTGAAAGAAGGGAAAGAGTCACTCATCTAGTCTTAGAGAAGTCATGTACTGGAGGTGGAATGTAGGATGTCAACACTGCCCTGAGCTATGTATAAGGAAAAGACTCTGATTCTACGAAATAGGTTCATTAATTATTACAGCTGGATTTGTGCACTTGTGCTAAACTAAAACAATGCTAACTTTTTAAATGCTTGTTACAGACATCCACCACTATTTCCAGCTTTAGGTTCTCACCAAGGAGCTAACCACAAGCTAACCATGAAGCTGGATGTCTGAAAACAAATACTTTCACTTATTGCTGGGGAATTTGAGTTTAGTGCCTGTCATAAGAGAAGCTTGACTGAGAGATCCAGTCATGGCCAAAAACTAACAAACAAAAGCAAACCAACCAAATACAAATTTGATAGAAACATTTAAAGTGAAGTAAAATGTAAAAGACATTCAAGAAAGTATTATCACACTCCACCCAAACTATATACAGCACAGTGGTGCACAAATCTAACCTGGAAAAAGGTGACTCTCACTGGCCGCTACCAGAGCCTTGAAGAGAACCTTTAAATGTCACCCCCAAGTGGTAAGTTAAACAGTGGTAGCAGAGTAAAGGCCCAAGTGTAAGGTGATGCACTCCCACACTGGCATACAACATTGCATAATGGCTGCTTTATTTACTCACTCTGTCACTACGTTAGGAAGTGCTAACTCACGCAAAGATACTTTCAAATCTTTTAGGAAACATCTGTATTTATCTATACATCTCCATAGGTACATTCATGAGCATACATACACACAAATTAAATCTGTTCACTTCCCTACAGAACAAAATGAATGCCCAACAGTTTTATATCTTTTCTATACTGTCAATTTTCTACAAGGGTTCCACACATTATCTGTACTTTTATTCGCACTGAGCATCCATCCTTAACATGCAACTGTCCCTTGAAGATGCATCTCCAGCAAAGGCAGATAAAGTATTCACACTAGCTCCCTTCAGAAGGGGCTTGTTTACTCTTCCCTCAGAAGGGAAGCTCACTCACTGAAGAACACTCAAGGAAAGTCTAACACACAAGGCTAAATACTTTCTACACTACTGTCCCAGGTACAGTTAGTTCTTTTTTGTTTGGGTTGCTCTCTGGAGAACCTAGCCCTTCTTAACTCCTTTCACTTGAAATCCATGCAAGGGGCCAGAACCCATCCATAACCATCACATCAGCCTAGGGACCTGGGAGCTGGCATAGGCACTCTGCTGAGGCAAATTTCCCTGTCCCTAAGATAAAATGATAACAAATCTTAAGGATTCTTGAAAGAGGAAAACAGAAGTTACGGATAGATGCTTACTTGAAATGGTTTTGAATGCTGATCGATTGATTGCTTGATTTCACTTTTGCATCCACAGGTATCAGTATTTAGGCAAACAATACTCTGAAAAATGAATTTTTAAACTTATGCAATAGAGAAGGTGCAGTTTCTAATGGGAAAAAATGAGGCAGCATCCTGGTGAAGGTGAACATTTTCAAAATTAAATACAACATAACACACACCTAACAAAATGACTACGATGCTTTGTACTAACAATACTGAATTTTTACATATCCTGGAATGGTAGCACAGTTCAGAGCATTTGAAGGACTGCCAGCAGAATCCCAAAATGTAAAGGGACAAGAGAAAAGCAGAAGTAATGATAAGTCAATTAGCCCTATATCATCCTTACATAAAATAACAGAACTACCAATTTGGGATGCCATAAACAGTGAATTTGAGGAGAGGCTAAAAACTTAATTAATACCTTTCAGTACTGTCAAGCAACCCTTTTATTTTTGGGCTTGAGTTTTTTTGGGTTTTTTTGGCAGGATACAGCTATTGTTGACAACCACAACTCTTCCAAGTAGATCTGCTTGGGCTAGCCCAAGGAACTAGAACCACTAGACCACATAATATAATGTGTAAAAAACTCACCTACATGGAGAGTTAGTGTGACATCAAACTAGACAAGACAGAAGCTGGATAAGACCTTGGCCACAAAACATGGACAGTAATCACGAGGTATTAATCAGCAGTAAGAAGACTTACAAAGATAGTTTCATATTCACTAATAAAAGGAATCATGAGCTACAACAGATTAAATCTGACTCCAGATTCTTTGTGTTGAGGATTATGTTCACAAGTCTCTCTAGGATCCTGCTGCTGTTGGAGTGGCTATGGGACTTGGTAGCTGGAAATCTGTGTTTGACACTTGTTGGGTATCAGGCACCACCAACAATGGTCCCACTCATCTGTACTATGACAAACCCATGCCAGCCATGGCATTTAAATATGTACAAAGTAGTCAGCAGGGCTTCAGGAGGCAGCTGAGAAAATCTGAGAGCTTACTGCTGCTGAAAAGTTGTTTGCTTTCCCCTAGCATCCACTCCATGTATTTGCTCTTGCTCGTGTCCGTGTTTACCCGATCCCTGCCCGAGCTGATGTAGCCACTAAATGAGCAAGCTAGCCCAGCAAAAATTAACTTCTTTTGCTCGTGGTTTTGTATCTAGAAAGAGAGGGAAGGGTGCTTGCGTGATTAGCTGGACAGGTCTGCTGAGGGACCAAATGAGTGATGGAATCAGAACCAGCATCAAGTGACAGGGAGTTGTGAGCTATAGTAGGTCAGCTTAGTCACTACGTGAAACATTTCCCTTAGACATAGCTCTGTAAAGCTCTTTCCTGGCAAAGTCTGCCATTGACACGAAGATGGGTAGGACAGAACAGAGCAAAGGGGGCAGGCTGCAGCTACAGAACAAGAAAGTGAAGTCATCTGACAGCCTGATGGTATATCTAGAAAGCAGAAAGACAGATCATGCATCCAGGATGGAATGATCTGCTCGGAAAGGTCACAGACACATCCTCAGTCACTGCTTTGATTAGAGCTGGAAGCATAGCTGGTGGGGCTACAAGCACCAACGTGAATCCCCACAGGAATAAAAATAGGCTACCATACAGACACAGGAGACTCTGTAGTCTGTAAGCAAGACAAGAGTGGAGTCCTGTTTAGGAAAAGAAGTGAGTACTGGTTGGAGCTCAAAGGGAGCTTGTAGAAAGATCTAAGGATGGGGAACAAAAAATAAAATTAACTTTTAAGAGGAAAGCTTAAGGAGCTCAGTGCAGCATATTACAGAGAAAGTTGAGAGGTGCCTTGACTGGTACCTACAAATACACAGGAACAAGATCTGACAGCAAGCAAATTTCTGTTCTCCCCAAAACACCAAAACATTCATGGAGCTGGGTGCAGACATTACAGAAACATAACTCTGAATTCATATATCATTTCTTGGCATAGAGGCCACATAAAGATTAAAACAGTTTACCAGGGAAGTTGATGGAGTCACTGTAACATTCAGCTTTCAGAAGACTCTCCTTTTTGCACAGCAAAAAAAAATTAAAAAGAAAACTAAACAACCCCCCCAGCACACAGCACTTCCCCCTGCAGAGTCTAAAGGAAAACACGCAGTCTAAATACACAGGAAGTCAAGCTAGAGGGAAGCATAGCTCATTCTGGTCTATAAATAAACAAGTGATTAACTATTGCTCTAATTGTTGTTAGCTATTGATGGAAGAGGGACTATTTTCCTCCTCTTCCATCAGAAAGGGATTTGTGCTACCAAATACAAATCAGTGACAAAGTCACAGAACTAGCCCCTTTCACGCCAATACAGCCACACAGCTAAAAACAGCAGCAAAAAGGCTTTGGCTAGAAACTGTGCACAGCTTATCTGCAAAGACAAATACTTTGCCTCTTTAAATGGGAGCCTAAGTAAAGATAGTAAGCCAGCTAACAATTAGCCAAGCAGTCCAGACACGTTTAGGCTCTTCTGTATAGAAAAAATTATTAGAATCTAACATTTGGCTTTTATTTAATCACCTTATGCTACCATGCAATTTCACTAAAGATGTTTTAGGGCATAGAGCCTTCTATCTAAAGCACAAAGACTTCTGTGAGTGCTGTGTCTAGTTCTGGGCTCCTCAATTCAAGAGAGATGTTGAGATACTGGAACATGTTCAGAGAAGGGCAACAAAGATGGTGAGGGGCCTTGAGCACAGCCCTGTGAGGAGAAGCTGAGGGAGCTGGGGTTTTTTAGCCTAGAGAAGAGGAGGCTCAGGGGTGACCTCATTGCTGTCTACAACTACCTGAAGGGAGGCTGTAGCCAGGTGGGGATCAGTTTCTTCTCCCAGGCAACCAGCAACAGAACAAGGGCTAGGGCTGGGTGCTCGGTTGAACTGGATGATCTTGGAGGTCTCTTCCAACCTGGCTGATTCTGTGATTCTATGAAAGACAGCTCTCCCTTCCTCATATCAAATAAGGCCTATTTGGGAAACCACTCATCCCACAAGCCTTCCACTTTTATTTACAAGTAAACAGCAAACAAACAAACATAATAAAATAATAAAACACACAACTACTGGGAACAGTGATTCTTTGAAGAAAGGAGGGAAACAAACTGACATTTGCATGGGCTAATGTCTGTTATTAAATAGCACAATCACAGACAGGTGCAAGACTACTACATAGTGACTGTTTCAAACCTTAAAATTACATCATCATTAGAGGATTTTGTGCAACCTTCTGAATGTACAGAGGAATAATCATGTGTGGATATATGAACAGTTGTAAAGAATGGTTTTCTAACAGTAACTGCAAGCAAGCTGGAGCATCTTTTAAGGAAAGGCAGAAGAAGTTGCAAAAAAACCTATAATTTCAAAATCAGTGCTCTCAACCACTTTCTCCAATACATAGAACACATTCTACAAGACAAATTGATATAATGAACCTCTAATCAAGTCTCCTCTTCAATATAGACTAGAAAACAACTCCTTCTCCTATCCTGCTCCTAGATAATAGACCTGAGCTTCAAAACACGAGCATCTAGAGGAAACAACATATCCTTCACTGTTTTCCCACTCTGTGAGATGGAGGCAGTATTCATTATATTGTTAGCAACATATCATGCAACCGAGACTTACAGCTATGGCCAAGCAACCTGTGGGCTTAATCCTCCTGAAAATTAAAGTTATGCTGTTAATCTTTTTTCCTGACATCTCTGAGTTGCTTTTTTTGATTCTGGAACAAGTGTATTTGAACAAGGTTGTACTTTACCTCAGAGCATATCTCTTTTTAACATGCACACAGTTTCACTTCTGTTGCTTACTGGACTAGGCTTTCACATGCACCTTATTGTAGCCTTTCTCTCTAAGGAGCAAAGCAGTAAAAGACTGACCTGTGATACTAGAAACCACGATTTGAGAAGACAGAAGAAGGAAAGAGAAGTTTGGTGGCACTACTTGGTCGTGGGACAAAATTTGAGGACTGGATTATGTGAAGTGCTTGTAACTGAGCTTAGACAAAGAGGTTTTTACAGTTATAGCTCCTTGCATGTTAGCAAAAGGGTAGCTACATTTCTTACTTGCCTACACCTCGGTGGTGAAACACTGCAACAAATAGATGGGATATGACTCAGAGGCCTCTATGAAACATCCTCTGACCAGTCATCTGAGGCTATGGTGGTACCTATTGCTCCATTAGCAAGTTGTGGCTGGTGATAAAATAGGTTGTGTGTCTCTAAAACAATGCAAGCATGTGGTAGTTTTTGTTTGTTTTTAAAGATAGTTTAGAGCTTACAAACAGTTAGCATTCAGGCACTCAGGCAGCCGTGGCCCTTCGAGTATGAAGTACAGCACCCATGCTAGCTGCTCAGGCTTCTCCACCCTGGCAGTGAGTTGTCCCTGGTGTAGCTTGTGTCCAAGCAGCAAAACAGCAGTTCTGCACACAACTGGTACTCCACAACTCCCAGCTTAGAAAGATCTTAAAGAAAACAAACTTTCCTGGATTTAATTAAAAAACACCAGAAGTAACCCGGGGGCTGCATATGCCGCATGACATTAGCTTCACTTATTAGAAATGTATTTCAGTGTTTCTCTCATTATAAAGGAGAAAGATTATATAGTTTGCAGTGCTGCCTGCAACCACAGTTTTCAAACTGGAGCGTCAAAAGACAAAGCTCCTAAATTTACAATTAACTACTCAAATAAAGACACTGCACAGAAATCCTGCGGGTTGCAGGTACCCACATCTTCCTAACGAAAAGAAAGGCTATTATCACATTATGTAAGTGTCCAAATGCAGGCTCCTGAAGATTGCACAGAAACAAAGTTTTAACCACATTGGCCAGAAGAGTTAAGATGAGGGAAACACCCAGCTCAAGCAGCTGAAATTGTTTGCTGCTGTACTAGTAACACAACGGAGAAATAACATTGTATAACACGTTACAGGAAGAAATAACATTCTCTTCTGGAAAATAGAAGAGAGGAAGGAAGAGATGAATGAACAAGGAGGGATTTGTTAAGTTTGTGTACGTCTGCAGGTATGTGTGTGCACGTGTGTTTTAAAAAGGGGCAGAGCACAAGGAATAGAGTGCCCCATCTCATCCACACAGAGATCCGTAGGTCAGACCTGAGAAACACCAAGCCGGCAAGAAGCAGACTGCTGCACATCTGCCCTGTGCCTTGCAAGGCAACAGCTGAACTGCTGGGTTTGCTCTACCTGTTCTGTGTACAGAATTCCTTTAGCCCTCAAAAGCTGTAATTTGAAGGGTAGACGCATGACTTTCACACAGCTGAGATGCACAACTGTCTGTACAGCTTTACCATGTGTGTGCCTAGGCGAGCCCCTAATTATCTGCACCGTCATGTATAATTAGTCAGGCTGAATATGCAGTAATTGTAAATATGTGAATGTTAGGTACGCTTCACACATTCAATAGCATCCTGTGTTTGTACACAGGCAACTTTCAGTAAATATAACTAAGATCATGCCCTGAAAGGAGCAAGCAAAATAAACAAAAGATGTAGTGTCTACGTCATTTATCCTGGGACCTTACAAGAACACAGACATTTATTTTCTAAAATATATAATCAAGTGCTTTCTGTATTTTTTTTTTCAAATAATTGGACACAGTGCTTCCACGGCCTACACTAATGACAGAAATTGAAGCTCATTATTCAATCCTGCTGTGATCAATATAGAGAAAACACGAGGACAGCCATGAGCAGGCAGTCCTAGCACACAATTATTAAGGTCAGTCAAAGTTATCATGTGATTACCTTGGAAAACAGACATTATCAGAGAAATACAAATCTGGAAATGGAGGAAGGATGAAGTCAAGAAATAACACGGCGCACATCTCAGCACATCTAAAGAGTACTTCATGTAGTTGAACCTCACATTTCCAAAAATCTGGAACTACTCAAACACAAAACTCAGCATATAAACCAGGATTAACTTAACTCAAGCATGAAAAGAGGCTGGCTAAATCTACAACAGCCAGATCTTATCCATCTCTTTCTCTTATTCTGGGTATCAAAAAGATTGAAGTGTTAATAGCTGTCTTCTTGACTCATTACCTTACAGGCTTTAAAATCTGCATAAAAATAGATTTAAAAAATATCTTATTCAAAGCAAGCCCATTTGACTGCAACTACATCAAACACAGTCCCAGTTTTATCAGAGATATGCCGCTTCATGTCAGTTAGTTGACACAACCACGCGTCTGCCTCTGTGCTAAATACATGTGCATGCAGGGAGGAGGGGGAGACAAAGGAGAGAACAAGCCCGTATGCAAACATGCTGTTATCTGTTTTTTTCCAGTTGGAAAAAATTGTTAGCACAGTTCAATCAAAAGAGAGAGGGACTCATTTAACCACACCATTTCAACAAGCTTTTTATCCTGGGCCTTATCCCAAATGCGCTGAAGACCATAGGAGTTCTTCAGCTGACCTCAGTGGGGTTTGGATCAGACCCATTCTGCAAGTAATTTCATTTGATATGGTTGTTTTAATTGGCTGGACTACTAGAATAAAAAGTATTGCAAAGCATTAGAAAGGCTGACAAAATCTGATTTATAAAAGCAGCAGCAAGGCTTGAGGATGATAAAGGCAATCTAAGGATTCCGCCTTTGCTGTATGGGCACCAGGGTGAAAACATGTAAATAATCTGAGTGACATAAAGATTACTTCCCAACTACCAAATAAGTGATTTAACTCACTTCTTAAATTTACAGTGATGACACTGGTCCTGTTCTTAACAGCTCATCCTTTGTAAATGCTTTAGCCAAATGTAAACATGGACAATGCCAACACTTCAGCTCTATGGCCATGCTCAGTCATATCCCAAAGCAATATGAAGAAGCCTTTTAGCTGTGTCCTCCTCTAATGGATGAACATCCCTACACAAGTAATCTCTCTGTTGCAATAATGTCCACAGCACAATGCAGATGTGCATTAAAAGTTGTCATACTCTACCTTGTCAATTGCCTATATTTGATGTTTCTAATTAAATCAGAAATTATATGTTCTGTATGTTCCCCTGTATTAATAAATTGGGTCCATTACAAAGCATACACCAAATCAGAATTTAAGAAAGGATGAGATAAAGATGTAGTGAACATCCCTTTTAAATCAATGGTACAAAAGGTATTTTCTTCCTGTAATCGATGAATTCTCTTGCACAACCCTTGAGGTGTACACACTCCGCTTTGGTGCCATAGAGGTCCACTCTAGAGAGGTGCCACAGAGGACTCATCCTCATTGCCAATGACATTTCAAAGTTTTAACCATACCTACACAGACTCTGTTCCTCCAGCATGAAGCTAGCCTGTGAGTGCTGGGCAGCACAACAGACGTTTGCTTTCTGCATCTGCTGGTCTTGACTGTATCAGACAACTGCTCAGCACAGTTGGCTCCCGCTCAGTGCTTAGATTTTATAAGGCTATGCCTGACTTTCCAAACACAATCAGTGAATTAAAACATGGTACTAACCTTCTGTAAACAGAATTAAAAATGTAAGTGTTCTCATCTTTGGTTTTGTGGACTGAAAAATCACAAGGCGCTCTCCACATCTTTCACTTGCTCTCTTTTTGTATCTCCACTTCTTTCCATCCCTCCAAAGATACTGATCTTCCCATCTTTTCTTTTTTCCCTTTTTCACATATATGATAAAGTCATTCACCATTCCGCTAAAGTTTACCCGAAGTCTGGCCACTAAGCTGAATCTTTTGGCCCCTTTACCACTTTCCTAACAACATCTCTTAGTGGGCCTTCTAAACAAATTTCCTTAAATTAATGAGTCCTGAGGCATGAAGACAAGGACATGTGTTACTGAGCTTATTATCACAGTATCACAGTATCATCAGGGTTGGAAGAGACCTCACAGATCATCAAGTCCAACCCTTTACCACAGAGCTCAAGGCTAGACCATGGCACCAAGTGCACAGAGAAGCCAAAATCACCCAATAAGATAGAGCCTTAAAGCTTCATCAGTTTATGAAAAGGCTTAAGGGACAGCACGTTTGCCTGCAATAGCTGGGGATTTGGCTCAGCACCTCAGGAGTGCCTGTTCTGGACTTACCCTGACATGCTCTTCCTCGTAGAATCATAGAATGGTTTGGGTTGAAAGAGACCTCCAAAGATCATCTAGTCCAGTCCCCCCCTGCAGTAAGCAGAGGCATCCTCCATTAGATCAGGCTGCCCAGAGGCCCACTGAGCCTGATCCTGAATGTCTCCAAGAACAGGGCCTCAACTGCCTCCCTGGGTGACCTGTTGCAGTGTTCCACCATCCTTATGGCAAAGAACTTCTTCCTAACATTCAACCTAAATTTCCTCTTGCCTAATTTAAAATCATTGCCCCTCATCCTATCGCTACAGGCCTTTATAAACAGCCTCTCTGCTGCCTCTGGTAGGCCTCCTTCAGGTACTGGAAGGCCGCAATTAGGTCTCCTTGGAGTCTTCTCCAGGTTGAACAACCCCAGCTCCTTCATCCTGTCCTCACAGCAGGGGTGTTTCAGCCCTCTGATCATCTTCCTGGTCCTCCTCTGGACCCACTCCATCAAGTTCATGTTCCTTGTGTTGAGGGCTCCAGAGCTGGATGCAGTACTCCAGGTGATGTCTTACCACGGCAGAGCAAAGTGGCAGAATCACTTCTCTAGATCTGCTGGCCCCACCTTTGGCTTGCTCACTGCTGTTTACTGCTGGGATGCACTATCACAGTATCACAGTATCATCAGGGTTGGAAGAGACCTCACAGATCATCAAGTCCAACCCTTTACCACAGAGCTCAAGGCTAGACCATGGCACCAAGTGCCACGTCCAATCCTGCCTTGAACAGCTCCAGGGACGGTGACTCCACCACCTCCCCGGGCAGCCCATTCCAGTGTCCAATGACTCTCTCAGGGAAGAACTTTCTCCTCACCTCCAGCCTAAATCTCCCCTGGCACAGCCTGAGGCTGTGTCCTCTCGTTCTGGCGCTGGCCACCTGAGAGAAGAGAGCAACCTCCTCCTGGCCACAACCACCCCTCAGGTAGTCGTAGCAGTGGAAAGTAGAAAACATGCCTTGGTTTATTTTTTGACAGGCCTACCCACCCCTGTATTTCACAGGCTACACAAAAAGCCGTGCTGAATTTAGAGCACCACACCTATTACCATTTCCAACCCAAGCTGGGGCCCCCACACTTGTCCTCACGCTGACTGCTTTCCCTGTAAGCCATCCCCTTATTAAAATCAATTGCAAATCAAACTGCAGAGGTGAAATTAATCAATGTGCAAAGAATCAGCAGGCATCCCACTTCAGTCCATCAAAACAGGGCTTAGAATAAACTCTACGTAGCCCTTTGGTCTTCTATTAAGCCTTCATAGAGGGTCTACTGCACTTTTTTTTCTGAGCTACATTTCATGCAGGCTGTAACAGGAGAATTCATTTCAGCACTTAGGCACTATACAAATGTTACAAGTTAAAAAAATCAACTACCTTCAAAACATAGGCTATGGGGAACTATATTAGAAAACATTAGAATGCTGGGTTTTTTTCAGTGCCATTTTGTTCTAAGAAATCGATTGCTTTCCTGAGAAAATTATACGTGATCTGATCCAATAACCTGCAATAAACACATCATGTTCTCAAAAGCCATCTTATCAAGTGGAAAATGCCTTTAAAGATTCTCAAATTATATGACCTTCCTGTCTTTGTTACTGACACACCAACAGGAAAAACCTAGAAAACCTCAAAAAAACCCCCAAAAACCCAAACAAACAAAAAATCCCAGAAGCAAATGTTTGAGCATAATCTTCTAATCTTTCTTAATAGAATTTTATATCACCACAGTTCCACTGACTTCTATGGAAAAAAATAACCCAATTTCTGTTTAAGGCAAAACAAACCTATAACTGCTTCATGAGAAACTCTACAACTCTCACGTTATCTAAGCCACTTTCCTGACCAGTTTCTCCTCTTCTGCTCAGGGTTTAACCCAGAACTGCAGATGGACAAAGCCTGGGACAGGAGGGAGGGCACCACAGGGCTCTTAAAACTGTTGCATGCAGAAGACTGAATCTGTGCTCTTTTCTGGGTCTTCTTCACACAACCATAGTGAAACCATGATGTTATTACAAGATCCATATTTACAGCACCACCAGTACACACTGACAGCACACCCTGCACTAGCAAAGCTGCGCTCCACTGCAATATAGCAACATCACTGTGCTCAGCACCAAATGGAGCACCACCAGGGCAACCAGCCCATTCAAGGCTCTGTCAACATCTGCATCCATCAAGAATCACACTTCTTCATACTCCTTGCACATCATCATCTTGTAATAGAGAATCATATGTTAAGATTAGTTTGTTTCTCTGAAAGCAAGGAGAGACCATAGCTATGGATAGGTGGGACACATTCTGTCCTGGCCTGATGGTGCCTCTCTTGTGGCAAATAGGAAGAAAAATCCACAGCTAGTAACTTCACTTCAGATTAAAGTGCTCCTCCATCAACTTTGAACTCACATTTGAGGGGTGGCACATCACTGCAGTACTTCAGATTTGTGCCTAGCTTCCAGTCAGTGAAGGCAATATCTGCCTTTGTGTTGGGTCTCAGGGATTTCGCTATCATGATCCCTCACTGCCCTGTCCAGAAATGGACTCTGCTGCTCAGCAGCACAGGCACAGGTCCTCTTTGTAAGAGAAATGCCCATGGTGGTGCTTCAGAGGGTACACAAGCAGGCTGCTTCATCTGGACTGCTAACACTCAGCACTTTATTACTGATTACATAATTACTGTCTCTCAGTTAATTAATCATATCATATGCAGGCAAAAGAGTCACAATGATCTTAAAATAAGGGTCACCTGCATTTAAAGTATGAGAACAGAGCAGAATGCAGGAGAAGGATGTTGAACATTTAATTTCAGTAGGTCTTGTCCTTCACATAAAACAACCACTGATTAAATTCATGGCAGGTAACATAGTGTGGACACCTTTATGCTTGTTCAAAATTAATTTATACTCCTTTGGCTTTCTTAAAGGGACTGACCAAAAAAAATGGCAAGAACATTTCTCAAAGTTACCAGCAAAAAACTGCAACTATTTTATTAATTCAATATAATGAATGTCAGACTTCCAGAAAAACCTGTGCAGATGTCTGTGCATAGCTGCAGGAACAGAAAGCTTCCATGCACTGTTTTCTCTGTTTATATAATCTCTTACTTATGTGCCAAAAAAAAGAAAGAACCACAGCAAATGTCACAGTCCCATGTGACTGCCAATGTACAAGCGTGACTGGGCGCACAGAAAATCAGAAATCACATCCCACTGCCACCTCTCCCAAGCACGCCTGATGGCAGGAGGACAGTCTCCTCCCAGAAGTCAAAGGACAGCAGTAAGAGCTGATGGCTGTATTTGCCCTTTACATGTACATCCGGAAGAGAGCATCATCTGTAGGCAGGAATGTGCGCATGTGGGAGCTGTGGGTGGTGGCTGGGGGGAGCATTTGCCTTCATCAATCAGTAGAAAGTATACAGAAGAGGCCTCAACTCCAGCAACTCCCCTCACCCTACCTCCTGTGTTCCTCAGAGCTTCTCTCACAACTCTGTGTTCCTCCTGGTCTGTTTGTACATATTCCTCATCTGTGCCAAGTGCTGCACAAGCCCATCAGATGAATGAGACCTTTATAAACCTCACAGGTGCTGTTGCGCATTGCTGTTCTTGTAATAAATATGGCAGTAACCCAGGAAAGCCAAACGATTATATATGCCTGTAATGGGTTTAGGAAGGATGGAAGGGTGTGGGAGAAAGGGAAGGAGGGAGGAATAAAAGTTTAACACTACAGCTTTGTTTTTATGGATATTTTTGTTTAAAAGAAATCCAAAAACAAAACCACACACATAAAACCCCAAACAAACAAAGGAAAGCACAACCCAAACCCAACCCACTGATGCGTGCGTACAACACAGCAAATGAAAACAACAGGTTTCTGGACTTTTTCAGCATGTGATGTGCTAGGTGAGAGTTGACACTATGCATACAATGAAAGAAATGCACAAAAGGATTAATCACACAGGCAACTACAAACCAGAGCTCCTACAGCTGGATGAGAGTAAAGACTAAATTGAGTTGTAGCAAAAATATGTTAAATCAATATTAACCACAGGCAGCAGGCACAAATCTTTATTTGAAGGCAGTTTAAACAACCCTCCCCCTCTTTCCATCCACTCCACTCCCCCATATATTTGCTGTTTCTGAAAGGTCTCTCAGTGCTGTGAGGTATGGCTGGAAGTGTACCCCCGACCCTACAAAAGGACAGCTGAAGCAGGATTCATGCTGAGCTGGCAGTCACACCACAGTACCGAGGGACTGATACTGCTGTGCCAGAGCTGCAAAAGCCAAACAATACAAGGGGCATAGGTGGTTCCAGACCACCTCTTCTGGGTACCTGCTCTAATCTGCAATAGCAAACAAATGTGTTAGACATTCGTCACGAGGTCACTCATGGTAAAACAAGCTACATGGAGTAGTACCAGATACACAGGCAATGAAATGTGAAGAAAAGATATGTTTCCTCTAACAGTGTAGAGTAACAGCAGCCATCTAAGACTACAGACCTGCCTTTCCAAAAACAGCCCAGGATGGGCATGAAGTTGAGAGGAACATGGCATGTTCTTCCTTGCAGACCACACATGTATCAAACTCACTAGGAACTCAACTCAGCTCATATGGCGTGGGACAGGAAAGGCTCGTCAGCTTTCAGACAGTGACAAGGCATTCATTGCTGCCACAACTTTCCTCTTGTTCTCTAATCACCATCTGCAGAACAATTGTGAAATAAGGTTCCTGGAATTTATTATAGACACTTCACTTTGTTATCAATATGCAGGAAATGCTGCAGCTATGCTGGTGAGGAGAGATAGTTTCATGGTGCTCGTTTTTCAGGCAACCACAGTATAATCCACAGCACATTGCTAAGAAAACCTGAAATTTTAGGTCTGCTTTTAGCTCTGATGTGGACTTGTGCACTAGTGGCAAATAATTTCTGTGTTCAAGCTCTCTCACCTTTAGATGGAAAAAACAATGCTGTTGCACTAATTCTAAATTTGCTTATTGAACAGTTGAAATCTTAAAGCAAAAGGTGCTGCAGAAAACAGTATAAGGAGCACAATTCTATACTAAAGTTGTGTTAGAGTAAATCCACTTCCATAAAGGACAGCCACTTCTCATTCTCAAGGACCATACTTTCAAACCTAAACACTGCTCAACAGCCAATTTAGTTTTCAGGATCAATAATTTGTGGATGAAACAGCTCAAGCCTCTCCTATGCTTCATCCACAGATATTCCTCTTAAGCTCTCCTCATAAGTATCCACTCATCAAACATTATCTGAATGTAATCTTCTGGTTGGACAAGACAGACTGCAAGCCACAATCAAGGAAACACTATGCAAAATCTAACCTACATAGCAGTGTACTTGAATTTGCACATGTTAACAAGGTTTGTTTCTGATGGTGAGGTTTTCTCAGAAGGGAAGAAAGGGTAGGTAGGGAAGGAGTTTAATAAAAGTATTTATAAATATGCAACATTACCAGCTTCAACAGCTGGATTCAGGACAATAATGCAACCAGACAGTCCAGATGAGGCACATCTGAGCTAATGAAAGGAACTCTGCATTAGTGCCCCAGCTTTTGGTGCAAAGGTTTGCAGGGGTTAGGTTAGCTTGACAGGTAAAATTAAAGTACAGTGGGAATCTCATTCAGGTTTTTGAAAATAAAACTTATTCTGGATGCATTTTTCCTCATTTGTCAGTGCTTTCTAGCAAGCTGTATTGTTCATCCACTCTACCAGTTCCCTTCCACGTTGTGCTTCTAAGAGGGCTTCACTGAGCAATGTGGAAGGTACCGATGGACTGCTTCCATGTTTATTCTTTTATTAGAAATGTGTTTCAGTGAGCACCTCTATCATAACAGAGTCTGATTTATGCTTACCTTGCAGCAGGGATGATACATGCACTAAAGTTTTCACAGAGCAAGATGACCTCATGCTTCTAAAATATCTTTTTTCAAAGGTTTTTGCAAGGGACTAGACTTCGCCCTTAACAGTGAGCTGCAACCCAGAACCATGTCAATCCAAGTGACTTAATACATTACAATCTACTGACAAATTCTTACTTCAAAGCTCTTCAGTTCAAAAACCACCTTTAGGGTTTACATATTTCCTGGGGGCAAGCCAGTCACATCTTTTGGAGAACTGACAATCTTCATTCCAGCAGGACCAAGGTGGCAATTACACTTCATTAAGAAGTGGGATAGAAAGCAAATGCAAAGGCTTTTCATTTACAGAAACACCATCAGGGCTGGAAGGGACCACAAGGATCATCTAGTTCCAACGCCCTCTGCCATGGGGTTGGAACACCTCACACTAGATCAGGCTATCTAGAGCCTCATCCAGCCTGGCCTTAAACACCTCCAGGGGGTGAGGCCTCAACCACCTCCCTGGGCAACCCATTCCAGGGTTTCACCACCCTCATGCTGAAGAACTTCTTCCTAACATCCAGTCTGAATCTACCCATTCCTACCTTTGTTCCATTCCCCTAGTCCTATCACTACCTGACATCCTAAAAAGTCCCTCCCCAGCTATCTTGTAGGCCACCTTCAGATCCTGGAAGGTCACAATAAGGTCACCTCAGAGCCTTCTCCTCTCCAGGCTGAACAGCCCCAATTCCCTCAGTCTATGCTCATAGGAGAGGTGCTCCAGCCCTCTGTTCACCCTCATGGTCCTTCTAGGGACACATTCCAGCACATCCATATCCCAGAGGGGGAGGATTACTTTCTTCCATCTGCTGGCCACAGTTCTCTTGATGCAGCCCAGGATCTGGTTGGCTTTCTGGACTGCAAGAGCACACTAATGACTCATAATGAGCTTCTTAGCCACAGCACCCTCAAGTACCTCTCCGCAGGGCTGCTCCAAGCAGAGTCTTCTGCATGTTCTTTGCAGCAATCACATTTCAGAGGAGAAAGAGATTGAAGGGGGTCCTCTTATTTTGGAGAAAAGACTCTTTTAGCTAGTAGGCACTCAGTTAAGACTGCAATGGAAAATTTATATCTGCTTGACTGACTGAGGGACAGAATTCTTCCCTACGCCCCTCAGCACTTTGCACAGAGATAAAGGTTTACCCCTTGATGCTTAGCAGAAGTCTGACTTTCAAGTCAAAACAGTACTGTGTCATCTAACTGTCTGGGCTACACTGTACATGTGGTGCCTGTTTGACCTTCTCAGGCTGAAGAAATGCTGGAGACAAAGTATGTGCAAATAAAAATAGTTTAAAGAAGAATGCTGGTGATAACAGTCAGTAGTACCTTGTTGCTTCATGCTTCCAAATGTTCGTAAAGAACTCTTCATGCCTCCCAGGGAAATAGGCAGCACTTTCTGCTTACAAAAATATCTGACACTCCAAATTTCCTCCTCTCTAATGCTATTAGGGGAGATATTGGCATATAAACAGGATGCACATGTCCAAGAGGCTTTTTCGTCAGTACAGATCCTGATCCCAAGGACAGCAATCGCCCTCATGCTCCCTTTGTAGCCCAGGGACTGATGCAAAGGGTCAAAATGGGAAAAACAACTGTCATGATTATCTGCAATCAAGATGACTGCAATGTCTGAGGGTTCAGATTTCAGATGGCAAGAAGAGAAGTGTGTCCCACAAAGTCCCCAAGCAGTCCAATTTCAGTTTTAAAGAGTGAAGGGGAATGCAGGCAGTGTAGATACCTGAAAAGAGGTGCAGTCAGACCCACCTTTCAAGAAAAACAGGAGCTGTGTTGCATCATGTGCAAAATAATGCCTTGCCTGTATAGCCTCCAACACTGTGAAGCAACAGAAAGGGGAAAAAACAAACCATCCAGCTACCCCAGTGGAGAAAAATGTTGAATTATCCTTTTTAAAGTCTCCAAACACCAAAAGAGCTCAGGTGGGTCAAAAGCAATAAAAAATAAATATATGAGAGAATCATGTGAAGCCCTCTGATGAGAAGCTTTTTCTAAAAATAACCACGGGCATTTATTTTGCCTCTGAAATCCACCAAGCTGAGTTAGATTTGCGTTACAGCTGCACAGCCACGCTGCAAGATAATGCCGAACGCGAGCCAGATTCCCACCTCACGTAAATCAGCACAGCACTGCTGGAGTCTCTGCAGTTATTTTGAACAGCCCCAGTGGAGGATCTAGCCACACATTTTTGTGTGCCATACCAGGCTCACAAGCAGCGTGACCAGCTTTATTAAAGTTCATATTTTTCCAGTCATAAGGATCTCACATGCTTCATTATTCAAATTTTTATATATATATATAAAAACCATTAAGATCTCAAGGTGCCCTGAGGACCAAACACATTTTAAAGGAAAGCAGTTAGAAGTAAGGCACTTCTGGATATTTAAAGTTGGGGGTTGTTTTGTCTTTTCCTGCTTGTACTAGTTAATGGGTCAGAAGAGCTAGCAAGTTAACAAGAGGGTTACAAAGAGGGCCACTAAACCCCTCCCTCTCTTTCTTCCTGGTTAGATCAGAGGGAATTTGGTTTGTTTGTTTTTTCCTGTTGTAACACAGGTCAAAGTATTAAAAAGACTGAGAATCACCAACCTCTTGCTTACAATCTTTGGGCTCACACATATGACAAGACTGGGCAGAAAAGGTTAAGTTCAAAGCAGCCTGGACCTCTAGGGACACTTTGAAGTACTTTGGCATAATCTAAATTCATAAGGACCCCTTTAATGTCTAAGTAAACTAACAAATGCTTTTTGAACAGTCTAGCATCCCCTAAGGAAAAAGAGACGTGCAGTAATAATCACTGAATTACCCAAATAGTCTAAAAAAATAGTCTGATAAAAAAATCCTATTAGAGCTGCTCCCTTCCTTTGGTAAAGGTAATTGCATTTTTTGCTTTCTACAACCAGCAGAGAGTTAACCTTCAAAGAGAAGTGCCATTTCTGATAATTGGTGACATGCTACCACAAGGAAGTTAACCATTTAGGGCTGGACTGTGTTCTTGCCACTGGACTGGCATGATGCTGTGCTGCCCTGGAGAACTACGAAGAATTTAAACTCTTCAAGCAAAGTGCATGACCATCATGATTTAGACAAAAATATACTTGAAAAGGAGTCAGGTAAGTACCTGCTTTGAAAGATGAGCTCCTTCAGAGCTCCACTGCTGTGTGCTTTGTACGTGCACATTTTTAGAAGCAACAGAGGGAACTCCATTCTATCTCTAGTTGCCGTCCCTGGAGCTGTTCAAGGCAGGATTGGACGTGGCACTTGGTGCCATGGTCTAGCCTTGAGCTCTGTGGTAAAGGGTTGGACTTGATGATCTGTGAGGTCTCTTCCAACCCTGATGATACTGTGATGCTGTGTGATATTTCTACAACCAAATGACCCACAACATGCTAGAATCAGGAATGATGCTTTCTACTCAAAACTAACTCCTCTGATGTTGCCAGCAGTTACTCATAGTTGTTAGAAATAACAGGGCATCTTCCCACCAACTTGGAATTGCATTTCTTGAGAAAAGAAATTACTTTGGGTAAACACGTGAAATTATTTTATGCTACCACAGAAACTTTATTCTGCGTCTGTAATTCTGTGTCATTTCAGAAGGGATCTATTGACCTGCCCACATGTGGTCAGGAAGGAAAATTTCCCCTTACTATGTACAAATAGAAAGCACAGAGACTTGTTTTTTCCATTTTCTACAGTAATGTTAATTCACTTAGGAGAAGGCAAAGTAGTCATACAACACAGGCTGTTTCTGGAAGATCAGCGTGACATTTTCTCGCTGCCTCTCTTGCTTAATCCAGTATTTACCCAAATTGGATGGATGTCAGTACAGAAGGCAAAGCCTTCATCCAGGACACTGGCCAACAGCTATTAGCTGATAATGAATACAGCAGTACCAGCAGTCCTTTCCTTTAGAGTACAGGATCTGCAGAGTAGGAAGGTCTCGCTGCTTTGTGCTTTGCACAATCAGACACAGTGGGGGCTGAAAGGATCCTGATTACTTTCAGAGGAGACTGAAGACCAGCTCTGGGAGCTAGTCCCATCACCAAGGGCTCTTACCTGACCACTTGACACAGGAGACCCTTAAGAGAAGGAAAACACAATAAAAAGACCGCCTGTGACCAGATCCTTGCAAATTGGTAACTGGGAGATGAATGCAATGCACTGGCCCCCTATGTGATTAAGTCTGGTAGTGGTCCAAGAAGAGAACATTACAGCGCAGAGCCTTGAGACAGACGGCAGTGAAACCAAGAGACAGTAGTTTTGCTACTTTTGTCCCATGGGAAACATCAAGGCTTCCACTCTTTCAGATGACAGTGAAAGCTAAAGGGGTTGATAATAACGGCCTGGATTGGGTTCCCATTTAAAATGGCCTCTAGAGAAGTATAAGTGTTTAACAGCAATGACCAAAACAGCTGTGGAACTAATTGCCACTCTTTGCCCACCACTCCATCAAGTATAGTAAAGACTCTATATCCACATGCCATTAATAAAGGCAAAAAGAGTCAAGACCTAGTACTCAAGGAAGTTAATAGCTGAGGTGGGGGATTTTATCATTTTTTTCTGGAGATAAACTCCAGGTAAATTCAAGGAGTGGCTTGTAACTAATTAAATGATCTGAAGAAGAGGGCTGTCTCAGCCAAAGACAGTGGCTAAATCATCAGAAGGACTCCTAATTGTGCTGGACTTGCGTGCTTGTATGACAGCAGTCCCCGCTGTGCATGAGCTGTTGAAAGCAGGGAGAACAAATTCTGCCAGATGTCCCATCCATCCCATGGCCTGGTGTGGAGCAATAATGTCATGTATCCACAATAGTTGTGCAACTCACACACAGTATCACTGCTGGAATTACGCCCAGACTCAACCCTGGTCATTCATAAATATGGACAGAACCCAAGCCCTTGATTATAAACATTCTTACACACAGTTATGCAAGTGACTGAATAATTCATGCTTTCTCCCAAATATGGCACAATACTGAGCTATGTAAGAACACAACTCTACTCTGGCACAGTCTGGCGTCTCTGTCCATCAGGCCTTCTCTCCAGCACAGTTTGTAAGACAGAGAAGAGAATGCCTTCAGAAAAGCTTACAGAAATGAGACCTCTCATAGTAGCACCTTCTCCCTCTTAAACATCCCCTCCTCTCCCACCTGGCTCCTGTTGAATGTTTTATAATTTGCCTTAATGCCAGGATCTGAAGAAAAAAGATACTGCACCAGCAGCCTGCTGAGGCTGATTCCACAGCTCCATGGCAGGCAGTGCTACACCAGCCAGACTGTGGCATTCTGTTCTCCAGTGAGAGTTGGAGCAGGAGCACACCCACAGCCAGATACAGATGTACAGAGGTGAAAACATAGCTCAGAGTGAGAGGACCATGGTGGGAAAGTAAACGTTAATCACAGCCTCCATCATGACCCATCTAATCCATTTCAATATCACAAACACACTTCACAGGGTTGCTGTAAGAAACAGATGACAAAAACTTAGAGAAGGGTTTACATTTAATGAGGTGTTTTCACCTTTAGTAAAGCAGAAATATTACCAGCATCCTCCACAGTTATCTAACACCTGCTACTGAAAGAGTATTTTCTCAGTGACTTGCTCGTGGCCCTCAGTATTGACTGACTTTCTTCCTTCCTTCTCCCAGTTCTCCCTTTACTACACTACCTTTGAAATTAATTTCTTGACTTGTACTGGGCCACAAAACCATGCATTACAGACATCTACCTCTCTCCAGAAAGTGCCCAGTGACTCAAGTGACAGGTCTTATGGGCAGATCAGCCATAGCCTGAACTGCATCAGGAATCAGGACCCAGCTCTTATTTTTCTGCAATGCAGCAATTCAAAGTGCTGGCTGATTTAACATCCCAAGAGTCACAAGTGAAGATGCTCTGGCCATACTTTGCCTGCTATACATGTATGTGTGGGTTTGATTTGCACACAAGTAAGAAAGCAAGTACACATGAAGTGCTCATCATGTTGCAAGCTGACTTTCTGGTCCACTTCAAATCTGGCAATTTCATAATTCTGTGTGAAGTGCTCTATTGCCTGCATGCAGCATATCAGAGGAACAAACAGCTTCTTGCAGGTTTACTTATTCAAATCCTGCAAGCAACACCTCCTGACACAGTTTTATAGCACTCTGTGGAATCTTCTAGCAATGCTTCTTCCATCTCCTCAACAGACAATGGAATTGGGGTAAGCATGCTTCAAGTCTTCACAGCCATCTCGCAGCTGCATAGCATTAAATACAAGAGTAAGTTATCATTCCCTGTTGCATCATATGAAAGGGCAGAATACAACCAGCTATTTAATCCTCTGCATAATACTTTTAACCTAAAACAGAGAGAGGATGAATGCTTTGAAAGCTCTTTTTCATTGAATGTTCAACTAGGTCTTGTGCTGTAGGTGACTACATCATATAGGCATTGCTAAGCAGAAGAAACAATCCTTCCACACTCATTCATTACACAAATTCTGATATAAAACTGCATTAAAAATCAACTTGCTAAAAATTTAGATCCTTCACAAACATGAAGCTGATTCCTCAGCTACCTAAAATAAATAAAAACTTCAAGTTATACTTGCTGCCTTGCTATGAATTTGGACTATGTTTGTCAGATTTGCTTTTGTGTTATACGATGCTTAGCAATTTGGTTTGGTGCTTGATGGGTAACCACAGAAAGGAACAAACCAAAACACAAGAAGAAAAAGACACAAGCACTTCAGTTACTTAATTTTACCATGAAACAACTACAGTCTCACGCAAAAGAAAAAGCACCCGCCCTAAAGGAATTGTTTTTTCCCTGCAGCTAAAGGACATCTTGGACAGGAGGGAAGATGTTCACAGAACTGCTTCTTCCAGACCTTTATGCTCAATGCCAAAATCTGCCAGTGCCATGTGCCAGAGTGACTGTTCTGCTCACCTTCTATGCAAGCACTGTGCAAACGTTAACACAAGAAGTGTGACAGTGCTCTAAAAAAAAAAATAAACAAAAAAAACCACACAAAAGAATCACACAAAGAAGGTGCTTCAATTCTGCATTAACACTGAAATGACAGTTTGAAGTATTGCTTGTCTTCCTCAAAAGACAACCATCTCCCTACCAAACACAAAATATACTTTAAAGGATCTGAACCTTACTGCTTACTGTACACATAAAAAAGATGATGAGCTAAACAGGACCCAATATATTCAAGATTATTAGGACAGCAACACTCTTTTCATCTGTTCTTCAGCATTCAGGACTGTGGGGCTTGGTTTCCATTCCCCACTTCTCTATGCAAGCGTACATCTGTGGGGAGAGAAATCATCACGGAATTATTTCTGCTTGACTTCTCAGAGAGCTGTGGTGCCTTTCTGGATGCACTTTGAGTTTCTAATGCCAGTCCGTATGTCTAATCATCTCTAAACTTCCCCAGTGCATGCTTTTGAATCGTGTTCAGAGGAACACACAGTGGTACTCCAGGCTGCCTTCCTATTTATCTTTTAATGCATTTACTCTTATGCTTGTGGGGAAAGAGGACCAGTCAGCAGGCCTGCAGAGAGAGCACTGCAGGCTCCTTACTCCTGCTGAGCTCTGCAGCAGCCTGGCTCTTTAGCCTTGCTCCAACTGAGCTCTCACCATTCACCTCTTTCAGCACTGCCTGCTACTGCTTAGCTCACAGAGATGCTTAAATGAAGAGTTAAAACCTGTGCAGAAAAGTTGGAGCAAGCCTGCAAAAACATTTTGATAAGCCCGTGTGCAAGTGGAAAGGCAAAAGCACACAACATCCAGGAACCCATGTGCTCTGCCCTGGGCTAGACATAAATTCTCCATCCTGCTCCTCTGCTTTAAGTGATTCCAGGTCATATCCATACATCACAAAATTTTACTATTGTGCTCACAGTGTTTTAAACTTGGGGCAGGAAGCAGCTGGGTTCCAGTATGTGATCTCACATGGATCTGGGTAGGTATTTCCATGAAAGCATGGTACAGCTTTTAGCAGGCTTAATTTCTGTTCCACACCTATGTTTTTCTGTCTGGGAAAGGAAGTGGACACCAGCACAGGCAGCAGAGACTTGGTGGCTGAATATCTCCAGGGGGAATCATTGTGTTGCAGAGATATGAAAAAACAGAGCTGTTTGAAAGCAAGAGAAATATAAAGAGAAAGAAGACTAGAAGACAGATTCACTCCTGATCGGACCTGTACCATGGGCAGTTTTATGGAGAGGCCAGGGTAGAGCCAGGTCCATGCTGAACGCTTCACCTTGCCTGCTCTATACCAGTACCATAGGTACAGAGAGACACAGGGGAAAGCAGACACCGAGGTATCATCACTGAGCATGGGAATGTGGCATCTGTGAGTTTCTTCACACAAAGCCTGAGAGTCAGAGGGTCCTCTGGCAGCACACACTAAAGTCACAGGGACGTGAAGCCATCCATCTGTTCAAATAGACTTTGATCAAAGGCTAGTCCTTAGGCAAAGCTGCCAGGATTGAAAACAGCAGTATCCCCCTACCCTCTACATCATTCTAGAAGACTGCAGAGATAAGGTCTTGCTCCCTGCATCCACCAGGATTTTTTCCCACCTTCCCCCATCGCCCCCAAGCAAGATGGAAGAGTATCTTACAGACCCTGTATGGCCATCTTCTCACTAGTTACACTAACAGAGAGCAAAACTGGGCTCTGAGTAACAGATCAGGCTGGGCAGGTGGGTGACACTCATTTTTATAGTCTTGACACCAGAATAATTGAAGTAAATGTCAAGAAAATTTACCCTAACGCCTACGGGCATAGTAACATGCAATACCCAGTAAGCAGCTGTGTTTTCACATACTCACATCAAAGAGGCTGCAGAACAAGAAGGTCATGGTTTGGTTACAGTGTCTAAACAACTAAATCAGTGGGTACCACTAGGCCTGTCACTTGATTTCATTACTCTGACCTCACCAGCTCTGGAATTTAGTGACCTTTTCAGATCAGCATTTGAGACATGACTGAAGTTCTAGAGTATGCAAAGATTCTGTCTGTGTTGGCTAAGTAATTACATCAAAAAGCCTTTCAGCTTAGCATGCATTTCTCCATTGCTCTGGAATACAGCACACACCTAGGAGGTGAGCAGCATTTTTTCTTTGTCATTTGCATCAGAGTAATTTTTCACTAAAAACACTTTGGAGATATTAAACATTTCCTTTTTTAAATCATATCTCTATTACCACCTTTCTTTTTTTTTTTTTTCAGCTTATACTGGGACAGTAGGAGGCTTTGCTCCCCATCTTTTTTGACATTTTTACCTCTCTAAATAGAAAGCCAGGCACCTTGGCTGTCAACATCTAATCACATGGAATCGTATTTCCTTTAGCCAACTTACATCATAAATTCACATCATGCATGCAGGGAGGAGGAAGCAGGGCTCAGTTCAGAGCCAACATACTGATACTACTACAGTTTCTACGCACCTGACACCTGTTTGTCTGGTTCCAGCTCACCAAAACGCTGAGACTGGCCACATGAATTGAGTTTCAATCTCCAAGCTTTGGGGTATTTTTAAATTTTGGGTTTCACACAAATAGCTTACTTTAAAAACTTGGCTAAGGCTTCTTTCTTCAAGTTTTATTAGATTTATTCTGCCATAAACCTAGTAACAAAAAATTCAGGGCTTTATCATGAATCCTTCATTATTTGGATTTTTGTGAAAGCATCAGTATTAAAGCTGCATGACTGCATAAGGAAGTGAAGTTTGAGCATAGATAAAGGGCTCCAACTAAAGCTTATTTCTACACTTGTGTTGCTAGGTAGAACCAAAAACCATCTGAAAGTCCTGAAACCTATAAGCAAGAAAAGACATGTTTATGACTTGAATAGCAAAAGTGAGAGTCATCAGCGTTAAGGTTCCCCCCAAGAAAACCCCATAGTTGCACAACGTTTTTGAGTTTGAGTAATGAATTTAAGTATTCAAAATCTTGCAGTTGTGCATTCTGCCCATGGCAATGGCATGCAAGCATAAGAGGCTTTCCTAGCCACCTGGAAAGATAACACCCACCCCCAGCAGCAATGTGCCACAAACTGCCATCGCTCGGAGATGGCCAGATGGTTGTCTCAGCAAAGAGACAGGTCCTTAAAAGTAAGGACTTGCGCCAGTGGAAAGCCTCCTATTCTCCAAGAGACACATTTTCTGCCAGAACTGTGAAAGATTCCCCCAGCACTTCTGTTCCCAGTGTTCACATGCTGAACAGTAGGGATGACGATTATTTAAGAGGTTTGGCTGTTACCAGCGCATTCTGTGGAAGAGCAGTGACTTTTCTACTGCAGAGTAAGCTTCCCAAGCCTACCTACAATGCTGGGATACACAAACCCCAAAACTAACTGAATGATGGTAATCCTGCTGGGACTGCCACAGAGACTTGTCTTCTCCAAGTTAAAGCATATAAAGTGAATTTATTCTGCTCAGTATTTCATAGCTCACACTTAAATTTAGGGCAACTTCACGCAGTTCAGTGGTGCAGCTCTTGCTCTGCAGCAAGGCAATAAAGATCATAATCAATCCATCTATGTTGCTAAGATATTTCTTACTTGGTTTTGTTAGGAAAGGTATATATATCCTCTCACCACAAAGGCATGCATAGTTAGATAGCACATTGTGTAAAGATTACTCCTCCTGATGTGGCTGACTCTGACTTTAACGGACTAAATGTAAACAACAAAACCTTCTTCATAGGTGAAAACTAATTTTAAAGCATCCATCTAACCTGCATTTGGCAGTTGGAAGAATGCTGGTTGCTTGTTTGCTTTTAGATAGCGAGGCTAAGAGCCCTTCACAAACAACTGCAAAATATGCTGTGCTGGCATACCACAACGAGGGCTGGGAGTTCTTTTTTCAACTCTTTTTTGGTAGTTGACAAGAAAGGAAAATGTGGGTTTCAGGAATTTATCTCCTCTTCTTCCTCTTGTGCATGCACACGCAAGTGTCATGCTTCATATACTCAAGCAAAGACAGAGCTGGACCTGCATTCGTCTGTGGCACTGCTGACCTCCTTGCTCTGCTCAGGGATTCCTCATCCAAATTCTGAATATCTGGTGGTTAAAAAGAAAATGCTTGGATGTATAAATTTATGAACTCAGAAACAGTCTGTCAATAATCTGCAAAAGTCTGAGGTAGAGATAGAGAAATAAATGAACAGCAGAACCAAACTAATTAAAAGATATGCTGTTCATGTAAGTGCTCTTTGGAAGAAAAAACATGTGGGTGAATAACCATTCATTAAAAACATGTCTGTTAAGAGACACATTTGTGAGGTTTAATGTTTCACACAACCTTTTAAGGCCAAATTTCAAGTTTCAGTTTACAGGAGCCTTGATGAGAATAAGACTTCAACCAATCTCCTAAACTGTAACTGAGCTTATGCCTTATTCTGAAACACAGTCAAGATTAAACTTAGAATAAACTCAGGAGCTGAGGAAACAACTAGACCAAAAATGATGTATCAGCTCAGACTGTGGCTGAGGCCAGTCCCAGTTTGTTTCTTGCTTCTCCAAAGAGATTAACTCATTGCTGAAGGGCTGGCCCCTAATTAGGTTTATTTTTAGACACAGCATGCATAAAAGAGTTTTAAAAACAGAGAAAGATTTGCTTTTAGGAAACATAAACAATAGCCAGCTAATAATTGGAAGGAAATCATTGTTTCCCGTTATCTCTGACATGCAAATCCTAGATTTAAAGTTAAATTGGACAAAACACAGATTATGCAAGACAAGTTTTTCATCTAAGAAGAAGAAACCAGTTTCTCTGAATGTTGCAGTTTCAGAGTTGAATGCATCCATCTCGTGACAAGTTGCTAAGTTGGACCACATGTATTCCTATTCATTTCTGAGGACCAGAAAGGATGCATTTGACCTTCACTCAACTGATAGCTGTGTTTTGGCTAAATAGACCATGTCCATACACCACACATGTTTGATATCAATTGCATTATCAATTATTTGATTATTAATTGTATTCTGTGAGGTACTCCCCTGCAGTTTCCACTAAGATTTTGTAAGTTCAGGGAGAAGGTGGCTAATGTGAAACTAGCTTAAAGGGAATAAAGCCTCTGAAAATGATTACACCATGTACTACCAAAATCCCCTAATAAAAGCATGATAGTCAAAATGTGTCCACTGCATGGAGCAAAGCGGCCAGTGGGTATAGCAAGGAAGAGATCGGGCCTCAGGAACTGTGGCCTGTTGAGCCAGCAGGGAAATGCCTTGGGCATACTGGGGACCTGTGCAAGAGGACAGGCAGCCATGATCAGGCCTTGCAAGATGAGATCAAGTGAAACATGCTATAAACATAATTCACAAATTACATCACTGACAATCTCCATCAATTTATCATCAGCCTGAGCATACAGAGTTTTGCCATTCTTGTGCAGATCTTCAGCCAAACAAATAGGCATGAGATCTCCTGTGGCTTTAACAGTGCCTGCAGACTGCTACATGAAACATTTTTCCTAGGCCAATTGCATCCTGGCCTGTATCAGGAATAATTTGGCCAGTAGGACCAGGGAAGTCCTTCTGCCCCTGTACTCAGCACTGATTAGGCCACACCTTGAGTACTGTGTCCAGTTCTGGACCCCTCAATTGAAGAAAGATGCTGAGGTGTTCAAATGTGCCCAGAGAAAGGCAAAAATGCTGGGGAGGGGGCTGGAGCATAGCCCTGTGAGGAGCAGCTGAGGGAGCTGGGGGTGTGCAGCCTGCAGAAGAGGATACTCAGAGGAGACCTTATTGCTCTCTACAACTACCTGAAAGGAGGCTGTAGCCAGGCAGGGGTTGGTCTCTTCTCCCAGGCACCCAGTGACAAAACAAGAGGACACAGTCTCAAACCGCACCAGGGCAGGTATAGGCTGGACATTAGGAAGAAATTCTTTGTGGAAAGAGTGATTGTCCATTGGAATGGGCTCCCCAGGGAGGTGGTGGAGTCTCCATCACTGGAGGTGATTAAAAGGAGGCTGGATGAGGCACTTAGTGCCATGGTTTAAGTTATTTAGAAGGGTTAGGTTAGACTCGATGATCCTAGAAGTCTTTTCCAACCTGGTTAATTCTGTGATTCTGTGATGCTCATTGCCTTATCCCTGCAAGGGGAAGCACTGATCTCAGCACTTGAGCTGTTTAAACAAACTTCTGCTCAAAAATTGACTCAGTTCTCCCAAGTCAGTAGTGACCTGAAGTTCCTCCTGTTTAACGGTTTTGATAGCTTGTACAAAAGAAAACCTCAAAAAATCAAGCAATGGTCTTTGCCCACCATTTAGCCACCTGGTTACACCTTAGATCAGTTCCAGACACAAACTGTTAGAGCTCAAGAATCCAGCCAGAGCATGGGTAAAGACATCACCGATTAATTGCCATTTCATAGGTTTTTAATATTGAGGCCCCAGAAATTCTGCAATAGTCAGGAAGTGCTGTCTAGATTCAGTGTGAAAAGCCTCAGTGATGGGCTTTTGTCAATAAGGGCGCACACTTCATGCTTACTTGCTTTACTTAAAGTACAAATCATAAATAGTTGTATGTGACAAATTCCCCAGTATTGAATCTTCACGGCTGCCAAGCAGCATGCTGTAGAACAGAACAAGGAGGGCCATAATATTCTTTTCTTCATTCTGTTATTTGCCCTTCAGTTTTTCAGTTGTCCTTGGATCAGTCCGGAACTAAACATAGCTCTTTCAGCATTATTTATGTGTTTAACCCAAAGCTACCCACATGTGTCAAGGGACTATCGTACCACTCTTCTAAATTATTTTAACAGCTTATTTTAAATTGGAAAATGTGGGGTTGGAAAAACCATTGTCAATTAATTACGGTTTCACTAACTCCTACCAACTCTCTTGTGTTTTGTAACAATTTGCTCACAGAGTACAAAAGAAAGCCCCCAACTTTCCCAGAGAAAGTTCTTGAAACTGTCCAGCCTTTGGAAATTGTGACTGATCTTTAAATTAGCACATTGTTAATTATTTTGGCTGCCAGCTATTTAGAAATGCAATGCAGTTTAAAAACAAAAACAAAGCAACAACAACACAAACCAAAAAATGAAAACATCATGGGTAGATCAGCTGCATCCTTGGGGATCATCAGTCCCCAAGGATTGGGGGCTGAAATGTCTCTCAGTGCACTGTATCTCTACAAACTATTTGGAATGGGAACCAAACCCTACCACATTCGACTCAAAGTCATTAGTGCCTGACCAAACCCAGTAATTACTCCTGAACCAAGCAATCTATTTTTCAGTCAAAACGCCTTTGCCAAACAAGGAAAGACAAAACAGCTACTGTAGTGATCCTCTGTGCAACCTTGAGAAAGGGCATTTTCCATCTCAGGTAGTGGGTTTGTGGTATGTATGCCAGCTACAGAACTAATCAGAACAAAGAGCTGGGTGGGTGGGTGGGTGGGTGGACAGACAGACGGGCACACATACACACAGAGTTTCCATCACGTAAGAGCAATTTCCCCCTGAATCATTGCAATTCTGCAAACAGCATCAAATTTCTTTTATTTACATAACCAGTGTGAGCAGTGTCAGAGAAGGATTTATGGTGCAGCTTGGGTTTCTGTGTGGGTTGCTCTTTTACTGTATCAATATTATGTATAGCAACATTTTTCAGACTAAGAAAGGCCCATGTGAAAGTTGAAAGGTGAGAGAATCATTTCCAACTATTCTTCAGGTAAGAAACAAAGCAAAGCAAAACTAAACTGTTTTACCTGCTTTATCACTGGTCTCAGCAATGCATGCCAAATTCAAGCTATAAATTTAAAGGTCCTGCACTAGTAAATGAGCTTAGAACAGTTACTTAAGAGTTCAGAATTTTTTGCATAGTGAATAAGTTGTCCACGTAAATTTTACTGAAACATTTTTAAAGTTAACAGGCAGTTCTATAACTTTACACCAAATAGTGTCACTCTGAAAAACAACCAGCCACTGACACCAACCACCAGGACAAGAATTCTGTTAATCACCTCCATTCAAAGCCAAATTCCCAAAAGAACCGAGCACCTAAAACATTTTGCCCTGTTGAAGGAAAAAAGTCAGCTGTGTTAACTTGCCTTCCATTTCCCTAAAGCTCTGACATTGACATCCATGGATGCTACAAGCCTAAAGGCTCAGACTTAAGTAAATCATCATGGGAACAGATTCACAAATATAACTTTAAAAAATTTGATTCATGTGCACTTAGCAGCTCATGACATTTCTGCTGAACTTTTTGTTGCACAACAGAAATGGAAGTGAGCTCTGCAGCAACTTTGAGATTCTTTCTTGAGGATACAGTAAATCCAGGTTTATGGCAAGAAGCCTCCAACCAAAACCATGCCAGCTACACCCATCAAAGCACTGATCTGGTAGAAACAAGCTCTGTTAACTCAATTCATTAATATGGGGAAGTGAACTTTGGACCAAATCAGGTACAGCCTACCTTTTCTCAGTAGCAGAGCAGACACAGCATCAATTATTTGTACTCCAAGTAATTACATCAAAACTACCCCATGCCCACACTGTTCTATCAGATCTGCCTTTGAGCATGATCCAGTGCTGGTGTGAACCCAAAGCACAAGTGCTGCAATGACAGACACTGCAGTGGTTTGGAGAGACTGCAGTTTTTCATAAATGCAGAACAAGATATCAACAACAGAATGAAGATACACAAGGCAAACCCAAGGTGGGGTCATAAAATACACTCAGGGTCAATAGCTAACGTCCCTGTTATAAAAGTTCTATTGGTTTTACCCAAGGTTATTTCCCCAGCTGCCAGAAATCATTTGGCTACAGATGGGATAAGGGGTTTGCTTTGGGCACCGAGCATGAGCTAGGATCAGATCAGTATGTTCTGTTGCCTGTTGAGAAGCTGTTTGCTCTGAATCGCCTGCTATGTGTTTATATACAAGCATAAATGCATACATGTGTGTGTACACGCATGAATACAGTGTGTTTACAGAAAAGCTGTTGGGAGCTTTTTGGATGAGAAGCCACAGTATTTCCCTTCAGTTCTAAACCATGCCTTATCAAGACGAACAGAAGATGGGAAATTTTACTGCCCTCCTCCTAACTCCAAGTTTCTTCACATCTCGGAGGCTACAAACTATTGCAAAGAAGCAGTCCATGTACTAGTTTGAAGCTAGCTAGAATGTTTTGGTGAGAAGAACTGGATTACAGGCTGTGGAAAGAAAACAATGGTGATGTCTACTTCACTCATAGGCTTACTGAGATGTATAAAAACGTAAGTCAAAATATAGATAACGCACTCGGCACCACTCTCACTCGGGCTGCTGGCTGAGCTGCATCTCTCTGACCTCCCCCTCCATTTTGGACTAACCCACTTTGTTTCCTAACCTCTGGCTGAACCTCCATTCTTCCTTGGGACTGGGGTAAGGTTGAGACGGGTAGAGGGAAGGTGAAGGGGCAGCTGAGAGCCTCTCCTGGGGACTCAGGTTTCTGGGAGGGCTGTTGTGTTTCTGCATTACCTTTTGATCTTGATTATTCCTGTATATAACTGTATATACTGTAAATATCTGCTTGTATATTGTGCTAGCTGTAAATATAAGTTTCATTCATATTTCCAGAGCTGGCTGAGTCTAGTCTGGGTGATTTCTAAAGTGTGGTGGGGAACACCCAAACCATCACAGTCCATTAGCCTAGCAATGCTCCAACTCCCTGCTTCTGCTAGGACAAATACTACTGCCCCAGGTTAAATAGCAGGCTTAGCCACCTTCCTCCTGTACAGGAGTGGGAAGATGAGCAGAAAGATGCTGCTGAGATAGGAGATAGTTGCAGCTGCCCTTCTGCCAAAGTCTCATCTCCAACTATTCCCAAGCATGCAAGACCTTGCTGTGCATTTTATCTATCAGCTCTTCATTCAGTCTCCTCCACGCTTTTCCATGCCTGATCTCCTTCGATGGTGCTGCTGTTATATCTTACACCCCTCACTGAAGCTTTTGGCCATTCAGAGCTTTTCACCACAGTCAAACAGAAGCAAGAAAGGAAGAGGTGTCATCAGTCAAGGGCTTCCAGCAGACTGATGGACCATGTCTCCTTACCTTCCACTAGACTCATTCCTGCAACAGACGTGTGCCAAAAGCCATGCCAGCACCAGACAGGAATTCCCAACTGACACACAGACACATGCAAACACACACAGGGCAGCAAACTCCCAACAAGCATTTTAGCTGTACCTTTATCCCTCCCATGTTTAACACGCACTCAAGCTCACTCAGATTATTTCTGCCCTCATCATCCTATGGACAAGAGTCCTCACCCATTCAGAGTGAAGACACAGTGTCCGTGGCTGCAGAGCTCTTCCAGCATAGCCTCTAGCATTGTTAAGCTATTTGCTACTGAACAACCAAGCACCTCATTCCTATTATTACAGCACTGTAAAAGAAAAAAAAAATGTGGAGGGTTTCTTGTGGGTTTGCTGGTTTGGGTTTTTGTTTGAGATCTTGGTTTTGGTTTTTTATGATGAAGCTGCCACTGTCTTGAGGAAATCCATGTTTTGCACACACAGAAAGGCACACACATATTTCATATGGTGCATTGCAAGCTGCACAGAATAGAAAGCAGCTGGAGGAAAATGGCTATAGAGAAATGGTTCTCCTGGGCATCATCTGTTGATTTGTTTTGTTTATAGAAGGAATGAGATTTTTATCTCTGCTCAAAATATAAAATGCTTTCATGGCACTGAACTCACTGCTTGGCTCTGCTCTCACTCAGGAACATAAATAAAAAGGGGGTGAAGGAGAGAGAAAAGGTTTTACTACACAGAATCCCCAGCAATGTCAAAAATTAAATAGAAAAATGTCCATCAATGGTACAGTTAATGCTTGCAAGAGGAAACCAGCTTGCAAGTCACCAGCTATCATGGGAAAAAGAGTCTCCTTACTATGCTTTTTTACAGCTTCTTTTGACTAAAACTGAGGAGTCAAGTTAGGGGACAAATTTCTCAAATCCCATCCTGAATCCTGGCAGAAAGAAGATCCTTACACTGCAAATACAGCTGTCCTCACAAGATGCATGGTTTGCAAAGGCACAGACTCTCAAAGGGTCCTTCCACTACCTCAAGACCATAGCTGATTTTCCAGGCTTGCTCTGCAACCTTGTTCTAGTGATTTTCCTTACTCCTCTGTGCCTGACACCCATATTTGATGATATCCTTCTTTCAACAAGAAAACACTGGATGGTTGATTTTCAACTCAAGATGACAGTACTGCTATTTATAGTAAGCAAAAGTCGTATCTCAGGAAAGGAAATAAATTGTGAAAGCACTAACTGCTTAAGTACTGCTAATCATTTTAATGTTTGAAACTTCACAAAGATAACTACTGAGGACAACGTCCAAACGGAGACATGACCCAAAGCCTAAAACTTTCTGGTAGACAAATACTATTAAATGCTATTCTCCTGAGATCTGAAAGGCTGAAGGTTTGTTGCCATAGCTAGGAACGGTTAACACAAAACTGAAGAGTCTCTATGTTGGCACTACCTGTTCTTAGCCCTTGAAAGGAGACAAGACAGCAAATCAGATGTATTCCTAGAAGTGAGAGCTGATGAACAACACTCCATAAGAGTCCTGCTTCACTAGCCACAGAGTGGATCTGAAGTCTTTCTAGAACCACCAAGATGCTCTTGCTCTTTTTAAAGCTGTGCAGCCAGAGCTCTGATCTGTCTGGCTACTACAGAAGTATTTGGACAACCCATAGTGCCATGCTGGGTACAATACATCATAACTTTCAGAGACATTAAGCAATCCACAACATTGGTGGCATACATGCTGAAATCTACTGTTACACAAATAGCTTCTCAGTTTTCCTACCATGATGCCTATACCAAGATCTCTCTTGGAGAGACCGCATCTCAGTTCATGATAAGCATTTCAGGAAACCTTAAAATTGAAGTTTGGCAAAGAGCAAAAGGATCACACTGATATTTTAAGAGCTGAAAGAAGGCCCTTGCATTCTTGACAAAAGAATGGCAAAAGAAGGGGCAAGGACAACCTCCACTCCTTATTAGATGCAGAGGAGAATATAGGAACAGAAGATGAGGAAAAGGCAGGGGTACTTAACACTTTCTTTGCCTCAGTCTTCAATATTGGGTCAGGTTGTCTCCAGGACAACTGTCCTCCCAAGCTGACAGATGGAGCCAGGGACAAGGCTCAGGGGTGACCTCATGGCTGTCTACAACTACCTGAAGGGACGCTGTAGGCAGGTGAGGTCAACCGCTTCTCCCAGGCAACCAGCAATAGAACAAGGGGACGCAGTCTCAAGTTGTGCTGGGTGAGGCCTAGGCTGGATGTTAGGAGGAAGTTCTTGCCAGAGAGAGTGATTTGCCATTGGAATGGGCTGCCCAGGGAGGTGGTGGAGTCGCTGTCCCTGAGGGTGTTCAAGAAAAGACTGGATGAGGCACTTAGTGCCATGGTCTAGCTGGCTGGCTAGGGCTGGGTGCTAGGTTGGACTGGATGATCTTGGAGGTCTCTTCCAACCTGGTTGATTCTGTGATTCTTGACCACCATCAGTTTCTGTCCCTCATGCTGGCATGCAACACACTGAGTTCCTTAAGCTGCTCCCTCCTCTCCCAGGGTGGCTGTATATCATGTCTTTCCCATATTTCAAACTATGTGCCTTGATGACCTCTTCATCTTGTTATAGCTTTACTGAGAGAGTGTTTACATAAAAGCTCTTTGGAGGTTTTTTGGATGAGAAACCACAAACATGCATGCACAGATAGCATCAGATTTATTGCTACTGAATAAGTCAAAAGAATACTCAGGGTTACAGGTTCAAAACTTTGCTAAGAGTTCTCATCCAAGAGCATACACAGGAGCTTGTGGTCATATAGTTACCAATTACCCATCTCCTCTAAAATCCACTGTTTTTTCTTGCTTCCTGCACACTTCTACTCCTCACAAGAATCACAAGGTTTCTACTAGCTGAAAGAAACTATTCTTTCCAAAGAAGCAGACTTCACTTTGTCAACACAAACATACAGCCACTGTCACATATCCTGCTCCCAGCATACATCTCATTTCAGCTCCTTTCCTTCAGTCTCAACCTTCCCAAACATACTTGACCTCAATGTGTAACAACCCACTTCAAAAGCATATAGAGTCATATACATCCTTCTCTTCCCACCCATTCTCCCAGTCTTTCTCTAGCTATTGATGGACATCAAGCTTCTTTTTCCTAGCCACAAATCAAAACCAATATAACAGATTCTGTCCTTTCCCTTGTTTATTGCTGCCTTAATAATCTCCCCTAACAACCCCACAGGTTCTGCAGAACCACGAAAGAAGCAGCTGGCCAGGGAAGAAACTACCAGAGGAACGGGTATGAAGAACTTACCAGATGCTAGACAACCCCTGCTTTATAACTCTAGTATCCTCTACTGACCCGCACAATCACTCCAGCCATAGTAAATACATGTAAAGTAGGCAAGAAGAACTTAAAATTGTCACCAGTATAAGCAATGTTACATACAGCAAGGGAAAGAAAAGACAGTGAGCTCCGTTTTCTCAGACTCCTCCACCATGCCTGCAAAGTGACCCAAGCCAGAAAACACCTCAAGCTCTTTCTGATAGCTGTTTCTCAGCAGTTAGCACACACTGAGCTCATGGAACAGTAAACTTTGTTTTCAATGGGGAAAAAAGCCAAAAACAAGCCTAGGGAGATAGAAAAATCCAGATAAGGGTTTTGCCTACATCAAGGGGAACTGATTCAAAAAACAATCTTTCAATAAAATATCAATATCTTATTTTTAAATAGTTTTCAGACAGCTCCATTAAATACTGTATAGAAGTTTCCTACAGAACAGAAAGGCATTGCAATCAAAGGCTACTGATGAGCCAGCAATGAGGACAAAACACATCAAACAGATATTGATGAATCCTGGTGCAAAGACATAAAGAGTGAAGATTAATCCAGGAAACTTTCTTCCAATGATGACAGCAGGAGACAACAGAAGGGAGAACACAGATTTACTTTACACTCTGAAGAAGTTCCACCTGTCAAAACTGCCTGTTGATTTAACTTTTCGTTTAAGGAGCACAGCCAGGATTGCAGGACGCTTGGTCTGCTATCTGAAAGATGTGGAGTGACAAGTTCATGACCCTTGGAGCACATGAGGATGCAAAACTAGTCACCCTAGTGCAGGGCAGTCACAGGAACTGCCAATATGCTCCCCTGGGGTTAACAGAGTAGCAGAGCTCATGGCACTCTTCAGAGGAATTACAGCAGTCCTGAGAGGCCACTCTGAGTCTGGCAATTAAATGCGCAGACACAGCAAGGGACATCCCCTGTGCAATGGGGGACACAGTGCCCCACTGCCCACACAGGCAGAGCCTGCTCTTTAAGGAGGTTGATAATACTGCTTTCTTTCATCATCTAATTTCAATTCCATCTAGTGCACCAAGAGCAGTGTGTTAAGTTCCTGGGGTTCCTAATATAGTCAGTAGATGGAGGCAGGAGCTCCTAAAAACTAATTTAGAGCACCCAAAATTAGTTTGCAAGATCCTGAAGATAAACAGAGCAACCTGCCCCAAATCTAAAAGCAAATAGTAACTTAAAAATCAACGTGCTAAACCAGAAGTAAAAGCTTCAAAGAAGATTCCCAGGCAGAACCTGCCTGATGAAGAAGATTAAGCAAATTCCTCCCTTGCCAATCTCTCCTGCCTGTGCAACCCAGTCCTGACCACACCCAATCCGTTCCAACCCCTGCAGGAATAGAAAGCAAACCTGGGATTGCTCAAGTCCTGTGGCCAGCTCCTATTTGCCTGGCAGCACTAAGGAACATCAACCAACTCTGCAGCATGCTCCAAAGGACACCAGACATGGAGACATTGCCAGACAATAGCTAAACTTACTTGTTTCGTGAAAGGAAGATAACCAAATCCTGTAGGTCTACCTTAATTAATATATTATTAATGCTATTATCTCTATGTATTAAAACCAAACTGTGTTTGTGGGATTTTATGGGGAGAAGCCTGAAAATGTTTAGGGAGAAACAAAGAGGAAAACAGGAGGAAAGAACAGGCCTTTGAGTGAAGCGCAAGCAAGTAAAACCAGCTATACAGCACTGGATGCTGAGCTACATTTGTCAGGATAAGCAAGGTGTTGTTGAGGACATCTCAAAAAAAGTAACTCTGAAGCTGAACAAGCAGGGACAGAAAATTGTTCTATTTCTTTCCCTTCTAGCTCTGCCCCCCTCAAGGTTAACTAAAAGTAGCATAATCAGAACTTCATTCTGGATGACCAATGCTACTTTGTTTTCAGAGAAATAAGTTATTTAGCCATTTGTGACATGGCACTTTTCCCAAATTATAATTCACTATTTTCCTCTGCTTCTTCTCAGACTCACCTATAGATGCTTGATTTAGCCCAAAGACAAGGCCATAGAGTGCACAGCTGTGGGATCAAATTATGTTTGACACGTCAGTGAGAATTCCAGATTTGCTTGATGTAAAACTGCATGACAAAGACAATTCAGAATATGTTAGGTTTTTTTCTGTAATAAACAGCAGCTTGCTCTCATTTCCTGTTGAGTCAGATCCTTCTAGCATTCATAATAGGACCTTTGAATGAAGAGGAGGGAAGCAGAATGACTTCTACAGACATAATGGCCATTTTAGGAAGGAAACAAACAAAAGAAAAGGGGGGAGGGGGACCCAAACAGATGGGGTTAACAGAATAAACACACAGACACAAATCAACCAAAACTTCTCTGCCTTCTGACCCTCTATATCTAATGCAGGGTTCACAGCAAACTGAGAAGCTAAAGGGTTGAATTAGGGGGTGACTCATCAGGGATCGTAACTTCAGACCATTGCTCTAGCAGTGAGACCTCTTTCGTAAACACTGATTCTCAGACAAACAAAAAATGGAGCAAGATCTAGCTGTAGTTGGCATCTAGTTGGAAAAACAGAGTACATTACCTGAGATCTATCTTACCTCAGTTTTGCCTAACTCAAGCCCAAATAAAAAGCTTTTGCAAAACCAGAACGTAGCTTTATCATGAGACAGATTATCTCTAAACTTTCTTTTTCAGAGCCCTTTCCAAAACTACAAAGTAGTGCCACCTAAGCAATAATATGGAGGCTATAGGTCTCAAAACACTACCTGTCCAGAAATCAATTTCTGATGTGGTCTGATGTGTAGCAGCTCATGAACTCTGATATGTGTTGTCCTCCACATCGAAGTATTTCCTGCATCTGAGTGTATGCAAATGCTTAGGCTTAAGGCCAGGGGAAAAAAAAAACCATATTGCTTAGCTTTCATTCATTCTGATCAGAGAGAGCAAATGCTTTGGATCAGGACTGACTTCTTATGCAATGGACAGACAGTACTTAGATCCACTGGAACCCAAATTTCTCTCTGTCAATACATTTGTGCAACAGAAGTGATCATTAATATTACTTCAATGTAAAACAGCATTTTTCTGAATGATGTACCTTTTCAGAAACAGGCAAGAACACTGATAGTATATGTTTTGCTATGTTTGAAAGCATGCAATTAGAGGCATATCTTACAAACATAAACAAACACCTCCCATCCTATCTCCATGCTTCTAAAAAAACCCAGGTTTGTTTAGACAGGGAGTTGATAATCCAGTTTGAACACAAGTATCTGAATGCTATGACAGCTGCTTCATAATGCTAAGCTTATGGTACATTAAACTTTAAAGCAAGATAAACTCCTGCTTTCATTTTATCAAACATGTTCCCAGACAGCAAAACGAAAGACACAAAGCAATGTTTGCTGCTACAACCAAGCATGGGATACCCAACCCAATGTATGTTTGAAATGAAAATGAACAGCACGTTGCACAGATACACTACTGTGTTTTTCAATACAAAATATCACTGGGATTTGTAAATGTTAACCTCATTCCTCCCTTAAGTGTTTGTTTTTATTTCATGTGTGAAAAAAAAACCCAACAAAGCTGAGATTCACAGAGATTTGGCCAAGAGAGACAGCAGTCCTTGCAAATGAGAAAGAAAGTGCTCTTAAAAGAAACTGCTCTGAGGTAATCACTTTGGCTAGTAGAAATTTCAGGAGATGGGAGGGATATGGACAAGAGATTTTCTAAGAATGTTCAGTGTAATGCCATTGGTATTAATGATTTTTTTTTATTATTTAGCCATACCATGCCTTTTTGTGCTTGGTAAAGCAGTCATTTCCTTGTCTGTCTCAACTGTAATGAGGTAGCAACAGCTATCAAAGAACCCATGAGATGAGGTCAGCAAGACATTTTGACCTACTGAGAGCAAATCATCCAACTTTCCTCCTAAGACCTGTATCTTCTCTGGAAGTTTATTTTTATGCAGCTACAGCTTCTCCTCCCTTTCCCCATCAACCCATGTTTCATATGACCTCACCTTACCCAATAATGCAAAGAGATTGGTCTTATCACAATCCAGCAAGATACCACCTGCCAGCTGAACTGAGATAAATCACAGCTGGCCTTACAATACACATGCGAACAGTGATGAAGGCTGAGCCAACAGACAGAAGCTCAAGGCTGTCATTTACACCACCTAGCATCCTGATCCACAAAAATCATGCTAAGGAAATGGGTCAACAACAAACAATTGCCATCACCATGTTACTATTCTAGCATGCATTAGATCTATTAACTGTCTTCTCTCTCAGCAACTTCATTCTGTTTGGCATGTAAGTCTTTTTCAACCAATGAGATGAACAAACTCCCTATTCTTCATACTCACACAACTTGGCAAAATATGACCCAGATCAATCACAAGCTACCACCACATCAAAACTTACAACAGCAAATATTAAACATACTAAAAATGACAATATGACCAGAATGAATGCATCAAAGGAAGCTGCCATTATTACTTTATTAGAAAAGAATCATAGAATCAACCAGGTTAGAAGAGACCTCCAAGATCATCCAGTCCAACCTAGCACCCAGCCCTATCCAGTCAACCAGACCATGGCACCAAGTGCCTCATCCAGGCTTTTCTTGAACACCTCCAGGGACAGTGACTCCACCACCTCCCTGGGCAGCCCATTCCAATGCCAGTCACTCTCTCTGGGAAGAACTTCCTCCTAGCATCCAGCCTATACTTCCCCCAGCACAACTTGAGACTCTGTTCCCTTGTTCTATTGGTGGTTGCCTGGCAGAAGAGACCAACTCCCACCTGGCTACAACCTCCCTTCAGGTAGTTGTAGACAGCAGTGAGGTCATCCCTGAGCCTCCTCTTCTACAGGCTAAACAACCCCAGCTCCCTCAGCCTCTCCTCATAGGGTTTGTGTTCCAGGCCCCTCACCAGCTTTGTTGCCCTTCTCTGGACACGTTCCAGCACCTCAACATCTCTCTTGAATTGAGGAGCCCAGAACTAGACACAGTACTCAAGGTGTGGCCTGACCAGTGCTGAGCACAGGGAAAGAATAACCTCCCTTGTCCTACTGGCCACACTGTTCCTAATCCAGGCCAGTATGCCCTTGGCTCTCCCGGCCACCTGGGCACACTGCTGGCTCATCTACCAGTACCCTCAGGCCCCTTTCTTCCTGGCTGCTCTCCAGCCACTCTGTCCCCAGCCTGTAGTGCTGCTCAGTTGTGGCCAAAGTGTAGGACCCTGCACTTGGCCTTGTTCAATCTCATCCCAATGGCCTCTGCCCACCTATCCAGCCTGTCTAGGTCATACTGCAGGGCTCTCCTATCCTCCAACAGATCGACACCTGTTCCTAGCTTGGTGTCATCTGCAAACTTACTGATGCTGGACTCAATCCCCTCGTCCAGATCATCAGTAAAGATACTGAACAGGACTGGGCCCAGCACTGATCTCTGGGGTGCACCACTAGTGACTGGCTGCCAACTGGATGTGGCACCATTCACCACCACTCTCTGGGCCCATCCCTCCTGCCAGTTCTTGACCCATTTCAGAGTGAATCTGTCCAAGCCAGGGGCTGCCAGCTTTGCCAGGAGCTTTTTGTGGCAGACTGTCAAAGGCGAGACCTGCCAATTACTCCTGCCATACATAACTCCTGTGTTTTCTGACTCCCCAAAGAGTCAGAGAATTGGGTACAGAACATAATTGTAACAAAAACATTCTCTAGAATCAGAGACCTTTATTTCTATTCGCAACCCTTGACAGGTTCTGTAAATAGTTCTTTAACCCAAGGTCTCAGCCGTGAATAAAGGAAGCTGTAATCATGCATTGTGCTTTACTCACATATTTAAACAGACCTGCAGTACAGAAAAACTTTACAAAAAATAGACTCTCAAATTAATAGGTTGACAGGTTTGAACAACAACCAATGCACTTGCAGATGTGCTTCAAGCCATTAACCTTACAGCTTCAGCCACTGCATTCACTGAAATAAATGGATCTGAATAGTTTAGCCACCAGGCAAACCTACTAATAGCCCACAGATGTTGCCTAGCATATTTCATTGCAAGTTTAAGAAACATTAGCTTCTCATTAGAAATGTGTCTTATAGGCATCTGTATTTAATAAGCTACTTAAAAATCAACCTGCATCTGTAGATTGACAGGACTGGTTAAGAATAACCATTGGTAGGCAAAAATACAAAACACTTTCCCACATAGAACTTCAGTTTCCTTTACATGATGCCTTCACACAAGTCCTCTCCAACTAGGAAAAGAGAAACAGTAAATGGGGTATCTCTACCTGCAATGCAGTTTCCCACCTCACTTCTAAATGGGATGGTTTGAAACTTGTATGGTAGGCACCCAATTCAGCAGCTGACAGTCTACAGCCAGGAGCCCCGTGTCACTGTGACTTGAGTTTGCATTTAGAGCTAGGTTTGTTCATGACAAGACCAAATTCTGCACTAAACTATGTCTTTGCTTCAAGGGAGGAACATCCTTCCTTAAATTGAACCAGAAAAGAAAGCTCCAGAGAAGCATGCACAAGAACAAGGTTACATTTATACAGAGCAGTTCTGTGCCTTCAGAGACCTCAGCACATCTTGACACAAACTACAGCCCATTTATGGAAAAAGGCAAATCTCACCAATATGCTGTATTTCTGAACTGTGGATGTGCATGTGCCTTCCTCTCATCCCCTTTAGCTCAAAGGGATGTACAGGTCAGCAGCTAAACAGCATGGTTTTACTGAAAGATCTAGTGCAGCCATCCTTTTCCTTAACAAAAATCAAAAGAAAGTAGGACTTGGACGTTTGTGGTGATTTGGGCAGATCTTACTAAGAAATCAGACTTGTTCACCCACTTAATGTGACAACACACATCAAACATGGGCTCAACTTGTCCTGTTTTCAGTCACACTAGACCATTCTTTGCCACAGAATGAAACTGAACAAAGCTCAACAGGAACAAAGAATGAAGAAGTAAGTGCAGAAATGATCTATCGCTTACATTACTACACCAATTGTGCTAAATTGATGGTGCCAATGCTATTTTTTTTTTTCTAAATAAGCATTACATTTTTGTCAGGGGTTCTTTTTCTGCCTCCATCCCTGAAAATTCTTCATGATCAGACAAACAAATGAGAAAAAACACTGGCTGACTTCAAGGCAGGATTTGAAGAGATGTTCCAGTAAAAACAGTCAGAAAAGCACTCCCAGTTCAGCTAATTTAATTTCTGAAATAAATTATCTGGACAAGGTGAGTTTGTCCTTTTTTTTTCATTTCAGCACAGCTCACTACTACACATACTGTGCTAACCATTAGAGCTGTTGCTACTCTGATCTGTTTCCCCTCCTCCGTGTGGAAAGAACAAGAGAGGAAACTGAAGCAGAAGTTAAAGCATCTGTACACTTCAGCCATGAAACCCATCAAGGGACAAGGGTGCCGAATACTATAGAGAAGAGGTCCAACAAATACTCAGCTTCTTTCTGACCAGCACCAGTGTTCCTGCCACCTAGATAATTAATAAGAAATCAACAATAATTTCTTAATTTTGTAAACTATTTTTGTTAGCAGTTTGTTGGTAAAGTACTTAAACATGCTGAAAGGAGAATATTCTCTAAACAGCATCATGAATTTCAGCCTCTGCAGCCAAACCATCTCCCCTTCTGTGTCCCTTCTAGCCAGTTATCTTCCTATTTCCCCTTATTAATAAAAGGCTTCATAGATGTTGGAGGAACTTCAGCAGGCTTTCTGTCTGATATGCAGCCTCTATCACTGTTACCACTTACCCATAGAGCAGGACCAGGAAGATCGCCAGGAATGCCAGGGTGACTGTGGTACTATTCATTTCTACAGAGGAAAATGCCAGGAGATCTACAGGCTCCATTTTTTGACACTACAGCTCCAGCCTTGAGTGGTGTGTGCAGGGGAAAGTCTCCACAAGAGCTGATAAAGCTTTCCAGAGCTATATGAATGACAGCTGCAAGGAAACAGGAACCAAGAGAACAAAGCCACATCAAGTCAAGTACGAACTGCAAACCTTTCCTATTCTCATCGACTGCACACTGAGAGAGAACTCGAAGGTTCCCTGAGTGGTATGATGTAGCAATATCCCCCATCCCACTGTTGTTGACTGTCATGCCAGTAAATATTTACATACTCACCACTTGAGACATCAGTGTTGTTGAATAGGTTTTTAGACACCAAGTATGGGAAATTGGGGAAAGTATGGGGGAAAAAAGAGGGTGAGAGAGCCTGACTATGGTACAGGCTGTGAAAGAATATAAAGACCCTTTAGGGGTGCCCTGGCATACAAAAAGTGGCATTCTTTGAAGCAACCTAAAAATTCATTAGTACTTAACCTCCAAAATGGTTATACCTGAAACAAATGGAAGAAAATAAACTTTAACTTATCACAACTAAAAGGAGGAATTAGTGGACAGCTCTTCTAATGTGATTATTAGAAAACAGGTGTAGAAGCAAAAACTAATCATCAGAAAAACCCAACTGTAGTACCAGGGTCCATAAGTCAGCATCTGTCACACTGCATAGTCCACACAGCACTCTTTGGCTGTACCATCTCAGGTTCATGAGTACTACACCAAATTCTCCTGGCTCAATGCAGTGTTCCCCTTGGAGATAGCATTAAGCAGCCTTTCTGGAGATACTTTGGCTAGCCCTGCATTATATCTCCAGTATTAGGGTTAACATCAATATGGTCACACCTACTAACTCTGCGCTGTAGCACAGTCAGGCTGTCACATTTCCATAAACACATAAATGGCCAAGCTTTGACTCAGTTCAGAAAATGCTGTGTTTGTAATTTATGATTTCTCTGCTTTCTTCCATAATTTCCTGCCTGCGCACTTCAATCCTGTTTCAAGAGCCTGATCCAGTCCAATTAGAAAGGTTAACCAGAAATCAAACCTTGAAGTACTTCTATGAGAGAAGACCACCAACCTGCCACACATAACATTATAAAGTGCCATTATCAAAAAAAATCTTCAAGTTTACAACAGCAGCAGCAGCTTTTAAAACAGCAGCAGCTTGCAAGTAAACACTCTTGCCCATGACAAAATTCCCTCAGCTGGCCAGTATCATTTGTTACTTATTAAACTAGAAATACCCATATATGTAGTGCAGCTTTCCCACCTGTTCCAAACAACCTATTTGAACGTTAAGGAAATCAAAACCACCTAAAAAACTAAGTTTGTGAATTATATGGTAACCTTGAGAAACAGATATTCAGCAACATCTGATTCCCATAACACACCAGATGAAAAGTGGTTTCTTCTCCTACAACCCCAAGGTAAAAGCTTAGATCTAATGTGTAAGACTTCTCCAATATCACTGTATTACATTTCCTGCTCTTATCAGAGAAGTTAATAATATAGGTATCAAAAAAGCAAAGTCTCTAACACAATTGAGTTTAATTTTAAGAAGATCCAGCTCTACTCTACCTGAATCACTGCTATTTTGGTTCTCCGTGCTTCACAACTGCATTAATTCCCTCCCATCAGATACTTGCAGAATAAGTAAAAGGTGTTAAGCAGCTCATCAGCTCCACAGAATAGCACAGTAGTTCACAGAAAACCTTGCTTATTGTATTAACAATGCTATTGCTATTCTGGGTCAGTAACAGTGGTCCTTATAGTTTGCTGCTGCTGTCAAGTTCTCCCAGAACAACTGCAACAAGATTCAAGACCACTGGTGCAAGGAATCATTCAATGGGTATAAGCCAGCCCCAAGCAGTACCCAATCCCATCTGACTTCAAGAAAAAACAATAAAAATAAAATATCCATATGCATTAAATTCTCTTCAAGACATTAAAGCAGTCACCACAACTCTGCAAGGTAGGAAATAACATTCTGACTTCACTGTGCTTTAATTTACTTGGCTTTTTAACTAAAGGACATTTTTGTTCATGTAGAGGACTGATGCCCTCCTATTAAACTTAATGGCAAGACTCATATTGGCAAACAGAGTCGGTGACAGAACTCACTTATTTTTTTAAGAAGCACTGGAGCCTTTTCCCAGTCACACTGGGAGGAAGGTAGGATGAACAGCTCTTAAAAACATGCATTATAAAGAAAATAGCACATCAGCATCCAATTTGGAAAAGAACACATAATCAAGCTAACAACAGCAACCACCATAATTTCTGTTGTCAATGTTGAGATCTTCTTTTTTGTTTTGTTTCTAAGCTTCAGCACCTGCTTCTTGCTGAAGGGTTTTAACTTGGCATCTCCAACCATTAAGAAAGGTGGCATGCAGTAGTGACTCTAAAACCCACCTGATACACTCTTCAGTACTCAACCACAGAACCACACACTCACAGTTACCATCCCAGAGTTAAGCACCTCAGCTTCATGAAGAGTCACGGAAATCCACATGATGCTGTGCGGGGTGGGGGCAAGGAGTCAGGAATGCAGATAGCAATGGTAACAGGCTGCCTACCAGTCCTGCACCTCACTTTACAGGTCCTTCACATGAAAAACACCATCCTAACTAACTAGTTAAGTCAGGCTGATTATGATGATGGTTTCAAAGAACTGCAGAGACATAGTCCTCACTAACTGCATGCTGGAGGAAGCTAGAGACAAACATTAGTAGAAGAGAGCCTTTTGCTGTTGGATCGCTATGTGTCAGCAGCACTCTCCACATTTGCTTCCAAAAGGCTTCACTAAGATTGCATCTACCAAGGTTCACAGCTCCTTGACATGGTGCTGTCTGAGCTCTTCCACAGCAAGTAAATTCCACAGATCATCACCTTGTTCATCACCAACTTCAAAAACAACAACAAAAAGATGTTCAACATAAATCTACACAAAGGACGCACCACCTCATCCCTCATTTCATACCCTTGCTCTAACTGTAGTCTTGGTGCTTCTCAGCAAGCAGTAGACCTGCAAGACTGCCCTTCAATCCCTAACACCCAAAGCTTCAGCCTGCAGGGACGTTCACCGTAGTAAAGGTTTAAAAGGGAAGTACATTATGGCATTAAAAGTCTGAGAATTTGAACTGTTCCTCAGCCGAAAAAGAAAAAGCAAACCAGTACTCAGACACTCTAGGCTCTCCAGGAAATCTTCATGCCTTAAAGCCCTCTTGGCTATGACTCCAAGAATATTATCTGTAAATGCTCTTCCAAAACAACGCATTTCAACTTCAAAATATATAAAAGTGTGGCAAGGAGCCCCAGCAATGCTTGACATACACCAGTATCCTTCTGACATTAAATATACATCTCATTAAAAGGCAGGATTATTATCTTCTCAGTAGACCTAAATCATGTTAAGAATTTTGACTTGTCTTCAAAGAATAGTGACTGGAAAATGTGTCATGTATTTTACAGGCTAATGACTACACCAGCTGGACCAACCACACACTCCTGCTAATGACCAAATTCAACTCCTCTTATGCTATTCTACCTTGTATGTTGTAGGTCTGTAATAGTCTAATTAAGGCTGAACCACACCAACTTTATGCTAGATGAAGGAAGTCTAGAAAGGTGTTAAGTTTTAATCTTATAGCAATTCACCTTTATAGAAATTTGTAACATAGTCTTTGGATAAAAAAAAATCTGTTATATAGACATCTTACCCACAAAATACTGTAAATGAAATACCAGAGAACAGCTTAAAAATTAGTTTAAGCAGAAACTAGTTTATGTGTAAGTTTTAACAAAGGCCTTGTACAAAGCTGCTAGTATATATGATATTAATTTATCTTAAAGACAAACACTCTTCCAAAGCCAAAATGAATTCTGAACATCTTTGAGAGAGACCAATCAAAGAGATCAAAGTCACATTTCACAGAGGGATTTTTTATATTTAAAACAACCTTAATAGCCAAAGTACTGGGAATGGTATTGCAATAGAGAGATTTACAGAGGATGTCTGTGACTTCATTATAACTATCCTAGTTTAGGACTAAGAAGCAGATTAATCAGATGATTTTGTACTCCTGCATGATAAACTGTAACAATCTGCTTAGCAGACAGACCATAAACTCATTGGAGTACACTTAAAAAGATCTTGCTCTGCATTCAAAATGGATGGGAGAACCATAACGAAACCATGGAGTTGTGGAAGATTCTTGAACCACCTTGAAAGAACACATTTTAAAAACAAAAAAAAATCCAAGCAACATTAAAAACCCACATCTGAAGAAGCAAGGCTACCAAGTGGACAGAGGTGACTCTCTGCCTTTACTTCACTCTTCTGAGAACCCCACCTTGAGTACTGTGTCCAGCTCTGAAATCCCCCACATAAAGACATGGGCCAGCTGGAGCAAGTCCAGAAGAGGACCACAAAGATGATCAGGAATCTGGAGCATCTCTCCTACAAAGATAGGCTGAGGAAGCTGGGGTTGTTCATCCTGCAGAAGAGAAGGCTTCATGAAGACTTTATAGTGGCATTACAGTACCTAAAGGAAGCCTACAGGAAAACTAGAGAGGGACTTTTCATAAGGGCATGTAGCAACAGGAAAAAGCTTTAAACTGAAAGAGGTCAACCTATGTTAGATGTAAGGAAGTCATTCTTCACTGTGAGGGTGGTGAAGCACTGGAACATGTTGTCCAGTGAAGTTGCAGATGCCCCACCCCTGGAAATATTCAAGGAAGGACAGATTGGATGGGGTTTTGAGCAACCCAGTCTAGTGAAAGGTGTCCTTGCTCATGGCAGAGAGGTTGGAACTAGATGATCCTCAAGGTCTTTCTCAATCCAAACTATTATGTGATTCTACGATCACTCCAATGAACTGGACCTCAAAAAGCGAAGACAGTAGCAGTGAAACCATGCCGAGGAAGCTGTTTTTGTGACACCTCCTACTGAGAAACAGGAAGACACTCTTTGATACTTAAATTGTTCTGCCAAGTCAGAGCCTGGTTATGTTAACCTAAATGCTTCTCAGAAAACAGGCACTCAGCTTAAAAAAAATCTAGAAAAGCTAAAAAAATGATGCAAGCTTTTGATTTGCTACAAGATTTAATCTTAGTTGACTAAAAGCTGATACTTCAAACTCAGTCAATATCATAGGGGCTAAAAAACTCATTATGCTAACTAAATGTAGTGCTGCTATACTAAGTCACCTCTAAAGCAACAAGCTGTGAGATATCCTAGTTACTTCAAAGAACTCCACTTAGAAATAGCACAGATTTTGTGGTCAAAAGGAATGAAAGTTTCTTCCTCTTGCTGTGAGAGCTTGGAATGAGCTTCTAAAATAAAGTTACCTTTTCTAATAGTGGCATGAAGATCTTACAGCCCCAGTGAAATTCCAGAGAAAGTAGAAATTAACGTAACATCTGCTGCCCATGGCCAGGCATTTCTAAGCAAATTGACTTTATTATATAATCAGTAACTTGTTTATCTTTCTATAGCTTGCTTTAGAAACATTGATTGATTTAAGAAATTCTAGAATTTCATTGTCCTATAAACTTGACTTGAAATAAGGACTTACATTCATGGATCAATAGCTCCACATTGACATCAAAAGTCAAAGAACCCTGTCTAGACTAGTCCTGTAGTTGTGGAGAGACATATAAATGTTTGCCTTTGTAACAATCCCATGTTAAGAACTGTTGTTATTTCTTCTGTGAAGTTCAGTTTTTAAACATGAAAGACACCTAAGCTTCTTTGTTAGATTGAAAAGCTACTCTAGACAGCAAGCTCAAGGCTTAAATTCTCCAAACTGCTTCAGTGCTGGACCACAAGCCAAAAACATCTGTGAAAAACTTAACAGAAGCACCTTGTTCTGTAGCATAATTAACTAAACTGTGCTTATCAACTTCTCTTTCATCCATTAGCTTGTGGGGTTAACACTAAACATATAAAGCCCAGCCCTTTTCACCATTTTGTAAACAGGCATATGTAGAATGCTGGGTTTCCCCAGTTAATGGAAACATTTTGAGAGCTCAAGGTGCTATCTCTAGCTGATATGTTCCCCACCTCACCTCTCCACTTTGCAGTGCAACAATCCTATTGGGAATCCTTTCAAAACAATACAAAGATTTCCTTAGAGAATGATTACACACACTCCCCTTTAAACTGGGGCACCCACCTCAGAGGCAGTTAGCTACAGCAACTGGCATTACACAGAGCAGTGCAATGGCTCCTGGACTGCCAGCGGGGGAAATTCCACCCATAGCATCCTTTGAGTTACCCTAATGGGAGAAGGGGAGTTGAAGAACAAACAGAAAGGACAAAGGAGGGAATAGCAGACATGAAGAGACAGATCTGACCATCCCATTGTAGAGCAGCCACAGATAACACCCCATAATCTGCTTGTGAAAAGGACAAGCCAAAAGCTGGACAAACACGATGCTCAGTACCTCTTTCCAAAGCACCAGATTGCTAACACAGACCATTGGCAGCTTGCACACATGCCCTGAAGATGATGCCAGAGCAAGGAGGCAACCCTCATGCATACTACCTCTCACTGAGGAGTACAGGCCCAGTAGACTGGACGTAGAAAGCACATAACTGGATCTGTCAGCACAGCAAGAGGTGAGCCAGGATCAGGACTATTCAAGACGTCAGCCCTAAACTCGACATTCAATGGGGCTTCTAGGCTCATAAGCAGAATGTGTAACTACAGTGTCTCAGGCAGTGCCAGTCAGGACAATTATGATCTACTGGTGCCCTCAGGACCTGACAGCCTCAGTACTAAGTCTAGACCAACCTGCAAAGCAGTACCACTTAGGGAAGATCACACAGGAACAGGTCCAGGTGGGTCCTGAAGCTCTCTAGAGAAGACGACTCCACAACCTGTCTGAGCAGCCTGTTCCAGTGCTCCATCACACTCACAGTAAAGAAAATTTTGCTCACATTGAGATGGAATTTCCTGTGATTGAGTTTATGTCCATTGTCCCTCATCCTGTCACTAGGTATCACTAAAAAGAGACTGCCTTCATCCTCCTGACAACTACCCTTCAGATATTTGTAGACACTGATAAAGTCCCCTCTCAGCATTCTCTTTTCCAGACTAAACAGCCTGAGGTCTCTCAGTCTTTCCCAGTTCTTCCAAAATTCTTTAAAAGCATCTTTTTTAGGATGCAGAGGCATCCTTCCACAGGACACCAGAAGGCTCTCATGGAGAACACCAGGTTTAGGGTTTGCTAATGGTGCTCTGACTCCTGTAGGCAGACTGGGGGAAGCTGGTGTCCTTTTGTCTCTCTTGCCTTTGAAAATGCTTCCCATGGTAAGTATTTCAAAATTACAATAACTGCACTGTGAACAATCATGTTGGATGTTTTCTGATAGCAGTGGGAACCCAAAAGGTATGGGGCACTGAAACAAAGCCGTGACAGGAGGAGTCTCACACTATGGGGCAAATGCAGGGACAATATAAAGTACATTCAAAAGCTTTATCTACACTCCTGCCTCTATCCAGAGGTTCCTCACTGCCTAAATTTATGCATCCTATAATGAATAATTCTTAGTAGATCCATGCCAAATATTCCCAAGGGCCTTCTTAGCTATATGAAAGGAAGCCCAAATAACTAACATGCAAATTGCAGCCCCTTACACACTGCAGAAGAGCCCATGTAACATATGGATAGCTTTAATCTAGCCCAGCCTTTTGTGCTCTCTCATTCATCGTTTTTTTGCTGCAGTCTTTTCTGCTGACCACTTGTACACTAATTCACCAAATCAGAAATCCTGTCAGCTTTCTCATTGTCAGCAGATATGTTGTAACACAGACATCCATAACTGATGAGTGAGCAGAAAAAAGTGAAAAAACATAATTACACAATCACAAGACCAGAATCTCCAAATAGGTTCTTACTGGAAGTCCTGGCTTAGTTCAGGTTTTCACTAAAGCACTAGTCTTCATTTGTGTAATTGTGACAAATACAGGTTTTACTGGGGACAAAGATGGTCAAGTCCTCAAAGCAAGGGGGGAGAAAAAAAAAAAAAAAAAAGATGTTCCAAAGCTGTAAAACTCAAAGGATTAGGGCTAAAATACTTCAGAATTTTAATTGCTCACTTTAAAAAAAATGTATGTCCTTCCTGCAGTCGCATGAATCTGAGAGGACATTTGTGATTTCTGAACACTTGAAGTTAGCAAAGTTTGTAACAGGATGTGAACTCAATAAGCTGATCTGTTAGCCATGAGAAAAGAGGTTAAGTGGAAGACTAAATAATGTGACATATAGGTTCAAATAGCAAGAAGAGCCTAGCCTCAACAAGATTTCAGCTCTGCTGACACTCATGTTAACTTGATTTCTACGGCTGAAATGCAGATGGAATCTGAGCCTAAGGTTCACAGTAAATCCAGCCTCCTGCCTTCTACCAAGTGGCAGGTAAGCACAATCTTTGACTGTGGGTGGACTAGTGCAAAAATGAACTATGTCTCCTTCCTAGATTCACTGAAATAACTATCTATATCTTTTTAAAACAAAACTTTCAGCCATTATACTTTATGTTTTTGCTGGCTGCTGATCAGAGCTAAGGTTCATGGAAAACCACAGCTCTGTGACAGCCAGAGAGGACTGCTTTGTACTTGCCACAGAGCCTAACAAAGTCTTCAAGCTCTGTAGTCTCAAGGCGTTTTTTTCAGGCAATCCTTAGAAGTTGCTTTCTATTCTGAACATGCTGCTGTTTTCTTTACCTTCAGCCAATTAAGTCAGATAAGCTCAATTGAGCAACTGCAATGATAAATCATCTCTAGTTCGAGCACGGCCAGCAGCCCTGGCAGCTGTCCACTTTTAACTGCAGCACTTCATCCTCATAATACATTTTAATGCATTCATTTTAACTCAGAACAACCATGAACTGCAGAGACTTCCTCCTGGTCCAACTCATAGTTAGACTTACCCAGCAACCAAAATGACATGATGAGATCTCTGGCCTAGCACCAAACCCTACAGCTATAACAAAAATTAAAACTAGGTGCATTGGAAGAGGTCCCCTTAGAGGGACAGGCACCCTAATGTATGGGGTACTTCCTCCTTAAGAGAAAGTCACTCCCTTTGTGTCAGTTCAGACTAACTAGAGAAGCCAGCAGCTACTCAGATGCATAGCAAAGGAGATGTGACTACTTCAGATAGCACAGAGACAGTGGGATGTTACGATTTCACTATAATTCATTTACCTTACATTTCTAAGCAAAGTGATGCATGAATGCAAAAAGCCAGGTGGAGTAAGCTAAAGAGAAATGAGGAAAATGGTTTTCAGATGGGACCTACATTTATGTACAGCAAGAAGCCAAGAGCAGAAACAACAGATAGGATACTAGACAAAAGCATCACCACACAATAGATAAAAAATGTTTCTCCCAGTCACCTTTGCCTCGGTTTCCCTTTGCCAATTCTGTGGAGCTGTGAGGCACCAAATGAGGGAAGTGGGTGCTGAGAGAGGCCTCTGCAGATGTACAGGGGCATTTTAATGGTGCAGCAAGGAATGGCATTCTTGCAAGTCTGGTGTAGACGGATGCACTCTGTCCCTGTGTCATGCTCCTAGCTCTCCGAATGGAAAGTACCAACTCCAAGGGTAAAATATTCTTTGTCTCTTAATATAGGTAACTTCAGTTAACCTTGTTGTAGCATTGTGGGTACACTGAGAAGATTACACTCCTCAATGTGCAGTTGCATTTGTATTGGAAATGCCACATTACACACTTCCTATTAGGGTTCAGGACTGCTACCATCTTCAAGACTGTTACAAACCTCAGGAAACAGGGGTTTATAGTGGAAACACTGAAACACTCAGCTCTAAAAGTCCCTGCAGATAGGAAATAATGCTATAAATTCAATTTCTCCTTCCCAGCATATACATTGACAAGGTATGAACAATATGTATTTCTACACTTAGACAGATGTATACATTGCTCAGGGTAACCTTTGATGTAAGAGGGGATGATGGAAAGAACTCAAAGTGGAAAGAGCACTCTTTTGTCCTTTACAGAGTTACTGAAATTGCAATAATGACAAAATTCAGCAATTTAAATTTAGTAGTTTGTGCCTGGGGTTGGATTCTGAATGTACCTTTTTTAAAGAACAAGTTATGCTTCGATGGTTAGCAAGAAGATAGGACCTCTCCCAAATACCTTCAGCCTCTATTAAAAAAAAGGGGAGGCTGTTCAAATAACATTGAAAATCAAGTTGCTATCCATTGCAAAAATGATTATTCCCTGTGTACTCTCTTCTATATGTAATGTGGTCCCTGGTTTCTTAACATTACCAAGGAGTAAAATTTGGACTAGAAACTACTGGACGTGCCGATGTAATACCCAAAACTGTTTGGCAAGAGAAAAACAAGCAGGGCTGTGGGGACTGTGGCATTTGGAAATCTCTTCAGATATTAATAGCAACAGTAGAGATGGGTCAATATAGTGCTATTAGCTACATCACACTGCTTGGCCTCTGATACATACAAGAAAAGGAAAAATGAAACCAACACAATTGGGTTTTGGGAGGTATGCTACTGTTGGTTAAATAGGAAAATCCATACCTGTTTTAGACACTGCAGCCTGACTGGCAGGCAGGGGAAGGTGTAGAGAGGTGGACCTACATTTTGCTGGCCAAGCCCTCACCTCCAGGAGGGAGAGACTGTTACCCGCATAGAGCTCACGAGGTGCAAGAGAGGTTCCACCATCCTCCTTCTTGGACACATGCCCTGCCCCACGGTTTTGGTGACATCCCTGGACATGCCACTCCTCTGGAGACAGAGCTGCTAGTCCTGCAGTGGCTCTCATTGACTGGGTTAAGTTGTTGTACACGGTGCCAGTGCACGGGAAAATATCAGCAAGGCTGCATGTAGATTTGCCCCTTAGATTTTATGTTAGTGCTGCTCACATTTGGAAAAGTGACTTTCAGATTCAAATTCAACAGTCCTGGCTCACTGGAGAGGTCCCCAAAAACTGGAAGCAGGCCAATGTGATGCTTATCCACAAGAAGGGAAGGAGGGAGTATCCTAGAAGGTTAATAGGCCCACCCTTCTGCTGATGGGGGAAGCAAGGGTGGGAGGAAAACAAAGGCTTTAGCTACTATGTCCCCTCCCAAAGTGCTAAACAAGTACCCACAGGTGTTTAGGTAGTTATTGGTGTCTTGCTCAAATGAGGGTGAGCAAGCCCTGGTTTCACCTAATATGGTCAGTTTGCAAATGCCATTTCGATTGGTGAATCTCTGTGGCCAAAGGAGCCATTGCACTCAGGCAAATAGTATGCACTGAGCCAAGTTGCAAGCAGTTGTGTTGCTTCTGCCTTACTGCTCTTGGACAATGTGTTCTGCTCTGCCTTGTACTTCAGACCAGCTTAGCCCTGATATTTTGGGCTTGAACTACTTGAAAACTTAAGTGCCTCAAGTTTCCCAGGAGAAGGCATTTTAGTGCCTCACGATGTGGCAAGAAGTGCCACCAACATTGTGCTCCCTGCACATCTGCAAGAGATCCTGCCTGCACCTCTGCAAACTTCTGTGCCAAGAGGAATCAGGATCAGGTCAGAGATCACCTGCCTCTTTCCCAGCACCCTGGGAAGATCCAGAAGCCTCTCAACAGCTGAGCAGTTCCAACACTGGGATGAAGAAGCCAGAGACTATCTTGCAATTTCTACTCCACTGCAGCGAATAGCACAGACTTTCCCTAGGGCTCCAGCCTACCTATTTATAGGTGAGGCAAAGCCATTTTTTGGCTAAACTTTTCCAAATGTTCTGATTCTCCTGAGTGAATTGCCCATAAGCATCCTTGGGAAGAGTTTCCCAACCAAATTAGAACCCAAATTTAAGTAACTGGTATACAGTTGTGGGCAAGGCTTTCCAGAAATAAAATTAACTACATATTTTATAATTCCTGCCTTGTTAATTGCCCAAACTAAATCAGGGAGGAACTGGGAAATTGCAGACCTGTCAACCTGACCTCAGTGCCAAGCAAAGTCATGGAACAGGTCACCTTGAGTGCTATCACAAAGCACCTACAGGATGGCCAAGGGATCAGGTCCAGCCAGCATGGGTCTAGGTCCTGCCTGACCAACCTGATCTCCTTTTATAATCAGGTCACCTGCCTGGTGAATGTAGGGAAGGCTGTGGAGGTAGTCTGCCTGGACTTCAGCAAGGCCTTTGACACCATCCGCCACAAGCTCCTGGCAAACCTGGCAGCCTGTGGCTTGGACAGATTCACTCTGATATGGGTCAAGAACTGTTTGGAGGACCAGGCCCAGAGAGTGGTGGTGAATGGTGCCACATCCAGTTGGCAGCCAGTCACTAGTGGTGTGCCCCAAGGATCAGTGCTGGGGCATCAGATGACACCAAGTTAGGAGCAGGTGTTGATCTGTTGAAGGGTAGGAGAGCCCTGCAGAGGGACCTCGACAGTCTGGATGGGTGGGCAGGTGCCAAGGGGATGAGATTTAATAAGTGCAGGGTCCTACACTTTGGCCACAACAACCCCAAGCAGCACTACAGGCTGGGGACAGAGTGGCTGGAGAGCAGCCAGGAAGAAAGGGAACTGGGGGTACTGGTAGATAGGAGGCTGAACATGAGCCAGCAATGTGCCCAGGTGGCCAGGAGAGCCAATGGCATCCTGGCCTGGATCAAGAACAGTGTGGCCAGCAGGATAACGGAGGTCAGGCCACACCTTGAGTGCTGTGTCCAGTTCTGGGCTCCTCAATTCAAGAGAGCTGTTGAGGTACTGGAATGTGTCCAGAGAAGGGTGACAAAGCTGGTGAGGGGCCTGGAACACAAACCCTATGAGGAGAGGCTGAGGGAGCTGGGCTTGTTTAGCCTGGAGAAGAGGAGGCTCAGGGGTGACCTCATTGCTGTCTATGACTACCTGAAGGGAGGTTGTAGCCAGGTGGGGGTTGGTCTCTTCTCCTGGGCAAGCAGCACCAGAATAAGGGGACACAGTCTCAAGTTGTGCCAGGGGAAGTACAGGCTGGATGTTAGGAGGAAGTTCTTGCCAGAGAGAGTGATTGGCATTGGAATGGGCTGCCCAGGGAGGTGGTGGAGTCACCATCCTTGGAGGTGTTCAAAAAAAGCCTGGATGAGGCACTTAGTGCCATGGTCTGGTTGACTGGATAGGGCTGGGTGCTAGGTTGGACTGGATGATCTTGGAGGTCTCTTCCAACCTGGCTGATTCTATGAAATGCTCCTATAAATTACTTTCTATTATAGACATATTAGTTGTGTTGCTAACACTGTTAACAATATGAACATCAGATACGCCAGAAGTCTGCAAGGAGTATGGAAAATTGAAGCTGAAAAGCACCTGTGAGCCCTCCTCACTACAGCTGCTGGGTTTTTAAGGTAATGGATTAATTGGCAGAAGGTTCATCACTTCTTACCAACATATCTAACAGCTGTGGGTAACCAACATTCCTGCAGGCTTTGTGAAGGACATCTGTTCAGTAGCTTTCTGCTTTCCACCTTTTCCTACAACAGCAGCCCTGGTGCCTGCAGTGTACAAATCTAACACACCCAAAAGCCATACCTCCGTGTTGACCCAGAGGTGCCAAGCCTCTGAGCAAGGAGGAAACTGCCTCATTGTCCAAACCTGTTCACTACTTGCCAGTATCTGCAGAGATTAACGACAAAGCTACTTTATTACCATTTAAAGGGCAATGCAATTCCCAGCAGAACCAAGAATTGCCTTTTTTCTCTTCTCTTAGGTGAGCCCTTTACTATAACTGACTCCTGTCTTTCCTTCTGCCTTTCTCATTTAAATTTTCTCTTGCATCAGCAGTCTCAGCTGAAAGTGCCTCTGCTTCTGCAGTATCACCCAAGAAGCAGTAGCTGAGAAGCAGTGTTACTGGCCATAAGCAGTGCAAACAGCAAATCTGCAGTTTTCAGCATAATTAGTGAACTACTTGTAAGATGGGACCATCAGTGTATAACTGTCATTGAACCCCAGTGCCTGAGCATTCAGGATCACCATCAGATGCTGTTCAGCCCTGGAAGGCCTGCAGACCACTCTCATGCTGTTTCCCAAAGCTCTCTGGCGAATTTACACTCAGGCATAAGGACCAACAGCAAGACTGGAATAGCTTCCCAGGCACCTACTTGTCGGAGGACCACAGCCAAAACGTTCAGGAGTGCTTCACCCAACCTATGAAGTACACAAAGCCACTTCTCCTTCCTGGGATGATTTGACCACCGCTCTGTTTTATAAAGCAGAATGAAGAAATTGAAGCATCTCCAAGGGTTTTCACTGTACTGATCAGCATACCCCAAGATTTCCAGCTACCTCCAGTTGAGCAAACAGCAGGAACACTGAAACAAGGAAACATACACAGGCAGAAGCTGTTGCAGACACTTAGGCAAAAATTGTGTTTGGCTCTTTCTTTCTACCGAGATCCAGGAAAAGTCAACTTAAAAGGAAAAAAAAACCCAACAAACAACCGAAGTATTTTAAAGGCAAGCTTAAATTCAGCAAGAAGCTGGGTGTTATTCCTTAGAGAGAAACTTGCAGTCCCTAGTGGGGTTCCCTTCCTCACCTTCTTGTAAAGCCGCATGATTATTGCCAGGAGCCAAGAGCCGCACTGGTAACCACAGCCCCAGGGCACAAAGACACCGACACGGCTGGTCCCACATCTAACACCGCAGACGCTTCCACAAGCCAACCCAGATGACTTGCCCAATAGTGTGTCCCAGGAACAACACAGCAAAACCTCCCAGCCAAAAGCACGGGACAAGGAGGACCAAGAGGATTTAGCGCTCCCCTCCTCCGCCAACTCTCTCAGCAAATCTTAGGAGCTCCTTACCTTTACATGTCTCCTTTGCCTTCTCCACCGGTTCCTGGTTGGGCTGCCAGGAGGTATCTGCTCTGCAACGCCCCGAGGGGAGCGGTGGAGAGCAGACTGATCGCTGCCTCCCACGAAAACAGACAGGTGCTTGGAAAGCAGCCCTGGGCCCCGCAGCGAGGCAGGAGCCGCGGGAATACAACTCCCAGAAGGCCTCGGGACTAGCTGCCCTTCTTCCCGGCCGTCGCCTCCCGCCGTGCACTCTGGGGCTTGTAGTTCCGAGGCAGCACCAGCGCGCCGCCGCCGCTCCCGCAGAGCGGCCGGGACGGGAGGCGTTGCCTGGCTGCGAAAGAAATAAACGCGCCCAAATCTATAGCTTTGGTGTTTTGGGGTTTGTTTTGAAATATAGGTATATACACACACGTGTATGTGTAAGGATGGAAACGCAAGTCTTTTTGTTTTGTAGGGGGAAAGGGCAAGTTGGCGTCCTTGCTCTGCTCTTCCGTTCTGGTGGGGGTTTGGCTGCTGCGAAGGTGGTAGGGGGGCAAGGCTCATAAGCAACTATTGCTAAATAACTTTACAAAATCAGATGGGGAAAACGTAGATGTTCCCATACACTAATTAGTTAATGACTAGCCTCAAGCCTCCAAACGTGCCCATGCTTAACTGTATCCTCCACTGAAGTGAACACAATTGCATCTCATACTCCAGTTGCTCCAGAAACTCGAGGCCTCTGGAAATTACTAAGCATGGCTTAGTAATGGTGAGATTTTAGAAGTAATTAAGGGCTTATCCACACTGGGAGTTGTTGCAGAGCAGCTTCACTTGTGTAACTCCCCTCCCTGTGCTGGACATCTATTTCACACTACTACCACCTTAGTCTGAGTTCATTTGCACCATTTGGACTGTGAGTTCTCAAGCTACATTCACCTGAATTGAAGGACTTGGTCAAGGTGAGCTTAAACTATATGTTCAGCTCTTACCTTGTGTTTGAGTCTTTATTTAAGCATCTCTTCCCAAAAGACAGGAATTTCTTTTGAAAACTAGAGGTGAGTTTTCTCACACAATTGCTGCTGTCCTGAATTTGGGAGATCAGTAGGAGCACTAAATGCTACAAGAGTCACCAAAAAACCCTTTCAGAACATGGCCCTGTTTGCCTAACTGGGAATGTTTGATTTTCTAATACCAAGAGGAATACTGTGCAGAAGATAGAACGCTCTCCTTTCAGAGGGAAATCTCCTCTTAGTAGTTAGTCCTTGTGGGTAGCAAATTTTAACAATACTTAATGGAGAATACAGAATTCATAATCTGTCCAGAGCGTAGTCAAAGCCATAGAGTTTTGCCCAAATTTTATTATTTGCATACACATCAAAAATGTAAACAATGTTAACATACAACAAGCCTGAGACAGTCTTCCAAGACCGGGAGGTGCTGAGGTCATGGATAAATAAACAGCTTCCCTTTACCTGAGGTGAAGAGGGGAAGAAGTCCTAGATAAAAGAAAATAAATAATGCATGAGTGATACAGGAACTTTTAGTGCACAGATAGGTAGTACTCACAAAGACTTCTCAGCTTCCACATGGCACCATGCCACAGCTGGATCCGTGCAGTCATATGGCAACATTCCTAAATGAAGACTTCCCAGAGCTTGGGACGTGATGGGGAGGTAGACACAGAGTCCTGCCAGAACTACAGAGGACCCGCGCTGCTCCCTGGCTCGTGGTGCTGAGACACAGCCCGGCTCTGCATGGGACTGGTGGGCAGCTGCAGGACTTCTTTGCTCAGGTCAAACCACTGAACTTCTGGACATGTGTTTGGCCCAGGAAAGGGTTTAGTTGCTTTGCAAGGCACTGCAGCTTGTCTTGAACTTCTAGAACAAGCTGGCAGCATATGAAGAGCATAGTTAAGCCATAACCCAGATAGGTCTTCCAGGATAATTGAGATTCTACATTATATGGCTTTTAAAAGTGAGTTTTCATAGACTTGCTAGAAAAATGTGATTTTTGACCTAGCACTTTTCCTTCCAAGATTTCTGAACAATCTTTTTTAATGCAAATTTGGGCGGGGGGGGGGGGGGGGGGGGGGGGGGGAGGGGAGAGAGAAAAAAAATAGTTATATTCTTTTGACTTCAGTTCAAGCTCAGTTGATAGAAGATCTATTAATCACCAGCATGTGATTTACATCAAGAATGATTGTAGTAAAGCAGAGACATAGAAGAGCTGGAATGGATTTCTTCCCAGGATCTTGCAGCATTAAGAGTGGGGCTATGTTCATTTTCTGGTTTTGTTCTGAACTCTGTAGCATTTGGTTGACTGAGGCTGTATTTCTTACTAAAAATGAGCTGTAAGAGAACTGATTTTGTGAACACACAGGATTATTATTTATTCCAGCAGGTATTTTGTTAGTTCCTGACTCTGCAAAGATTTGCATAACTACATACACCATGAATAAGTCAATTGAAATTAATAAGGTCTGTCTAATATTTTCATCTCCAAATTTCCCAGAACAATACTGGTCTCAGTCATATATTATTTGCAAGAATTCACAGATAAAATCAGACTAAAGAGGAAGTATGGATAATATAGCACTAAGCTTCTTACCATTTCACTGACGTAGGGAAATCTACTGGAAAGTAAATTTTCTGTAAACATTGATTTGACACTGTCTAAGTTTCTTCCTTCTCCAAGGGACGGACTGACATGGGGACCCTCAGCCCACTCCATTCACCTGACTGCCCCTAATGCAGAGCTGAAAGAGATCCCATTTGTAAGTATGGCAGAAAGGTGAAGACCATTTATTTTTCCCATATGGAAAAGAGAAGCAAAATCCAGATGCAGAGGATTTCTCCAAAGCAGAAGGCAGGACAAGAGAAAAACAAAGAAACAAACAAAACATTTAATGACAGTCATGTCACAGCTAACAATCCTACTGCCTTTCACAGGGGAACTTTCTTAAACCAGCCTGCATCTCCTTGAAAAAGGAGATCCATCTCAAAGAAAAATGAGTCAAGTCTGCATTGCCATTTAGCTTTGTACCTGGCAAAAGCTTTCCATGTTGCGTCCATATTCTAAAAAGAGCAGAGCTCTCCTCTTAAAGACCTAGCAGGCGAGGTGTAAAACGGAGCTAATGCTAAAACAATAACCTTGAGAAATGCTGAGCAGCAAACCAGAAAGCCAAACTGCTGCTGTTCCTCCTGAACACCTTTCACAGCAGCACCATGGTTTCCTGGACTAAGATAGGAGCTGTTGCTGCCATCTCACCCTGTCCTGAGCAATATCCTGCTCTGCCACACAGCCTCGGGGTATTTGCAGGGTATTTTCACTGGTGTCTGAGTCACCACAATAAGCTCCAAAGTCAGGTTCTCTACCAGTGGATCAGATGGCAAATGCAATGTGCACAATACTGTAATTTGCTTCTTCATAATCTTGATGACATGTTAGAAGTAAAACTAGAGGGATGTCAGTTCCTCATCCTGTGACCTAACAGAAAGGATTTTTCTCCCTCTGCTTGTGGAAGGCTCTGCTCTTATCACTCTTTGCCCTTGTGATAGATAAAATGAGTCGTGGAGGAAATCTGTGGAGGAGAAGCTGCAGAAGGAGCTTGAGTCCTGGCTGGCATTGTTCTTGCCAGCAGATGGAGCATGGCTGGCACAGAAGACTGAGCCGTAGGAGCATAAGGCCTTCCTGCCTCCCTCCGTCCCCTGTCCAGGGAGAAACTTCTTCTGCCCTGCCCCTGCCCTGGAGGAATCTCACCTTTGTTGCAGGAGGTCTTTCTCCTTCCCTCCACTGGCTGAAGGGCCCATCCCAAAGCTCTGTAGAGAGAGGCAAACTTTTGCATGGCTGCTTCTCTGCACCAGTGCCTGCAGAAGGCAGTGAGAGAGGCTGAGTGTAAAAACATTTATCTCTGTTTCTCCACTAGTGCATGAATGTCCATGCTCATATGTCCACAGACACCCTTTTGTGGACTGCCTTGACTAAGTGGCCACCTGCCACGTAACTGTGCTTACCTATTTCTCCTAAACCGGTTCATTGTCATTGTCGTTGTCTGTAGTGACCAACTAGATTATTTCCAGTCTTGTTCCTGTTTAGTTTAAGTCAGGATCAACATGAAAGATGAATATTTTCATTTCAGGTCAGCAAATTAAAGCTAAGGAACTAAGAATGACCAGAATCCCATGGTAAAAAATCAAAGATGGAAATGGAAACAGAGATGAAGTATATTGTTTTTCTGCTTAGCCCTGGGCATAGAAATGAATGGAAAAATAACAGGTGGCATTCTTGCTCCTAGCCTCTTGACTTAGGGCCTGTCTCCAAGACTGATTCTCTCTCACCTATTTCTCCATTCTTTTCACCTGCTTTTTTGGTGAGATTTTGAGGCAGGTCCTTCTGCATTTCCCACCCATCATATATATATAGCATGACCAGCTTAGTGGATGAAGGAAAAGTCTGTCAGTATTGTTACCTGGGCTTTAGTAAAGCATTTGACATTGTCTCCCACAACATCCTCCTGGAGAAAATGGATGCTTATGACCTGGATGAGTGGAGACCTCTGTGTTAAACCCTGCTTGGATGGCCAGGACCAAAGACTCATGGTGAATGGAGTTAAATCCAGCTGGTGGATGGTCACAATGGGTGTTACCCAGGGCTTATGACTGGGACCAGTCCTCTTTAATATCTCTATCAGTGATCTGGATGGGAGGGGGTGGAGTGCACACTCAATAAGTCTGTGGATGGCACTGAATCAGGAGTGAGTGTTCCACTTGAGGGCAGAAAGGCTCTACAGAGACTCAGACAAGTTGAATCAATAGGCTGAGGTCAGTTGTGTAAGATTTAACAAGACCAAGTACCAAGTCCTTTGCTTGGGTCACACCAACTCTGTGCAATGCTACAGGCTCAGGGAAGAGTGGCTGGAACTCTGCCCACCAGAGAGCATGGTGCTCAGGTGGCCAAGAAGGCCAACAAGATCCTGACTTGTATCAGAAATAACGTGACCAGAAGGACCAGTTGTGTTACCTTGTACTCAACACTGGTGAAGCCACATCTTGAACACTGTGTTCAGAGCCCACACTATGAGAAAAATATTGGGGTGCTGGAGCATATCCAGAAAAGGGCGATGAAGCCGATGAAGGATCTGGGGAATAGATCTTACAAGGGGTGGCTAAGGGAGCTGAGCCTGTTTAGTCCAGAGAAAAGAAAACTGATGGGTGACCATATTGCTCTCTACAACTGCCTGAAAGGAGGTTGTAGTGAGGTGGGTATTAGTCTCTTCTCCCTAGTAACAAGTGATTATATGGGAGGAAAAGGCCTCAAGTTGCATCACAGGAAGTTTAGATTGAATATTGAGATAAACTTCTTCACTGAAAGGGTTATCAAATACTGGAATACGCAGCCCAGAGAAGTGGTTGAATCAGCACCCCTGGAAGTGTGTAAAATACACAGAGATGTGGTGCTAAGGAACATGTTTTAGCACCTAACATGGTAGAGTTAGACCATGGCTAGACTTTATGATCTTAAAGGTCTTTTCCAACCAGAACAATTCAAGCTTCGAAGGTCCGAGGTCATAGCCTTCCTGTTAAGCACACATCAGTGTGTTGGCCTTATCACACGATTGTTGCAGAGGCAAGTAACACAGGAGGTGGAGGTGAGGAAAGTACTGGTCACTGCATTTTGTTTTGTCAATTTGAAGAGGGACACGATAGACCCCAGCATGAGTCAGTTCAGTGCAGGTCACTCCTCTGCAGGTAGCAGGTCTCCTCATGGTGAAGGCAGTCAAGGGCATGAGAAGGGACATCAGGCTCCAATACCTCCTCACTGGGCATCACTGAGTGGACATTATATTCAGACAGTGGATAATACAGATGCAGTGCTGCTAATGTGGGCATGGTTCAGTGCAGATGTTATCTTATGAGTAATGTGAAGTGCTGTGCAGGATACAACTGCACAGAATAAATACTGTCTTGTTTGCAGAGGGAGACATTTGCAGGTAACACAAATATTCCCTCTTTTGCCCTTTGGTTTTCGTTATTCGTTTTTGGAATCAGTTCATTCTTCTTCGTCAAAGGAGTGGGAATGTTTTTCTTTGTTGTTTTGTTTTTGGTTTTTAAAAGCAACTCTTTTGTTTATGTCCTATATAAGATCTTTACCATTATTAATTAAGACATCACCTGGTGTTATGCCTACAGGGGCAAATATAAGCTTTGTAAATGGAAAAGTACATTGGTATCTCATTTGCTTAATAATATCTACAGATCTGAAGCCAAAAGGTAGTTGTGTAGCCCTAGTATGTTAAAAAACTTGATGTCATTTATTTTAGCCTTTGTAGAAAAAGTAGAGATTATCAACAATCTTAAAGCCCATACCTGAGAAAGGACAGCAAGAAACCAGAATGATTTGCATTATACCTTTTACTTTTTTAGTGGCAGAAAGAGGTCCTGTTGCAGAAAATGCCTTTGACACAGATGTTTGAGTGATCTGCTACATAGGCAGCAAGGAATAGCATTGTATATGCTTTTTATGGGGTATTAGAAATCCAAAGTGGCCAAGTTTTCTGATGGAAAAAGCAAATATTTCAGGATTTGAAGAGAGGCACCATCTGCATCAGAGCAAGCCCAGACTAATTGACTGTGAGTGTGTGTGTATGTGCACACGTGCGTGTGCATGTGTGTGTGTTGCAGAGGGACATTCTTTGCTTCAGTGCTGTTATATTTCCTTTAAATATTTATTGCTGGAATGTAAATTCTGCTGAAAACTGAAGTCTTTGCTTTGGAAAAAACAGACCATCACCTACCACGAGTGTTGTCGCTCAGTGGAATATCCAAGTCCCTTTTGGAGAAACAAAAGGATTTGGTTATATAAACAGGTCACTGCATTGAATTATAGAAGTGGGGGGGAAAGAACAAAAACCTGCTGACTGCTGGTTGAACTATTCCATGGATATGTGTGAACTGAAGTTCTGCAGAACTAGCAAGAAGCAGAGCAATATTGAAATGAATTGGTTACAAATAGTGGAAATAGTCCAGCAAGAACATTAGAATAGGCAGCTGTAAGGATGGCCTTGGGTTTAGTTTGGTTTGTCTGTATTTTGAATGTAAAACATTAATACACTCTTTAAGGAGGCTGAGGATGGGAGAAAACATTGGCTGATCACCCTAAGCCCCAGGAAAATAAAAAAGGTTCTCACGTTGCTGGATTAAATAACAAACTAGAATGGGTTTATACTTCTTATGTTGCTATGAAAGCTTTATTTCTTGATCACTTCCAGACCCCAGAAGGTTATTAAAAACCTACAAAGAGAGAAGAAATTTGACATTTATATGAGCTTTAAAGCTTAGTTTGGGACCCCAGCTTGTTACCAGGATAAGACAGAGTAAACCTGTAACATGAAAAATATTGATCATCAAAAAGAGGGACTAAGGACCAGTCTGGCACTGCCAACACCTGGGAATGGATTTGTCACATAATCTTTGGGGTTACATTTTATTGTAGAGCATCAAAACTGGAGTAGGCTGGTATGGATAGTACCGGTGCTTAGACTCAGGTATTTGTATCACTTTAAACCCCACTGTCATTTCAAGGTTATAAATAGGCTTGGAAAAATCAGATTATTGGAAGGATTAAATTGGGATCAGTGTCAGTAATAATCTATTCCTTTGTGGTGACACCAACTGAATGAGGGAAAGTTGGGGGGAGGGGAATAATGCTGTACAACACTGCTTATGGATTTTGTGAGAATGGGGAATATAAAGGAGAGGAAGGAGTTTTGAGCAGCACAGCCCCCACATGCATGGTAGTCAGGGCAAGCGTAAGGACACATAAATCCTCCTTAGAAATAGCACTGGATAAAGCCTCTATCTTGCTAAAGGCTAGTTACAGTGGTGGAGTGTCAAAAATATGCTAGTCTTTCATTCTAGCTTATTAAACTAACAGTCATTGTTCCATGTTCCTCTGCTTCCAGCCCCACCACTCAACCTGCTCAGAGACACAAAATCATGGAGGAATTTTTGCTTTATTTCTTAAAAAAAAAAAAAAAAAGCCTGAATTGTCTCCCTACAGTGTCACTTCCAGTATCTCCTAACCAGTCTGCTGGAAAAAAAGCAGCACCTTCCTGGCTGCTGTCTCTGGGGACTCCGGATTGTCCCAGCCTAAGGAATGTAGTGTGGTCAATGGTCATCAACACATTCATCTCCAGCTTAGTTCCTGTTTCCCACAGTTTCACCCAGCATCAATTTTACTGTTTAACAGGGTAGGATGTCCCTCTATGAGAGGACTAAGAACCATCTTCTGTATCTGATTCCAAGGGAGATTTGTCATTGAGACTTATTTGCTTTCAGAGTGAGCCATAAGACCTATGTTTTTTCCAGCTTTAGCTTAATAAGAAGAATGAAGAGACAGAAACATGCACTTGCAGCTCAGAAATCCAACTGTATCCTGAGTCATGTCAGAAGAGTCAAGGCCAGCAGGTCAAAGGAGGTGACTCTTCCTCTCTATTCCAGTCTAGAGAGACCACATCTGCAGCTGTGTCCAGCTCTGGGGTCCTCAGCATAGGAAAGACATGGACCTGTTGAAGCAGGTCCAGAGGTAGGCCACAAAAATGATCAGATTGTGAGGACAGATTTTTTAGCAGGTGCTGCTGCAATAGGATGAGGGGTAATGGTTTAAAGTAATGCAGGGTAAATTCAAGCTACATATGAGGGAGAAATGTTTTACAGTGAGAGTGGTGAAACACTGGAACAGGTTGCCCAGAGGAGTGGTAGATGCCCCATCCCTGGAGACATCCAAGGTCAGGTTGGATGAGATTCTGAGCAACCTGATCTAGCTGAAGATGTCCCTGCTTATTGCAGGAGGGCTGGACTAAGTGACCTCTAAATGTCTCTTCCAACACAAAATATTCTATGGGAAAGAAGGGCATCTCACTAGATAAGGGTCTTTCATCCTACTGGGCAGCTGAGCAGATGGTGCAGCTCAAGGCTTTGAGCACATCTCAATAAATACACTTGACTTTAAGCAAGGTAGTGGTGAGAATAAAGAGGTGCAATGTTTGTTGGCATAAATAACAGTTCTAATAACTACCTCATTTATACTATCCAATGACTGGATGTTGTGGAGGGCCTGTAGGCCCAAAAATTGGCTTATTTATGCCTATGCTTGCCTGGACATGTTTTTCTGCCAGGACCCCTGGTTGTAAACAGGTTGTGTAAGCCCCCCCACACACAGCTCGTGTCTCCCTGGAGTAAGTCCATGTGATCCCCATATTTGGGAAAGTTCAGGCAAGAGCTTTTGCCTATTATGGTAAGGTTTGGCTGATTGCCAACCTGATTGGTCATTCTAGTGGCCAAAGGAGTCATTAATCTTGGCCCACATGCAATAAATAGGGGTGCACAGGTAAACAATGTGCTCTGACCCTCACTTGCAGCTCAGATGCTCAGCCGCTCAGACCCCCAACGCTCGGACTCCATTGCATAGCTCTGATGCTCAGAGGCTCAGACCCTCATGCTTTGACCTCACTTGCAGCTCACCTGTCTGCGTACCTTTCTTGCAGAGCTTACCTAAGCCTGCCTGTATATATATATATATATAAAAGGAGCCTATAGTCTCCAGCCAGCTGTGCACATCTGCATGCCACTGTGGTATCAGGACCAGATCCTGTATTGCCTTCACCTACGGGGCTCAGACTCCCAGCAGCCGCGCACATCCTGCATGCCTGCTGCCTACCATTGTCTGGTAACTGTGCCACTGCCACTGAGACAACCAGGAAGCAGATTCTGGATTGTCTGCACCTATGGCCTGCTAGCTGCGTGAAGAACTGTGCCAGAAACAGCACGATATTCTCCTCCTATACCTGCGATCCTGCCAGCTCAGAATTCCTGGACAGAAGCATCCAGAAGAAGCCAGCAGTACAAAGGCAGAGATTGCATCCTTCGCCAGGAGAACGAGGTTAGAGACCACCATTTCCCCACAAGCCTGGAAGATTCATCCTTTCCCCTCAAGCCGGGAGGATTCCAGCCTCAAAATCCATGGGCAGAGATCCCCTGCAGTTTGGACACTAGGCGTGGGCTGTGACATAGCCCTGGAGGGTGATTAATGATTAATAAGAGTTGTGAGTAAAAGCTTTAATACCTCTGTAATATAAGTTGCCTCTGCCATAGAGCAGAATCAGTTTCAGCCCTCTCGGCTGGACGAATAGTGTACAGACCCCGAGCGGCATTAAGCCGTGGGGAAAACTCTCTCTGTTTATAGTTTGAATGTTTGCTAGTAATTAATAAATCCCTGTACATAATTTATCCTAGAATGTTTTCCTAACCATGTAACGAATATTAATATACAGTGGTTGGGGGCAGTGAGGGTCCAGAATATTCAGTTTAATGAATAAATATTTTTAGATAATATTATCTCACCCCAATTAATCTCTCCCCTCCGCCAGAACTGGCGTAGGTAGCAGAACACCCCCTCCGCGACACTGGAGCAGCAATAACAGGGTGATTCTCACAACCACCCACAGGTGCTTTCCCAAAACATTATGTTCACAGGATCACAGGATGTCAGGGGTTGAAAGGTACCCAAAGAGATCACCAAGTCCAACCTTCCACTCTGCACTAAATGCACAAAGGTTGCTATTTGGGTTTGTGCATTTATAGCTCTGTCTCTTCAGTGTCTTTCTCACAAAAGCTTGTGGTTCTTTTGACATTTCCCATCTGCTCCTTTTTTTTTATTCCTAAATATGTATTTGAATTTCTTCCCTTATTTCTTTAGATGCAGCATGCAAACCTCTACATCCACAAAAAAGTTCAAATGGTTTTTTTTGTCCTTCTGTCTTTCAGTTCTGCTTCTGCTTTCCATCTTTAACTTTGCCTCAGTTAATTAGTCTTTTATAATTATTTCCTTCTTTATTTACATGGGCATGTATTTACCCTGGGAAGCTGCTGCCTGGTCCCGGGGAGTCAGTGTAACCTGACTCCAGCCCTGCTTTTCTCTGCAAACCTACTGGCGTCGTGGAGCAGCTCTCAGCAATCAAGGGGTAGGATCAGTGGGCCTGAGTGGAAGGCACTGGATGCTGGGTGCCTCTTCACTGTCTGCCTGGTGCACCACAGCATCTGGCAACGCATGCTCATTGTGACAGAGCCTGTCCTCAGATGAATTGTGAGGCCAGAAGCCCACACAGGGGCAAAGCAAGACAGATGTGAGCAACTGCTGGGTGTGAGGAAAGTGAAGGTATTCCTGCGTCATGTGGTTGGTCATTTTGCCTCACTCTGTCACCACTCTTCTCTTGGGGATACCAAACTGGCAGCAATGGCAGTAGCTGCTTCAAAGGGCTCCTGCCAAGTTTGCCATTGCTGTTTGTGTAATGAGATGGAAGTCTTGAGTAAGCAGGGATACATAAAGGAAAAGTCTTAGCATAATTACTGATCTTTACAGCTTTTCAGTCCATAATATTTGAGAGTAAGTAAGGAGCTGTAAGGGTAAGCAGAAGATAACTCTTGGTTCATAGCACCTTCCTTGTTATGTATTGTTAGCGTGTTCAGGGCTTGCTGTCCCACAGGCAGGGCTTACTAAGGGTGTGATCTCTTTCTTCTGCATTTCAAAGTAATTTCCAACTTTCTCCTTGAACAGCAATTCAAATCCACAGAGGTGATCAAAAAGAGGGGAGAAAGCTTTACAGATACTTGGTTTCAATTTCCTTCCCAACTTTTTTTTTTTTCAAATTTCAAATATTTAAAAAATGTGGTTTGAACACTTCTTTCTTGAGGTTGTGAGCACATTTCCCTCTACTTGCCCATAACCAGGCAATAAGAGAAACAACATATGTCCCCTTCTATATTCACATTTCAGAAGTTTATGCTTATACCACTTAGGAACTGCTGCTACTATGACCTGCATTTTTTTCAGCTCATCAACTATCAGTCACATTGGTTAAGGGTTCTAGTTTGAGCAGCATACTGTCTCTTTAGCACCAGTAGCCAGATTTTTCACAGTAATGCCAGCCAGGCTCTCTAGGCAGCTGTTGGTCCAGAGTTCCAGGCTTTCCATGCTCTCTGACCAATACACCCTTTGGCCACACACAGGCTGGGAAGCAGCATCTGGTTTGATTGTGTCTCTCCCAGTTCCCATATTTGCTGGGGTTTTAAAACATTCTACAGAAAACAATTCAGTAGCAGGTGGCACCTTGGCTACAAACAGAGCAGAGCCAGGCTGCTGCCGGCTCTGCTCCTGGTGGCATCAGTCACAGAGCTGGTGCCTTGGGTACCTCACCCGTGTGAGGGCCAGAAGCATGATATGTTCTGAAATGGAGCCACAGGAACAGAGTATCTCCCAGAGCAGCTACAAACCAGGCCCTTTTCGTAGTTGAGCACAAAAGTAACCTTTTATCAGATGCTTCACAAATATGAAAAGGATTGAGAAGGAGGGGACAAAGTATTCAAGTCAAAGAGGCCAAGTGCTAGGATGGGAAGGGCAGAGTCCATGTTCAGTAACATTTATGTTTATCTCAGTATTGTACCTGGTGCCTTGGTACTGTAGCAACTGGAACCTCATAAATACCAATGACAGACAGTAATTAGCACCTCATAAATACCACCAACAGATAATCTTGCCACTAGGAAGCAAGAGTAAGCTTTTCATACCAAACTGGACAAGCAAGCTTGAAGGTGAAAATAACAGAAAAGATGGAAAAAATGCCATTTGAAAACGAAAGTCTTACCCTGGAGTTAAACTTTTAATGGAAATAAAGCCCAAACCAGAAGTCTTATACTAGCCTTAGGTTCCAAAGTGCCCCAAGTTAATTTATATTTGGCTGATAAAAGGGTAGTTGATTGATTCATTACAGCCAAAGGCTCAGCTCCTAGGAATGCAGGGTGCTTAATTTTTTTCTGTGATCCCTTTCATCTCTGGTGGGGGTTGAGGAGCAGGCTTCAAATTATGAAGTATTTTTGGAATTATATTGAGACCATTTCATAGAAAAGTCACCTTGAAGTCTCCAAGACTCTTTACAGACATAGGGATGGTAGAAAGCTTCTAACATGACATTTGTATCTGAGAGAAAAGTAATATAGCAGAACTTAAAAGAATGGTAATCCAATCACATTTGGACCAGCATTAAGATCTGAGCATAAGACCTCAACTTTTCTATGACCTAAACTAAAAGCATAAGTTTCTGCAAGGGTATCTGGAAGCAATTAGAGACTTATAGATCTCTGTTGAGCAGCTAGAGGAGGAAGACAGGTATCCTACACAAACCTGAAAACTCAGCTCTTGCCACATGAGAGAAACATGCCTTTCAATTAAACATATTAAATTCCACAATGATATTTATTTCAGGTTAACAAAGGGCTCAGAAAGTACATCTCCTTTCTACCTTTCCCTCTCTGCACAGAGCCTTCCTCATCTCACATACCTTAGGGCCGTGAGAGTCTTTCACTTTGTCCTGCGTGCCAGCCTTTTAACACATTTGCTACTCTGCTATAGAGCTTCTGTAGCCAGACCAGTGGTTCAGAGTGTGCTGGAGTTTGAGGATCTTCTCATCACAGCAGGTCTGGGTTGTGCAGTTCAATATCTGACAAGCACTCCAGCAAAGCAAGTCACCTAATGAAGGAAGCTCCTCCAGTGTAACTCTAATGATCTCCTCCATAATGATATAGAAACACGGAAGACTCTGCATTCACCACCTGTATTTATCTGAGCATTACAAAATGCTAAATAGCATATCTAGCAAAACAAGAGCTTTTGGGCATTCTCTTTGGTATGCAATTGTCAAGGGCAAAGCTGCACTTCGAGTTTTATATTTGTGTTGAAACTTCCACTGACTTAGAGTAACATGCATGAAGTGCAGCGTTGTCCTCTGCAGTGACACAAACATATATATGCCTTGTTCATGTGACAGGACTGTCCAGATTTTACATCCAAGTGTTGAGAAAAGCCAGGTCTGAGGAGGAGGAGGAGGAGGAGGAGGAGGAGGAGGAGGAGGAGGAGGAGGAGGAGGAGGAGGAGGAGGGAAGAGTAAGAGAGGAACGGGGGGAAAAGAGGAAAGGAGAGAAGGAAGTAAGACTCTCTCAGCTGATATTGCTGAACTGCATGGAAACAGTCACTAGGTCTTTCTCTGCCTCCACCCTCGCCAGTAGTCTCATTATTGTAAATCATGTTGCACTGATTTGAAAACTCAGGTTTCATAAGGCTGGCTGCACCGGGGGAGCCAGCAGCACAAGCAGCACTGAAGAGCTCTGTGCCTAAATGCCAAATCCTGGCACTCGTGCCCCTTCAGTTCCACGAAACGTCTGTGTTTGCTTTCACAGAGCAGCTTGAACTTCTGCCTTAAAGTAAAGGCATATTATGCAGATACTCTAATCACGATGTCTAAATATAATACAAAGGAAGACAATTTGAGAGAGCTCAGCTACACTTTTTTTCAGCAACTGTCAGGATACTGCCTCTGTGGCTTGCTGCTTTAGAGTGAGATTAAATAAATCGGGCTCACCATTTGAATGTGTGGGAAGTCAGAGACAGCAAAGTGACAACTAAGGATTCTGTATTTATAATTGGGCCCTCCTCCTCTGGTTATTTGTGCACAAGTCCTGTATGCTAAGTTCAAAAGTACCTGCCCTTTATGTAAAATTACTCACAAATGCTATGTGTAGGCTAGGTGGATGCTGACGCTAGTTTGGCTGATTATGAAGTTCATGTAATTACTATTGAACTCTCTAGTGATGTTTGTTTAAAAAAATACAGCTTATTATTCAGCAGCTTCAAAAGGCTCTGACTTCCTGATCCTTCAGCCAAGAGTTTTTCACAACAAGGAAGAGTCTGATCTGGGCATCACTGTTAGGTGAAGTCCTGCAGGACAGCACGGGTACTGGGGCATCTCCTGACCAGCAGCTCTGCAGCCCAGGCAGGTCTGGGAAAGCTGGAGGACAACACAGAGGTACTGTTGGTTGGCACTTTACTAGCAGAGACTTTTGATAATTAAGTTGCAGCTCCCCAGTCCTTGAGCTAAACTACCTCCAACTTTATCTCCAAAGTTTACAGGTTTCCAAGAGAAGAGTTGCCAAAGACAGGTAAGAGCGCTGCAGCTGCAGGCACAAGCCTGGGGGAAATGCAGCAGTTTGTGGAACCAATTAAGGAGCCTGAGTGGAGCAGAAGAGGGTTTGCCAAAATCAAAAGCTACCTCAGGATGTGGGCCCAAGCTTTTGAAGTGTCCTTCTGAATAAGGATAGGCTATATCCACAAATTTGAGAGAAAGTTGCCAAGAGAAGGAGCCAGGAGTGGCTAAATTCCTTGGAAGAAGAGCAGCGTTGCCTCCAGGTGGGTAAATCAATGGAGCTGAGCTGACCTCAGTCCCTGAGCTTTCCTTCCTCTCTACCTCAACAGGCTTGGTCTTTAGTCTGTAGCATCAGCCTGCACCCCTAACTGGGAAGTATTATTAAAATGGCATTAAATATTAAGAGAGGCAACACAGCATCTCTCACAGTGAGGGAGCTCCTGACACAGCAATGCTTTTCCTAATAAACTGCCTTGACAAACAGTTTACTTATATTCTGATTTCAGTTAGATGAACTACTTTGCAGTGGCAAGGATGACTGTGGCCGGGTGTTATTTTGAGTAGTAAATATTTATTTGGTTCTCTCAGCATGGAAGTGGGTGGGTGGCAGGGTCTCAAAACAAGACCTCATCAGTGTCATTTTTAAAGCCATAGTCACCGGCTGCGGCTAACCAGCAAGGCACAGCTTTGTTGTGTGAATCCATCACAAATAGTTTAGCTATTAATATTGATAGAGCACTAACAGTGATGGACGCCATGGCCAGGTTTGGCTCTCACAGAGATCAACACTGGAAAAGGAGATGACCTCCATTAAATAGTCAAATAAATGTGAGCATTAAGAGGGTTTCCCATTTCTGGCCAAGAGGTTCCCGTCAAGCTCAGGGCTGTGTCATGGTAGGTACTGTATGTACTAAATGTACTCCTTGGCCCACAGTACCTAAATGCACCAAGTCCCTGAGCAGATCAGCAGTCAAGTCATGGGCTTGCATCTCCGGGCTCCTGGCTAAGGGAGCAGCACAAAGGCAGGAGAAGGATTGATGTAAGACACTGGTAAATTTAATCTAAGCAAAGAAAATCTCTATCTCTGCTTTCTTGCAAAATTTGCCTGCTATTTGTAGTATTTTCTAGTGACAGCATGGAAGTCATCAAACTAAACACGCATGCTTGTCTTTGAAACACAGCTAGCCTGTCCATTTGGGGAGGGAGAATAGAAATGTTTAATGTAGGAAAAACAAGTGTTTTCAAAAAAATCCCACAAGGCTTCCCACAGCACATGGTTTGGAAGGCACAAGGTTCCTGCCAGCACATCCATATTTACATCTGACTTATGGAAGATCAGCTTTGGCAAAACACTACAGCAAGTTTCATTACTTTAAAGTCACTGAGTTTGTCTTATAAGACCTCACCAAAATTTTACCTCAGTATGTATAGATTTTTTCCCCTTATCCTAATTTCAAGTATAATTAAAATCATTAACATTACTACCCTGATACATTTCTTTGAGAAGGCTGTTTCAGAGCCTGAAGACTAGGGAGAAGTCCCTTCTCTTGCTGCTGATGCCATGTCTAAGATCAAACAGCTATCCTGCACTGGTGAGGCCACGCAAAAGATTGTTTTAAGACCGAGAGCAGAGAATGGGATAAAAAAGCTGTGTGATGAGGTTGGGGTGCATGAGTGGGCCAAGCAGATGTTGTCCAGTGGGAATTTGACTTGTAAGTCTGCTGGCAAATAACTCCATAGAGTCTATAATGATAAGGAACTTCACCTAAAGCCTCCTCAGAAAGACAATGTGCGTTGCAGAAAAGAGTGTCCCTCACACAATCTTCTACACCATTTTATACAGCATCATAATCACAATGATTTTATTCCAAATCTATGTTGCTCTTTTAATCTGAAATAGTTTCCTCCTTTCCCTTTGACTGGTATTCAGGAATTGATTTAAATTGGGCATTAAATCTAAATTTTCAGATCCAGAAGCACAGGGTTCAGAGTGCAAGATGATTATTCACAGAAATGACTCTGTTAGAAGCAGCTGATTTAAAAAGTGGAGCCAAGCTGTCCCTCTGAGTGACTCTATTTAGAGATGCATATATGTCTGTGGGCATTGTAGCATCACCAGTACCAGCAGAGCTGTGCTGGGTGCTGGCAGATGAGGCTTTGCCCATGGGGCCCTACATATGCCACTGGCCACCAAAAAGTCTGAATTTATGCTGCCCCTTCCCTTGAAAATGGCATTTTGGGTAAGATGAATTGGGCGAGATGAAGTTCAGGGAACACACTTCTGGCTAAACCAAAAGAAGATAAGGATTTCCATAGTGAAATCAGGGCAAAATTTATAAGACTATAATTTGAGGGGGAAAAACAAACAAACAAACAAACAAACAAACAAACAAAAGACACCAAACTTCTTTGAAATTTGGGAAAAGATTGAGCGGAAAACAAATCTGTGGAGCCAACTTTGTTACACCCTGGGTTAGTTGCAGCAGGATAGAACAACTGCATTTATTCTTTGTTGTGTAGAATGTTTGGGCTTTTTTCTCCTGCTCTAATCATGTCTCTTAATACAGTCTTACCAATGGAATAATTACAAAGCCTGCACCGCAAATGCAGTGCTCTCAGGAGTTAGGTACTGATCTGCCCTTTCCCACTGCAGCAGAGGTAGGAGGGTTTCTAGCAAGCTCTGGGAAGCAGGAGTCTCCCAGGAATTTCTGAGCACAGAAAATGCACGACTAGGTGCTGTTGGCAATTTTTACCAGGAGGATTTTTCTTCAATATTTCTTCCCTCCTTCCAGCCAAGGACAAACCTCTGACACTAGCACACATTATTGTTTGAAGACAGATTGAAATCTCGTGATTCTGACATCATTTTATTTTTAATTTCCACACTGCAAATGTCAGGGGAAAAAATACCCTAAAAATTATACTTCAGAAAAGACTATAATTACTTCCAATTAAATCATGGCCCTGGCTGTTTGAAAGACTTGACCACAGCTAGAATTTCATTATCTGATAAGCACTTTTTTTATATATTTCAAAGTTTCTTTTTTTTATAATAAGAAGAAAAGGATCCAAGACCTTGACAACAATACCTGAGCCTGCTGCAAAAGCTTGGTGATGGGAAATTGCATTTAACCCCTGAAATGGAGAGGCCACATAATTTTTAGGGCATTTATTTCAGCAGTACTCCTGATTGGAAAGTAAGGTTCAGAAATATGATCAGATGTAGTGGTAGGCATGGATGAGGTGACCCAGATCTCTGCCTTCCCCAGGGCACTAATCAGACCGAGTGCTTTCATCGCACCTTTCTTCCACCCTTGGTACCTAAAGTGTACTATGAACATCTGTCCTGTTTCCAGTTGCCACAGTCCTGCCATATGAAGTTATATCAGCATTGAAGTTATATCAGCATCACTTGGTTTCATAGCAGGAATTAAATCTCATCTCTCTATATGTCTGCATTGTAAATCCCATTGTTACCCCCTGAAAAGAGTGTTTGTATCACATGAACTGCAGTGAGAATGCCACTGATGTTCAGGCTGAGTAAAAATGTCTGTATTTTATAGAGTCCAACTCATTAGTGTCAGACTCTCTAAAGGGATAATTTTGCTGTAGATTTTTGTGATATGATTTTGAACTTTAGCTGTGATAGTGCCATTGGTCCCCAACTCCACTCAAGAATGTAGCCTACATTTCATGTTCACTCAAAGATAAGGGCCTTTACTCAGAAGGTTAAAAAATAAGCAGTCATGTTCCCAGACCAATACACTGACTGTTTTCTGACATGGTTAGGAGTCTGTCTATCATGATGAAATGCAGGCTAGGGGGATGGGGCAAGGGGGACTTCTGCAAAACATCTGCCTGTGAAAAAGATTGTATATGGAGGGATGAGTGGTGCTAAAGGGAGCTGAGTCTAGCTGAGTCTAGCAACAGGGCAGCAGCAGCATGTCAGGTAATATGGTAGCCCTCTTCCCTTGGCATCCAAGTCAGCAGTAAGCCCAAGTGTTTTAGTCACTATCAGTGATCCAAATTCCCAATCACAAGGGACAGTATTTTCTCAAGGTGATGCCACAGTGGCAGCCTATATTGAGTGTTTGCTTATGATTGCCAGAGACATAAGGCTGGAAATGGGCACAGCGTAGGAGGCTGCCTGAGTGCCCACAACCTGCACACAGAGCAGACATTCCTTCTATCCATGGAAAAATCCTCCCCAAATGTTCCACATCATAGTGGCTAGTCTTGGAGCTGATCATATCAGGAGGAAAGAAATTAAGAATTACAATTGACTCACTAGTAAAAATATGTGAGTGTACCCAATGAATAAAGTAGACTCCCTCAGCACTTACCTAATAATTCTACTTTTAATTAAACTGTCCATTCCTGCACTGATTTACATTTAAGAGGAAAACATCTGTGTGTATTTCACTGGGAAACCTTCCCCTGGTGTTTAGAGAAATATTTTCCTTTGCTTGGTGTGGAAGATGTGGGGCCTGATTCTTGTTAACAACATGGTGCCTTATAGCTCCTGCATGAAGACAACCAGGTATTAATGCTGTCACTCACCCTGTGTGCTTGCAGCCTTCCTCTTCTGCTTTTTGTTTGGTTGATTGGTTCAGGGATTTTTTAATGTACCTTACAGTCTTTTATTAATACATTTTCAGGCTCAATCTTTCTGAGGAAGTAAATGCAATCGATGGACAATCAGCTGAGAAAACTGGGATCCAAAGTCCCTCAGCTTTCACTGGGAGGAAGAGTTAAAAATGGCACCTCAGCAGCAGACATCTCTGGCCCTGTCCCTGGAATGCTCTAGGTACAACTGGGGCCTTGCAGGTGTCAGACAAGAGGAAGTGATGCCACCATGCATTTCTGGCTCAGAGATACCAAAAGGCACCTCATGTCCATTCATGTAACTCCTCTAAAATTGGAATGATGTCCAACTACTATGTTTTAGAACTCATCTGCCTTCCTTCTTGCACCTCGACCTCCAAAATCTGCATTAATTTCCAAGAGAAGGAACCCTTGGCTCTTACAATTTCCAGCAAGAAAGAGTAACTCCTGCAGTGGAGCATAGACTCGAGTTGTTAGCAGCAGCCCTCTGGGATATGCCAGTGAAACACGTGTGCCTTTATGGAGACGTGAGCGACATGCCCAAGACCACCAAGACTGGTGTGTGTGGGGCAGAAACAGGAAAGAGCCCTGCTAAGTGCCAGCCCCACACTGTAAAAAGCCCACTCTTCCTTTCTCTTACTGTCTGCCACCATGACCTAGGAGCTATAGTGGACCTGGCTGAGGATGATGCTGCCCTGGTGGTACATGTTGCTCCCTGACAAGGCTGAGCATGCCATGTAGTTGTACCCAGTCTACAGGAGTTTTTATGTAGACTCAAAAATGCAAATGGAGAAATCAAAAATCATAACATGAGACATTAATATGTACTTCTCTAGTCCTGGCTTGCCATTTTCCCCTGAGTGAAGGGGCCAAAGAGAAGAAGTATTTTGGGGTGGGAAAGTCTCTCGGGCTTCAAACTTTTAGTGACATCCTGCAGTCTTAGGCATGCAGAGAACAGACCATGATCTCTTCCACAGAACAGCCTAGCCCTGGGGCTGCTATGGCCATGCTGCTGTCACCTGGCTCCCAACATGTACATTACACTCTGGCTTTGGCCCTGGCCTAGTGGCCTAGATGACTAAGGGTGTAGCATTCTTGCATGAATGCTCAATTTTGAGCAGAATAGTGAGAAGTCTGTGTGCTCAGAGCTGACCCATCTCCGATGTGCATTCCCATCTGTGCACAGCAGTGGGAAAGCACAGCAAGAGGTTATACCCTCTGGCTCAAATCACATGCCCCAAGTCCCTTCTGAAGGAGACTCACAGGAAGGCCCCTGTGTGAGCTGAGGAGGAAGGCTAACCTCTGCTCCTCTGCATGCCCACACACCACAAGCTTCCTTCTTGTACCAGGTTGTAGCAGCCAATCTAGGATGAGGTCAGGACTTGTTTGGGCTGGGTTTTGTTTACCAAATGTGACATGACCTCATTTGTCAGCAATATTTAAAAATACAGTACTGGCTGGTAAAAATATCCCCATTCATTTTAATCTTTGGATGTATTAGCAGCAGGTGAGAATCTGTAATGCCCTTGGTGTTACTGAATTTGAAAGGCAATCAGGAATTGGAGTTCTGGGCCAGTCAAGTAGCCCACCAAGTTCAACTGCTTGCCTCTAAAAGAGGCAGAATAACCTGTGCTTTGAAGCTGGGCAGTTCTAGCATTTGTGTAAGTATGTCATGCACAGGCTTGGCTGCTCCCACATCCCCCTCTGTGCTCCACCTGTCAGCCAAAGGGCCAGGAGGCACCATTGCCATACACAGACCACACACAGTGAGTCCTTCAGACCCTTCTGCCAACTTCTTCCTCTTTTCTTCTGCTGAGGAGGTGTGAGTCTGGTTTATGTTTGAGCTCCCGCATCATGCTAGCTTTGATGGATGCAGAGTTAATGCAGACTCAAAGGTTATGGACTAGTCCAGGGTAAAGCAGAGGAAGAAGAACCCATCAGCTCAGGCTGATGCAGCAGAGGCTGGTATCCCTGCCCCCATTTCACAGCTGAGGAGAGCTAGGGTGGTATCGCCGATCTGGAGCCATACTGCAGCAAAAGCAAACCCAGTCTATTTTACCAGCCTCTTCCCCTCTGGTTTTGTCTTCTGCTCTTCTCTGGTAAAATGATACAATGGGATGAGATTTAACAAGGCCAAGTGCAGGGTTCTACACTTTGGCCACAACAACCCTGAGCAACGCTACAGGCTGGGGACAGAGTGGCTGGAGAGAAGCCAGTAAGAAAAGGACCTGGGGATACTGGTAGACAGGAGGCTGAAGATGAGCCAGCAGTGTGCCCAGGTGGCCAAGAGAGCCAATGGCATCCTGGCCTGGCTCAGGAGCAGTGTGGCCAGCAGGACAAGGGAGGTTATCCTGCCCCTGTACTCAGCACTGGTTAGGCCACACCTTGAGTCCTGTGTCCAGTTCTGGGCTCCTCAATTCAAGAGAGATGTTGAGGTGCTGGAAGGTGTCCAGAGAAAGGTGACAAAGCTGGTGAGGGGCCTAGAACACAGCCCTGCGAGGAGAGGCTGAGGGAGATGGGGATTGTCTAGCCTGGAGGAGGCTCAGGAGTGATCTCATTGCTGTCTGCAACTACCTGAAGGGAGACTGTAGCCAGGTGGGGTTGGTCTCTTCTCCCAAGCAACCAGCAACAGAACAAGGGGACACAGTCTCAAGTTGTGCCACGGGAGGTATAGGATGGATATTAGGAAGAGGTTTTTCACAGAGAGAGTGATTTGCCATTGGAATGGGCTGCTCAGGGAGGTGGTGGGTGGTGGAGTTGCCATCCCTGGAGGTGTTCAAGAAAAGAAAGCCTGGATGAAGCACTTAGTGCCATGGTCTAATTGATTGGACAGGGCTGGGTGCTAGGTTGGACTGGATGATCTTGGAGGTCTCTTCCAATCTGGTTGATTCTATGATTCTATGCTTTCTCCACATATCCTTTGTGACTCTGAGACGAGGTTCCATGGCTGAAGCTCTGATCAAAGGCGAGGAAGCAGGCTGTGATTACAAGCATCAGTAGCCTTGGAAAGCAGATGATGTCCACCATCACAAAAGAGGACAGTAATGCACAATTATAATGGCCAGAAACCTGGGGTATTTTTTGGGAAAATGTAAGGTTAGTGCCTCAGTACTTAGAGCCAAACCACCAAGCACAACTGAATCAAAGAGAGGCAAGAAGCAAGTGCAAATCACTTGCATCACTTGCTCTCCAGCTCTGACCTGAACTTACCCAGTGGTCCAGCTGGAGGCAGCTCCATTTCTTTCCAAGATATGGTGGTGGTTGGCCTCGGACTCATTCTCAAAATGATGCAGAGCTGAGACAGGAGCAGGTTTTACTCCCTCTGCTGTACACAGTCCTCCAGCGCCATCCCAGACGACTTTGTGTCCTCAACCACCTCCACCTACCCTGTACTTCATTTTCCAGCATATTTCACATGTATTCTCAGCTTTGTGTTGTAAACAGAATGTCAACGGGCCACAAGATAGTGCTTTTGTTATATCAGGTATTTTTTAGCAGAGGGGAAAAAAGTAATGCAAAACACTGAAGACAGCTTGCCATTGTCTCTTCCAACCTGGTTGGTCCTGTGATTGGGGGGCCCACAGGTGCCTGGGGACCACATCCACTGCAGTGGACACAGCATTCCTTCTCCTGGTCAGTGTATCTTGCTCCCTGGCCTGCCTTCATTTGCCAGTGTAGACTTCCTCTGAGCAGGCTGAAACTAGGTGCAAGGGTAGCAGAGGCACTCGGCTCTCACTGAAATTCTCAGAAAAACACTACCTCTTGCCTCCTCCTCCTCCTCCTTGAGACATCAACGGGAGCGGATGGGTGTTGAGCCCTGCTTGCGATTGCATCCTGCGGTGGGAGAGATCTAAGTTGGCACCACCAGCAGCGAGAGACAGCATTATTGAGGACCAGCAGTAACAGCAGGCATGAGAGTATGTCTTCACCAGTCTGCCCCAGACTGCTCACCTGTAAGGAGCTCCAGGCGGGCAGATCCAGACAAGAGTTAATGCACGATTTCAGCCCGAGGTTTCGTTTGCACCTTTGCCAGAGGCTTTGCGTGAGTCTCGGCTTCTTTGCCTGTGTAATGGGTACCTGGTGACTGACGTTCCTGTGTAAACCTCCTGTCAGGCAAAGGGGGCTCCGATACTGTGACTTCACCTACAGCGTTTCTGTATGCACCTACAAAAATGATGCTGATCGGGTTGGTGTTCCTGCAGCAAGAGCTCAACTAGAGAGATGGATCTTTTAAAATACAAGGCTGGGGAGAGGGGGAGAGGGGAGTAGTGGCTGACAATTTCAGTAAGTAAACACTGCTTTGATGTGGTTCCTCATTTTTTAAAAACAAAAACGCAACCTGAATCCTAAAAGCCACGACGTATGTTTATTTTCAATGCATCCGCTAAATATTTACACTGCAAGCAAGTTAAATAAAACAAAACCGGGGGGGGGGGGGGGGGGGGGGGGGGGGGGAGAGAGAGAGAAGAAAAGGAATAAATTGGAACTTTTGTCAAGTGAACCAGATTGTGAAACGCCTTGAGGGAATAGAAGATTTATTTGGGGAGAGGGGGAAGAGGTAGGAATTTTCCATGCTATTGTAAAACATGAGCTCAAATTATATGATCCCCACAGCCAGTGAATCGCAAGGCTTCAATCAGCTGCCTCTTTTATTTTTTTCCCTTCCTCTCTTTGGTATAAAGAGGAGGGGGGGGGGGGGGGAAAGACAGAAGTGTTTCACCAACTTCTGTTGACTGTTCCTTTTTTCTCCTGATTGAAATGTGTTGTTAAACAAGATCCCACATAATCTCAGCAGAGGGTTTCTCTCGCTCGCTCCCTCTCCTTCTGGGAAGCCGCGATCAGTGCCATCGGCGCTTGATTATTTGCAAACTCCCTCCGCTCTCCTCCCCCCCCCCCCCCCCCCCCCCCCCCCTTTTTTTTTTTCCTTTTTTTTTTTTTTTTTCCCCCCGTCCTCTCTGTCTCGGTCTCCGTCTCCCTCTCTCTCCCTCCGTCTCTCTCTCCCTTTCTCTCACCCCCAGTGCAACTTTTGCAGGCGCCCCGGCACACGCAGCCATGCCGCGCTGAGAGCGGGGACACCGCGCTAGCCCCCCCCTCCTTCCCTCCCTCTCTCCTTTCCTCCCTCCCTCTCTCCTTCCCTCCCTCCCTCCCTCCCTCCCTCCCTCCGTCCCTCCCCAACGCCGCCGTCCCGAGCCGGGGGGGCCCCCGCCGCCCCTGCCCGGCCCCGCGCCTCGCCCCGGCCCCGGCCCGGCCCGGCCCGGCGCCGCCGCCCCCCGCCCGCTGGCTCGCCCGCCCCGGCCGCGTCGGAGGGCCGGCAGCGGGGCTGGATGTGCCCGGCTCCCCCCGCGCTGAGGCGGGCAGCGATGCAGAAGGCAGGCGGCAGCTTCGCCTCCGCCGAGAGACACCCGCTCAAGATGGCAGATGTGTGTTGAGTTTGGGGGGCTGCGATCTCGCGTCGTTCGTGGCGGCGTTGCCATGAATAACTGGCGTCCTTGCACCGATGGCCCCCATGTACGAAGGTAAGCCCCGGCCCGCCCTGCCGGCACCCCTCACCCTGCCGCGGGAGTGTTTTAGGAGAGCCGGGGGGTCCTCCGCAGCCCGCGATTCGCCGTCCCCCCGGCGCTGTTGTAAGGAGGCTGACGGCAGCGGGGCACCCCCGCCCTGCCAGGCGGCCGGCGGGGAGCAGGGCGAGGCGCTGGGTCGCCCCTCAGCTCTGCCCCCCCCTCTTCATCTCCGCTGTCCAGGACGCTCGGGCCGCGGCGGGGGGCGGTGGGTGAAGTCCGTGCCGGTGCCGATCAGAACAATGAGGTGGACGGAGCTTGCCCTGCGTCTCCGTGTATGTGTGCTTGCCTGCCTGCCTCTTGCTGCAGTTTTCATTTCCAGGAGCTCCTTTCACCGATTTCCCAAGAGTTCCCCCCGCCGGGGCTCTCCTGCGGGGCGCGGAGATCCCGCAGGCAGCGGCGGCAGGGTACGAGGCTGCCGGCAGCCGTCTGTCAGCTCGCCCGGCTTCTCCTTCAACCCAGCCTGGGCTACGGCGAGAAGCTCAAGTGCCCTAACTTAGTTTTTTCGTGTTGGGGAAAAAAAAAAAAAAAGAAAGAAAAAAAGAAACGGGGGACCGGGGGAGGGAGGATGGGTGTACTGGTGCATGGTTCAGGGAGAGTGCTTAAAAAAAATTAAATACATCCGGTTAAATTAAATCCCCTCTCGATGTATTTATCCTTCCTCGTTACCCCTCCCGGCTTTGCGCTGGTCGAGGAGCGTTACGTAAACCGGAGGGACATCTACACGGAGAGCGTTTTAACCCGCCCGGGGACCGATCGGTCTGTGGCGCCGAAGACTTGGGCGCCCGGCGGGGAGGAAAGGGGGCGGGGGACACGGTACTTTTCTCCCTATGGCGAGGCCGGTAAAACTTATCTGAGGAGAAAATCGAGCTCGGGCCGCAGCGCCCGAGAGGAGGACGCTCAGCGGGCGGTGTAAAGTTACCGACCCGCCGGGTTATTTCTGGGCAGCCTCGCTCTCACCGGTGGGTCGGAGTTTGGATCCGCGAGAGACAGACAAAGAGGAGTGTTTTCGACAGCGGAGGGAGGACGGCTCTCCCTCCGCACCCTGGCCGCTGCTGGGCACGAGGCTGCTGAAGCCTGAGGGCGGCGGCGCTAACGGGGAGCGCGGAGGGGCCGCGGCGGCGGGGCCCTGCGCGGCAGCGGGCCGGCGCCGGGGCCGCGGCGGGCCCGAGGTGCCGGTCTGAGCCGCCCGCCGGCGGCGCCCTCTGCCGGCTGCGCCGCTCGGCCGAGCGGCCTCGGCCCCCGGGGCCCGGCGAGCCCTCCCCTGCGCTCGGATCGCCGCCCCTGGTGTCTCACAATGGCCCCAGGCGGCCGCGGGGGCCTGCTACGGGGAGGGGGTGGTCGTTACCGCCGCCTCCCGACCTCTGCCGCGGCAGGGGGTCGCAGCCCCAGTGCATACCTGTCTGGTCTCCGCCCGCGACTTCTCGCCGGGCCGGGCCTGTACCCCCTCTGGCGCGGCCCCGGGGTCACCGGCAGGCCGGTGAGGCCTGCCTGGCATCCTCCTGCCCGGTGCTGAGTCCGCCCAGCCCCTCCCGAGCGGGCGCCGCTGCCAGGGTGGGTAATGCGGCGATTCCTCTGAAGTTCGCTCATCTCCGGGCTGCATGGCCCGGGCAGGCGACGGTGCGGTGCCCCGTGACGGGCGCCGGCCCCCGGCGACTCCACAGCGACCGAGGGCGGAGTGAGGCTCGGGGCCTGCGGTCAGCCCGACCGCGCTCCCCTCCCGGCGTGCCGCAGCGGGCACCCGCCGAGCGCCGGCACGGCCGCCTGCCCGGAGCCGGGCAGGGCAGGAGAAGGAAAAAGACAGAAGAGGCCTCGCCCGCAGCTAGGTCGGTCGGGCAAGGCGCCGGCGTCCTCCCGCGGAGGAGGCAATGGTGCGGCACCGAAGCGTGCGGTGGAAGTTTAGCATTTCCTTAGAGCATCCTAACTTCAGCGGCGCCCGTGATTCTGCCTGACTGGAAAAGAGAGCAGATGGAAAAAAAAATGCCATGAAAAGCAACTCGTACAAACGAATTCCCTGCGACCGATGCAGAAGGGTCCGTGACCATGCTCTGCGGCATGCCTCAAGCCTTAAAGTAGGTGAATATCCCAAGTGACAGCCAATGGGTAGCGTAAAGGCTGATAGAGATTGTTTTATCTGGTTTGTGTTGCAGTATGTTTGCAGATTAAATTGCTACTGGATGGCATCGAAGGAGGTGGAGAAGGGGATTAATGAACGTTTTTCTCCTCCTGGTTGCCATGAGAGAGGTCCTTAGAATTCCCTGCAATATCACAGTGCATAGATAGAAACTTGTCACAGAGAATGCGATTTCCTTCTAGGAAGGAGGCAGGGACTGCCATCCTCTCTTAGGAGCCTTGCGTTATGTGCATAATGAGTCTGGTCTGTAGCCCTTCCCTGGAGCATCAGGTACTATCAGGCCGTTGAGGAAGAGTGAAGCAGCCAAGTGGTTGGATCAGTACTGAGGGGCAGTTGCTTCTCTGCTCCTGCCCTTGACAGGGTGGTCCCAGATGGCACAAACACATGCCCACCACCACTGCTGCAAGGCAGGTGAGAGGAGGTGAAATGGTATCTCCACCGTGCACATTTCTAAACATAGGCTCTGGCAGAAAAGGAACCCCGGGAGGAAATGTGACAGAGGCATGAAATGATTCCAGTAGAAATTGAAGTGAGTGATAACATGGAGCACATGCACAAAGTCACCAGTGGTTCTCAGTGAGGGTGTTGTGTGCCTGTATTCACCAGCTAGCTTAAATACTAGCTCTGGGAAGCAGAACGGTGTCTCACCTAATATTAATAGGTGAGGCATGATAAATAAGTGAATATCTGGTGTGAAATTCCGTACACGTGCCAGGAGGATTTTCCCATTTGTTGTAAGGAATTCATAGTTTTTGCCATCGTCTTCTCCTGTGCAGGGTTTTTCTCCTTCATTTTTTTTCTGTGTGTTGCAGAGCTGAGCATCAAAATGAAAGACATGAAAACCTACCAAGTGAAATAAACCAGAAGTAACACTGCCATGCAATATTTGACCTGGATTTTAGTTTCGATTGTGAGCTGTACAGGAAATGTATTGGACTTCAAAGTGGACCTCATTATGTGTAATCCTACATGGCCTCTGCCCTACAGCTGGGGCAAACTAATGTCCACTGTGCCACTAAGCAGAGTAGATGCTGCTTCCTCAGGGGTAGCTGTATTGTCTTCAGAGGAGGTAAATGGCTTGAGATGTGAGAATCTGGTTCTTTGAACTCTTAGTAGGCAATATGACCCTTGCTGTGCAAAGTCATCATTGGAGGGCTCATTGTCTGACGTTTCCTCCTGTGCAGGAGACAAAGCCCAGGTCTATTGACCAGAGGAGACCCCATTTTAAAAGGGGGCTTGCTTCTAGATACAATCAGTCCTGGGCTCTGGATAGATCTCTGCCCTGAGTGGGTGTGTCCACCAGTTTCCTGGGTGCCTTACACCTGGCATCCTTCAGAATTGGATAAAAAGAGGTGTTTATACACTTCAACCTTTATTTTCTAAACAGCCATTACTTCTGTTTTGATTTTGTTCCTCTTTGCTTTGCTTCTTTCTTATTCCTGACAAGTTTTTTTGCAACTCGTGGTGTATTTTTAGCAGCTGGGTTGGTAGTTTTCTGTGTGGGTGGCTTATGGAATTAATCAAGGTAATATTTGTAAATTGCAGCTCACCACCGGTGCTGCTGCTGGAGCTTGGTGCAGGCAGGGACCTGCCTGTACGTTGTCCTCATCCCATGAGGGGCTGTGAAGCCTGAAAATGTGGTGCTGAACAGGTCGTGGATCAGATCCAGTTTAATGCTAGGAATAGGCCAGCCTGCTGGATTTTGAATGCCTCCTCAAATCTCGTTAAAGCATGCAAAACTCAGTCATCGAGAAGGTGGCACCAGTGAGGCAGAATATAGGTCTTTACCCCAAAGTTTGTGCAGGGAGATGCTAACTCTGAGGCATTTCCTGTTTATGAATTAGTAACCAACACTTAAGCTAAGTCAATGCTGGGACCAAAACTGTAAGTTTTTATTAGCTCAGGATATGGCTATAGCCAGGATAACAGGAAGCCCCCTCCAGTTATAATTATTGTTGTTATCTTGCTGCTGCATCTAGCAATTAAACGGGTTTGAGATGTAATGGGAGAAAAATGCTGGTTTATTTTCAGAAATGGCAAGACTGCTGCTGGGACCAGGGGCCAGGGCAAGCTGACAAACGATGTTCTTGGCTGAAGAGGCAAGCACAGTTACTTGCTACAGTCAGTGGCCCTTGGACTCCATACAGCACATTCCTCTGCTGGCGGTAACACGTGGGGAAAACTCCATTGGCTTTGGCTGGACATCTCAGCTGGCCTTCAAAATTACATTATTGCCATTTTCCTGTGCCTCAGTTTCCCAGTTTACACCATGGTTGCTACTTACTGCTCAGTTTCACATGGTGCTTTGAAACTGCTGGGTGTCCTGTCATCCAGGCTAGGCAAAAGTTGGCTGTGTGTCCTGGTCAGTGTGAGCCTTCTGCCATTGGAAGACAACCTAGAGACCTCCTTTTTGCCTGTGAGAGTTTTGAACTTAGGTCTGCCTCCGGAAATTAGATTTGATGTACTTGGTTGGCTAACGGAATAACAGTCAGTTTTGGCCACATAACAGCAGTGGCATGTTAAAAGTATGTAGAGAGTCAATCAGGAGGAAAGTTCTGGGAAGTCAGATTGGTAACCTGAGCATGGAGATAAATCCAGGTCTTGATTGTGGGTATCACCAAGCGGGTTCCAGGTGATGATGTTAGAGCAGTCTTGCCAGATGTTGAGGTCAAGGGTAAGTTTAGAAGCTTCTGCTCAGTCTAGGCTGAGAGACTCCAATATGAAACATATTATGCCACTTAGGTGCAGGTGTTGAGGCAGCTGGGACAGTGCATATCTTTGGTCAGGACTCCTGCAAATGGGAGTTTACAAAGGCATTCAGTGGTGGGCTGGCAGCTATTATGGTGTCCACATCCCTGTGTCTCTAGAGGGTGGATAAGCTGAAACTGGATGTTTTTGAAAGTTCCACCCTTTTCCTCTCTGAACCCAATATAAGAAGGTATTTTAAGGTCTGTGCCTAAATTTAAGCTTGCAGGCAGTGCTGCTGACTTAATTAGAATTGTTTGTGTCTTTAAAGCTGGCCACATGCTGAAGTACCTTTCTGACTCATGGCCTCTATAGCTTAATCAGTCCATTTATAAAAATGAGGTTGGTTCCTCACCCTTACTCAGTAATCTCTGCCCTCTGAATATGAAATATTATTTATAGGGCTTTTTCTTATAGGGTTTTGCAAGGTTAACTGGTAGATAACAGTAAGTGAGAATTACTTGCTATATAGAGAAAAGGTTTTTTTCCTCAGTTATTTACATACCCCACCATGGACTGAGGTGTTTCACAGGTGGCTTTCTCTTTTGAAGCCATCCCACCACACAAAAAGAGTGCAGCTTTTTGTTTTGAAAGTAAACATGGGTGATAATTTCACTCCAGATAGAGCATTTAGCAATTTATCTGTTTGTCATGGGGGAAGAGTAGAGATGCATTGCTGCTTCCATCCATTTACAGTGCAAAGAGTGCATCTGAGTTCTCCACTTGGGCACATCTGCAAGTGAGGTCCTTCGTATGGAAAGCGCAAGTGAATGTGTTTTAGGACTGCCCTTGAATACAGGTAGCCTTCCAAGTAGGGTAACTTCAGTGCTGGAAGTTATTCTTCTAAGACTTCCCCACACAGTTGAGTGAATGAGCAGCCACTGTCTCTGTAGACTGTCAAGGACATTGCCACATTGCAGAATATCTTGGAGAGTCCAGAGTCAGGACTAAAAGAATCAAAAAGCCATGGCATTAGAATTTATTTATTGAATGTAAGTAATAACTTGTAATGGTGTGTGTTTATACAGTGCTGTATATCATCAAGGCGCTATATAAAGAGTGGCTGGCTGATCAAACCACTGACAGAATGATGCCAAGAAATGGAGTCTGTTACTTACTTGCAGAATGGGTACAAAATATGCAGTGGGAGGCAAACGTCCTTGAGATGTAAGCCTTTCTATCTGCTCCTGGGTTTGATACTGATTTTGAGGGTTGTAGCATAGATCAGACCTGAGGATCTGTGGAGTGGGAAGCACCACTTCCACATGGCAAGGCTTAGCCCATCTATGTTCCATCCTGGAGGGTGAGGGAATTCTATGCTGGGTGAAGGATGGCATAGTGTACTCCCTTGGATTTGTTCAACATTTGCCACTGCACGGGGCATTTGCTTGGGGAAGCTGAATCTCACTCTTTATTCACTCCTTACTCTCTGTCCTGCTCAGCTTCTGCGGCCTGTACTGACATCTGTCTCTGGAAGGGTGAAATGAGAGCTATGATTCTATAAGTCCTACCCTAGTAAGCAGGAAAAGGTTACCCTGCAAGGCAGTGGTGTTTGCCTCAGATACTTGGGGAACTCAGAAGGGCAGCTGTCTTCTCTGTTCATTATAACCTTTAATCCTTAAAGGCATTAGCAAGACCTGGAACCACAGTGTTAACACAGCGGTACTCTGCAGACTGACATCTCCTCCAGCTCTAATCGCTGACAGGTTTATTTTGGTCTGTAGGCTATGCTGAAATGCCAAAGAAACTTACCTCTCACCAAAATCATTGAAATCCTAGGAAGTGGGCATAGACAAGACTGCAAAAAGTTGTTCAAAACAGAGGATGTACTATACGTAATGTATGTCTGTCCACGTACACTAGAATGTTTGTCCACTGTATTCCCTATGTATGAAAGCCCAGGGTGGCACTGCTTGCCTTTGATGCAATGAAGGGATTTTACCTCATCTGTAACTCTTCTCTGCTTTGATTGCTGTGATTCCTTGTCCCATCATCCATACAGTGGATGGTGGGAGAACTATTCTTTCTTCTTTGACATGTCTTTCCCCGCCTTTATCTTCTTTAGGCTAAACTCTATCTCAGACATCCTGCATTCTCTTCATCTGGTCCACCTTTCTCTCAAATAACACTGGCAGAACACAGTGCTGTACCCAGGTCTTGCACTGTGCAAGTAGAGCAGAATCATTCCTTCACATCTGTTACAGGCAGCATTTGTCTTTGGTTTAACTTCTGCACTCTGACACTGTTCACCTCTGTGTGCCTTGTGATGTGCTGTGGGTCCCAAATTCTGCAAGGCCTGATGCCTGGTGTTCTGTCCTGTGTGTGTGGAGCTGGCCTTCCCTGTCTTAGCATAGGATTTTCATATTTGTCCCATTTGAATTTTCTCATGTACCTTTCAATTTGTTGTGACTGTTTCAAATTCAAATCTAATTCCCCTGACTTTGCAGTCCCTGGCTTTGGTGCCACCTGTCAATTAAAAAAAAGGCACATATTCTGTTTCTTTACCAAGATCAGCTTTGTTTTCCACTTTGCATTCTCAAACAGAAAGCACAGAAGAGAACGAAATATAATTAAAAAACAGGAACAGAATCTTGCCCCTAAAATATGAAAGAAACTGAACAAAACCACAAAACACTTGTCATTGTTTACACATGTACTATTCTTTTACTCTCCTTTGGTGCTTTTGAAGTATTCCTAAGAGCAGTTGTGTTTGCTGTAGTAGTGCCAGTGCTGAACAAAAGCAGGACCTGACTGCACTAGGCATGACATTGACATGAAGGGGTAGATAGCTCCTACCCTAAGGATTTGCAATTTATGTAGAGTAACACAGAGGGTGGATTATACAAACAGGCTGGGCTCTTTGTGGAGAGGAAATCACAATGTGTGGGTTTCCTTAAACTTTTTGTGACAGAGATTCGTTTGAGGAGTGGAAGGATAGGCTGGAGGTTGTGAAGAAATAAGTAAATAGGTCAGGAACAAGAGAGAAGAGGATGAGAGTAGCAGATGTGGAGGGAAGAGGAGGGCAAATGATTGTACGAGAGAGAAGAAGGTGACTCCTGAAAAGTACAGAGGCTGAGGCTGTCACAGCCAAGGCCAACAGGAACAGAAAGTGGGGTGAATGATTGAAGATCCCCGTGTGGCCTTTTTGCAGCTATCCTTTACGTCAGTCTCTTTTGGGTTCTTTTCCTGCAGCTACCTCTAACATCTTTGGCGGGAAAGATGTGTGACACAGGAGATACCACCTATATCCTAATGCTTACAGGCAGGACAGAGAGTCTGTCTGGGAGTTCCCCAGCTGCAGCTGAGACCAGAAGCAAAACTGATGCTGCATCATTCCCGTAAGATCTCTGATCCTGCTATCTATACTCAGGAAATTCTAATGGGGCAGAGATTAACTCAAACACTAGCACTTTTCATTGATGTGATGAGATCTTCGTGATTTCCTCCCTTGCTGCCATTGTCTTTCTCATGATGAAGGTTGTGCAGGAAGAATTTCAGCTGCAATCCTCTCTACTCCTCCTCCTTGGCAGGCCCTACATGCTGAATATTCCTGCAGCCTGTACATGGTATCTTTAAGGGCACATGTAACTGTCCCACCCTTTGTCTGTCCTCACATCTGCCTTTCTCTTGCCATCAATCCAGGTGATCGAAACGGGTATGAGCAGGGAAGTACAGTCAGTAGTGCCAGAGCTTATGGGTGAGAACTGCACATGCATCATGCCACACATGGATGTGCAATGCCTGAAGGCTGGGCATGTTCAGAGCACAGGAGCCTCAATGCACTGTTCTCTCTGTTAGCAGGTCAGGTATGTTGGTACACTTGGCAGTGAGTCTATAAGATTATGGTTTTCCTTTCGGGTGAAGAGAGCAGGAAGATATCTTTTTGTGCTTGTAGTATAGGGGTCAGGGCATTTATTTGCTACTGGATGTGATCCAGTTAATTCAGTGTGTCTCTGCATAGATAGGAAGCAGCAGAGAAGAAACAGTCCAGGAGGTTCCTGGAGTGTGTGGAAGATAACTTCCTCACACAGCTGGTGAGTGAGCCAACTAGGGAAGACACCCTGCTGGACCTGTTTTTTTGCAAACAGAGGGATGTTTGGGTGATGTGATGGTTGGAGGCCTCTTTGGGCTTAGCAATCATGAAGTGTTAGTGATAGGACAAGAGGAAATAGCCTGAAGTTGTGCCAGGAGGAGTTTAGATTGGACATTAGGAAAAATTTTTTCCCTGAAGTTTGTCAGTCATTGCAACATGTTGCCTGGAGTAGCCAACACTGGAAATATGGTGGTGCCTAGGGATGTGATTTAACAGTGGTCTTGGAAGTCCACTGTTCGTGATTGACTTGATCTTAAAGGTCTTTCTCAGCTAAATGATTCTATGATTCTGTTTATTTTTGCTTGAAGATAGGATTTTTCTTTTCTAGTTAGATACTGTAAAGGCACACAGGATGGTGGGTAACCATTAAACTCCCTGGCTATTAGCTGCTTTGGTGAGGTCTTATGCTAACACTTCTGGAGGGAAAGTTACAGCAGGTGGTGAAGTACGTTGATGGTTTTAGCAGCAAGCCTCAGAAAGTACCCAGTCCCAAAAAAGTTGCAGAACATATCAGGGAAAGTTTGCTTTTTCAGGAAGATCCTTTAGCTTTCTCAGAATATTTTTACTCGTAGGCAAAATTTGTAAGCATTCTTTGTTTTTTAAAATGGGGTTTGTGTTCTGCTCTTGTCTGCAGCAACGCCTGCACTGAAGATGTATTTATCTTTTCTGTGTTAACACTTGCTGTTCCTGGAACGTCTCCTGCTCAGCAGCTGTTTGTAGATGTTTTTATTTCTCTCCCATCATCATGTACCTTTCCTTCCTGTTAAAGGCACCCATAAACCTCTTGTAGTGACATCATAGCTGTTTCCGTAGCAACAGATTATGATACTAGAACAGGGGATAATATCAAACAGGAGGAGGAAGAGATAAATTATGGTGTTTGTGTGCATGTGTCTGAGGGCTTGATTATATTCCTACATCTCTTCTGAGGATGTTGTCTGCCTGGTTTCTCCTCTGTTTATCTTACATGTCTTTTAAAGGTTAGGAGAATGTAAAGAGAAAAAAAGATCTGGAGGTCAGAACAATACAGACACGTATTTTTGATGGTCTCTGTGTAAACATAGTAGGCTGAGTTTCTGTTTTTTTTTTGTCTTAGTGATGCCTCTCCTGTGTCTCTTGAGAGTAATCTAGTCTGGAGGAAACTTAGAGGCATAACAATCACCTGGTGCAGCTTCACTTTTATTTTAATTATGAATTATTCATAACCAGTAGCAGCAGGGATCACAAATCAAGGATCTCTGTGATGCAGATTTTCCAAAAGATGGACGAATGTGGCATGGCATTACCCTAGAAAGCTTACCACCTGTGTTTGAGAGAAGATGCAACAGGTGCTAAAATCAGCCAGAGCGGGAAGAGGGAGAAGTACCCACAAGAAAGGATATCAGCAGAAGCATGATCTCTAGACAGTGTTCCAGCCAGCCCAGAAAGTGGTCATCGTGAAGGTGGTCTGAGTGTCATCCCAGTGTTAGCTTTTCACAGTGATGTTCCTGGAATTGCTGTGCTGGAGGTGAATTTGATATCTGTTTTGTAACCAGCTGCATTGGTCTTTTGTGGGTTCAGACTATGCCTCTGACAGGAGCTGACAGCAGCTGGATTGCAGAAGGATGAGTATCCATGTTGCTCCACACTTATGTTGGTAGCAAGGCTGTTTCTTTAAGTGTGAGACTGGAGGTAAGGAACATGCAGCTAAAATTTGTGGGGTTTTATTTTCTCCTAGGCAGCATGTAGCATTGACAAATTCCAAGTAGTTTGGCAAGGATATTCAGCAGGTCTCCATTTTGCTTCCAGATAGCAGTAATTTCTGGCCATCATCGCTACTTTCCTATTTAGATGATTGACTTCAAAAGCTGAAGAAAAAAAATCTGAGAAAACACCCTTAGATATCCTCATAATTCTGTGCCTGCACAATCTTTAGTTGTCTTGTGTCTGAAGTTCTGGAGTGTTAAATGGACATTGCTAGTCTTTAACACACACTGAGTAGGGTTATCTCTAACATGGACAATCTCTCGTGGTGCTCTTGAGCACCTTAACTCTTGCAAACAGTTTTGATCCCAGGCTTAGGCATTCTGGTGCCCCAAGGAGGAGTATAGGGGAGAGATCTGAGCAGAGCAGTAGCAGGTAATACAGCATCTAGCTATATTGATGTGATAGAGTAGGGGAGTACATAATGAGGCTCTTCCCATATGGGAATTCAGTGATGTGCTGCAAGATGAGCCCTGGGTCAGCAGCAGAGCAGCAGTGGGATTAGCTGATGCCCATCCCCCAGCCCCAGTATGTCAGCACACAGGAGCAGGAGCTTTCTGGCATCTGTGCAGGACTGCTGGCAGGCTTGGTGGCCATGTTAAGCAGAGTGTTTTTGGTCCAGCCTAGTGCCACCAGGATGGACAGGAACTAGGAGGAATCACACGAGTCACTCAGACTCTTCAGTGCCACCAGGGGTTAAAGTTGCTCAGAAGATAAGTGAGCCCAGAACACCTCAACAGGATTTAAAAGTTAGGTCACCTTCATGGAAGCTTATCTGGAGCCAGTAGAGACTGCAGAGGACTGTTTGAGTGTGCATAGCTTGCACAGTGCCAGCATGCTATGCTAGCCCACAGCAAGCTGACAGTGTTGTCTTGCAGGGAGCACACTTCTACAGTGAGACCTTGGGATGATAGGTGCAAAGGAAGCTGTAACGAGGTCCTTTGCAGAGGGAAAAGAGATCACAACCCTATCTCTGAAGCCAAATTAAAAGAAAAGGATGACGCTTGGCTACAGCCAGTTTGTGGACAATGTGTTAAAAACCAGGACCTTGTAACTCCTTCAGTACTTGTGCCTAGAAAGCAAGTGGGGATCAGTCATGAATACAATTACAAATTTCTTCATCTCTTGTGGCACTGACTGGCACTACCAGAAAGCTGTCTTCCTGTCAAACTGCCATTCTCTCAACATCAGAATACACATGTATTTAGGAAGTGGGGGTCAGGAATACGTTGTGAAGCCTACTTTAAAATTGCCACACCACCCAGTAAGCACATGTGAAACCCAGGCATGAACATTTTCCATTGATGTTGGTGATGGCACTTGCAGTGTTATTGCTTTTCTGAGACTGGATAATGAGAGCACACCTTCAAATGCCTGTGCTGCCTGAAAGCGTGTGCAAGTCAGAGGGGACAGTAGATGCTGTCACCAAGCCATGTGTGTGAGTACAAATGGAAGAGTATGCATGTGTGTGCTTGTGGGACTCTTCACATGTTTGCAGGCGTGTGTAGAAGCGTGCACATGTACTTGTGTGTGGTTTCATCCCTTTTGTCCATGGAGGGCAACGTGGACCTGATTCTCCTTAGAGCTATTGTGCCATTCTCAGCAAATTGCATTTGTACCAGGGCTCTGTTCTGCTGCAGGGAATGAAGAAGGGAGATTTATTATAAATATAAATTAGGCTTTCTGTGTGTTTGTGAGCTGTCACAGCCTGTATGGGAGGAAATATAAACAAGGTGAAAGCTGGGTGTTTATGTGGAGTGATGCTGTGACAGGGTATGTGTTGGTAGGGGTGCAGTCTGCATAAGGGTTTGTGTTGCTGGTGTGAGTGTAGAAGGCTGTAAATCACAGTGTGCTCAGGAGGGCACTGCAGAAGGCAGGGAGAGGTTTTTTGAAGAAATGGGATTATTTTTCAGGCAAAACAAAAGGATTACTAGAAATCCAAACCTGAGAAGAATGTCGTCCAAGACATTTTGACTGAGAATGATCTGTAATCCACACCCACCAGCTCGTCTCCATCATGACCCAGAACATCTGCACAGCCAGTGTCTTTTACACATCTCTCCCAGTGCCAGGTTTTGGTAGCCCTACTGGACCAGTTCTTGTGTATCTGCAGCTCTGAGGTTTGTCCTCCTGAATCCTCAGTTGTTTCAGTCTTGACATGGGCCTGTGCTGTAGCATGCATCTGTATGCAAATGCAGCAGTCACTGTGGAATCTGTATCCATTTAGATTTGTTTACTGACTTGCAATTTATCTAACATAGGTGAGACCACCTCAGTAAAGTAGCTTTTATCTTTTTCAGCATCTTGTGGGTAGATGCCTGAGTCTTGGTTTTGTTCTTGCTCAACTGTGAACTCAAGCTACAGACTGTGGAATTCACCTCTTTAGAACTGAGCTTGGCTTGAAAGTTATTCTGTGTTCTTCCAAAATCATTGCTGTTTCCCAGAGGAGCACTTGAATCATTATCAAACCCTGCATTTCCTCTCAGCCAGGAAGGGTTGAAGCGGTTTCAGGAAAAGGATGCTTTACAAGGAGATGTCTGCTTTCCCTTGCCATGTCATGTCACAAACAGACACTGAGACTCCTGCCAAAGAGCTGCTGCTGCCTGTAGAAAATAATGTGTGAGGGAAGAGGAGGATAGGATGTGAGTGAATGGCAAGGTAGGACAGGGTTTCAGGTGGGGATGCTTGATGTTTTTGATAGCATGCACAATAGAACAGATGCTTGTGGCAGCACTGGAGGTGAGATGGCAAATATGATTGTGTCAGTGAACCAAATTGCAGGTTATAGTTTTTATTGCAGTTGGTACTCCTGTCCATCTCATCTTCTCCTTATAGCCAGGATGGTGAAAATCTTGTGTATTTCGTGTTTGTTTTTCTGTCCCTAGCAGCCTCTTCCCCTCTACTGCCTCCACCCCAGTACCGTCCTGTTACGTTTAGATGTGCTTGGTTTGAGACGACAGCCCACCTGAGTTGGGCATGGGGGAGAAGGATGCAGGCACAGTTGCATGAGTAAAACATGCCGTGGTTACTGTGAATTACTTGCTGAAAAGGCAGATAAGAGGGAGTTACTTGGTTAACTGAGGCAAGGGAAGTTGGAGCCTCTCCTGTTGACCTCAGCCCTCCTGCCTTGCCTGCCTGGGACATGCAGAGGTCTGTGAGAGGCAGACACTCCCTATCTCCTGCTCTGAGCATCCAGGTGGATGGAGTGCCTACTAGCCAGCCTGCAGAGCACTCATCCACTTTGCTGTTGAAGGTGGAAACCCAGCAGTACATGAGAGCCGTGAAATCTAACTGTGTCAGGACAGGCTGCACTTTAAGCCCCATGTAAGCCCTAATTTGAAGGCTTAAAGGGAACTGAAGTGTGGCACCAAGACCTGCAGCCGAGTGTCACCCTTTGTGAGCTGAGGCAGCCTGCCAGGTGGCGAACTGAGGGGCAGGACAGCCTCTGCCTTCCCAGCTGGGCCAGAAACCTCCAGGCAAACTTCTTGGACCCACAGAAATGTTGGATTTGGTCAGGTTTTAAACTGTAAAAATATGATTTGATTAATTGCGGCTGGCAGTTCTGACCTCTGTGGTTTTCACTGCATGCCCAAAGAAGTTGTTGCAGTGATGGTCTGGTTCTGCCTCTAGCTCAGGTGGTCTCCATGCATCTGGTTAGGTATATTCATCCCTGTAGTTCTGCCCCTGATAACAGCCCTCCATCTCTCCAGCCTGTTCACTGTTTCTCTTTGCAGGCAGAAGGCTCTAGTTCATGGCTAGCAGCAGATACACAACTCTGTGCCAGGCTCTTAAAGACCATGTGTAGCCACCCTGGTGAGCCTCTGTCACCTTCCATTTCATTTTCATGCCTGTACCTCCTCCTTTCTACACTTGCTGTCTGTAGAGGGACCTTTTTCATGTGGTGCCCCTCAGGAGGATGCCAGTATCAGTGCTCTGCTGTAGTGGATGAGCTGCCCAGCACACAGGTAGTCACAGGGGGTTGAGTTTCGCCATTTGTTCCTTTTTTTTGGTGATTGGTCCTTGTTTATTTTTTTTGTTACAATCGTTGTTGCATCCACTTAGGGTCACTTCAGCATTGAATGCTTTTGTCTGTTTTGGAGCCCCATTACTGCTTAAAACGCAGCTTTAGATTTAGGAAAGCCACAGAGTTAGCTGGGCTTGAGAGGAGGATTTTTGGTGAGGAGCAGATCTATGTGTTTGGATTGTATCTGAAAATGGCTTCTGTTGCTGGAAAGCACACATGCATCTACGTGCCTGTACTGACCCATGTCTGCATATGTCCCAGGGAGCATCCTGTGACATCCTGCCCACCTTCCTCCTCTTGTAGGGTCCATGGGACTCCAGCATAAAGCATGACTGCTGAAATCTGGAAGGTGACTAAATCCTAGGTCTCATTTGCACAAACATATTTGGTTCCAATCCTAAAGGCTTTTTGCCTTCCCCTGCCTATACCTTCATTTCAGAAACATGTAAAATTAGTTTATTTTTTTCAAAACACCACAAATATGGCTGAGGATGGGAGCCTTTTAAATTATATTTGGCACAGGAGGGATAAGGAGGATTCTGGAAGTTCTGCAAGTGAAACTCCATGGGTGTTTGTCGTTTACACACTGTCAGGAGGGAGCACTTAAGAGACTGGATAGACCAGGAGAGCAGCAGTGATATTTGCAGCCTTTTACGTGTAGGTCTGCTGTTCAGATCAGAGCTCTCAGTTTTCTTCCAGCCTAGTGTGTGAGACCTCACACACTGAGTCATGTTTCAGGCATAAACCTTGCATGGATGGTCATCTGTTGGATAGATGTACTGTCATATGAAGGGTGACAGGCTCTATGGCAAGGTTGCTGCAGGAACAGGATGCAATCCTGACTAGCTAGGCTGCTTCCAAGGCAAGAAACCTGCAAGATGCTTTCTGATGAAGTGGCCATCCCTTTTGTGGCAGGTTCTATGGTGCAAAGAAGACAAAACTGGTTGAACTCACAAGGAGGCAGCCGTGGCAGTGATTCTCAGGTTTGCTGAGGGTCAGTGATGGTGGCACATTGGTATGATTGAAGGCCTTACCACTAGCAAAGTTTTTGTTCACTTTTACTGGTTGCTTACCAGATCTCAGAAGCATTACAAAGAGTGACAAATAGCTAAGACAGTCTGTAAGGTAGGGACAAGGCTGGGCTCCCCTGCTGTGTCTCCCTCTAGAAGACAGAAGGACTCTGCCTTCCTGGTGGGAGTTCCACACCAACACTGGTCATGCCATGTGCACCTGGTGCTCTGTTTCTAAAGCTGCCAATTCAGTGTCTTCCACCTGCACCAGATCTCTAGGAGGCAGAAACAAAGAAGAGTTGGAGGCTTGTCCAAGCAGAGACTGAGTGTTGGAGAAATCCCCCTAGCTCTCCTGTTAACATCAGCAAAGGAGAGGGAGAGGTTTATGTCCTGTACTGCCTTTCAGCCAGAAAGGATGCATGTGCCTGGGGGCTCCTTGCCGTGCTGTCTTACCATGCTCACGGGTTTCATGGCAGCACTTTTAGCACCTGAGGATAGGTGTGAAAAGGCAGGAGGCAGAGGAGGAGGAGATAGAGGTGGTGTAAGTTAATACAAGCCCCAGTGGGAAGCTGTGGCAGGCAGCATTATTTCAGTGGTTTGAGCCAAAACTTTCTCTCTCTCATTAAATTACAACTAATGCAAGTAGCATTGTGAAGGAGGAATTTGGGAACTGTTGTTCATCATCCAATCACTTGTAACGAATGTGCTGCTCAGTGCCATAGCCCATAGCCTAGCTGAGAAGTAATTCACTTGGTATTTGCAGGCATGACATGCATGCCAGAAGAATTCCACTGTTAGCATTATTCCAGCATTAGCAAGGGGATATGAAAATAAATGATGAGTTATTGTTTTTCATTATTATGTTCAGCCTTTTCACTCCTCTGTCTTTTTCTCTTGCTCCATCTGTGGAGAAAGGGGTTTCCCATTCCCTTTGCTTTCAGAGCAGGCAGGTTGTGTCCTCAATCATCCCAGCTGCGTTATCCCCTTCCCAGAACAGCAGCATCCTTCCACTGGTCTCTCTTCTTGTCCCATACTGGGTTTGGAGATCAGCCACAGTGATCTTTTAAATTGGTGGAGAATATCACCACAGAATCATACAACATTGAAGAGGACCTCACCATTTTGTTATGGCTCTACAAAGCTTTTCTGTCACCATCTCTCAAGGGCACTAAGTCCTGCTCTTCATGGTTGCACTGACAGACTCAGAGTTTGGTGGCAAGTTCTTTACTTTGAGGTCACCTGCAAGCCTTAAATGAGTCTTCAGTAAAAAAATAAATGAGGAAAAAAGGGAGAGACACTGGAGCAGGTTGCCCAGAGAGATTGTGGATGCTCCCTCCCTGGAACCAGGTTCAAGGCCAGGTTGGATAAGGCCTTGAACGACCTGTTCTAGTGGGAGGTGTCCCTGCCTATGGCAGGTGGTTGGAACTAGATGATCTTTGAGGTCCCTTCCAACCTAAACCATTCTCTGATTCTGTGAAAGCTCTTGAGGCGACTGTCAATCTGCATGTGCAGGATTGGAGTCAAGCAGCCCCTGCTGGGGTCTGCTGGCCATGGCCGGTGCTTAAAAGAAATCCCCAGGGCAAACAAAGATGTGTGACCTGTGGTTCTGAGGGACATCCTAGTGGGCTTTCCTGTGTTTTCTGCAGAGCTTTATAAATGGCAAGGAGTGAAACATTACAGGGGAATGAGGCAGTTAAGCATTATTTATCCCTACTTTCTACCAGGGACGACCAAAGAAGAAAGTGTAGCATTTTCAGAGATGGCCGGTTTCTGTGATCATCAGTTCTTAGGGCTGGTTTAAGCTGGCACATAAACACCCAACTGCACAAAATAAAAGACTTCTTTGGAAAACCAAGCTTAAATATCCCCATGAAATCCCCAGATGAGTCAGTACCAGTGCTATGCAGGATTCCTGTGCCCTTAATCAACTAACCCAGGCAGTCTTTCATGTCACTGAGTTGCTGCTCACTCCAGTGGCCTCAGCCCACACTGGCTGTTCAGCAGAGGCCTGACTGAGCTGAAGGCAGATGGTAGGTTAAAAGCTTGTGCTGATCCTACTACTATTAACTGTATCATTCTTCTGTGCAGCAAGCTGCTCCCTTTGAACATCAGCAGAACCGTTTCTAAGAGCCCTGCGGCCCAGCCTCGCGTGACAGAGTAGCTCATTTTATCAGGGAAAAAGATGCCTTGGCAAACTTTTGAGTGTAAGCTGTTAAGGGTAACCTCGAGATGCTGGAATAAGCAGCCATGGGCTTTGAGGAAAGAGCAGCAGCCAGCTGCAGGTGTTGTGTTCCTGCCAGTGAAGGAATGCAGGAAAGCCACTGCTTCCCCCCCCCGCCTTGCCATGTTCTTTATTCATCTTCTCCCAGGAGCAGTGTGTGCACTGGGATGTCCTGTGACGTTGCTTTGCACGTAACCACGGTTATGGAATCCAAAGCTGCTGGGTCAGTCTTCTTGCCCAGCCTCACACCATGCTGCCAGCACACCTTGGCACACAACAATCTGCAGTATGTCATGGTTACCCGAGTGCAGCCCTAACCTGTACCTCTCCTGAGATGTCTCAGGTTACTCCCTCTCCCCCACCACTGGCACTTGCCCCAGCCACTTGGCACTTGCTGACATACATGCACAGCCTTTAGCACTGATGGCACATGTGGTTCTCACCAGTTCACTTTAGAGTAGTTGCAATATCCCATGTCTCAGAAAAGAAGAAGTCGTATCCCTGTGCCCGAACTCCTCCCCACAGCCCACTCACAGCCATTGCCAAGGTCCTTTCCAATGGGAAGCAATAACCTGCGTTAGATTCTTCTCTGATTTTGCAATATTCATAAACAGGGTGGTGGAGACACTGGGTGTGAAGCTGTGAACTCCTATTTACTTGTGATCTAAGAAAACTATTTAAGTTCAGACCTCAAAGGGCAAGCAGAAGTGTATGACCTCATGGTATGAAAAAACAGGAGGAGATTAGTAAAAAAGTACATTTCTGAGGTACAGAAATGTCCACGGGGAAAAAAAAGAAATCTCTTACTAGAAGAGTCGGTTTATCTGCATGAGACAAGGTTAGGGAAATGACTAATTTGCTGTTCCTGTTTAACATATGTTTTGATTCAGTCATTCCCTCTTTGACTTAGGCACCTTCCTTTGCTTTCTGTACCCCGTACCTTACCTTGTTTTTTTCTGTCTTTTAAGAGAGAGAAGGGTGGAAGGGATCAGTGAAGAAGGAGTTAAGGGAATGCTCGTTGGGGATTATAAAACAGCCAGGCACTTGGAAACAGTTAAGGAGAGAGAAACAGATCTTCCAGGAGGGAGTGTGGCACTGGAGCTGGTGATTTATTTTCATGCCTCCCTGCACAGTGATGCAGAAGGTTCTCCTATAATGGGGACAAAGGTAACAGTGGAGGGCAGTGGGATTGGTGCCAGGGCGGGGGCAGTAGGATTAAATGGAGAGTGGACTTTTCCAGTAGCAAGTTGGCAAGCCTTCCCAGTGATCCTCACTGATCTGCTGTGAATGCAGGTCATTCCCATTAATGGTGGTGGGAGGTAGCACCTACCCTGGGTGCTACCCTTTGTGTGTTGAACATAAGGGAGAGTGGCCTATGCACTTTTGGCACTGCATTGGAAAGGTGAGCAAAGGGTAGGCAGGTCTGTGGGTATGTCTATGTGAGCGTGAGCTGCATATGAGTTCCCCTATGAACATTGCTGTGGGTGGACATTTGTGCAAGCCCACCTGGCCAGGAGCCTTCTGTCATACTCGAATGAGGTGGTCTTGAGTCACAAGTAGCTGTGGTTGTACTTAACTCTGAATTCGTGCCTCAGAAGCCCAGCTGAGACCTTCTGTATGCTGTGTCAGGCACCTTGACTAGGGCAGAGACTCTTGGTCCTGGGAAGGAAAGTCTGGTACAGGTACCTGGAAGCAGTGTGACCCAACAGGCCAGGTTACTGGCATGACCACAGAGAGAAGTCAGGTTGCTTCAGGCTTCTTCCATGGTGTTCACTGCATGCCTGTGCTTGGGGCAGTAGCTAACTGCTGCTGTGGTGTTGAGTTGAGAACTGACATGAATGCAGGTCCTGTCATCTCCTCCTGGCTTTTCAACTCTGTGCATAAAAAATCCTGGTGTTCAGAGTCATGTGGTGGCAGGAGCTTATGGGGTAGTGACCACAGGGAACTGCTGTGTGTCTGCAGTGCTGAGACCTATTTTTCATGGGGGAAAAAATATACCACAACAGAACCAAAGAGTGTGGGGAAAAGGGTTAGTCACTCTGCAAGTGTCAGGGGCTCACTGAGGCAATAGCAGGAGTTTGCTGACTAATGTTGATAATGTTCAAGGCATAAATGAGAAACACAGAGGGAAAATCCTGTTTCTGGATTTGGAAGAGGGAAAAAAAAAGAGGAGAGGTTTTTAAAAAAAGGAAGGAAAATGCACAGAGTTACCAGTCAGCCCCCAAAGTCTCTGACCTATATCTCCTCCTTTCCCTGGAGCCATTCTTGAAATGAAAAATTAATAGAGAACAACCAGGTTTTACCTCCAGGGTACCCTTTCAGGCTGCCATGTACTGCAGGCTGAGACCAGCAGATAGGACTTTGGTGTCCCTCAGCACAATCCAGAAAGCAGAGTGCTCTCAGTCCAGGGCATTGTGGGGACATCCAGAGAGACTGAAAGTGAGAAGGTAATCTCTCTGGGAAGGATCGTCTCTGGCTTCAGAGAGTTGGGAAAAGGATGTTGAGCAGACATGTTAGGTTAAAGTAGACCAGGGAAGAGAGATAGTCCTTGAAGTTTAGCATGGGAAGTGGAGGTGAAAAGGCAAAAAAAAGAAAGTGTAAAAGAAAGTGTATCAGGTCATTAGCATTCTCAGGGCCAAGTTTGCTGTGTCTACAGAATATTCTTTCCCCCTTCCTTTTTTATGAGGAAAGACAATCCTTAGATAAGAAGGTGAAACTTGGGGTTGTGAGTCAGGAGGTTTTATTTCCCAATTCTGCTGCTGCCTTCTTTAAGCTTGAGCAAGTCACTATACTTTATTCTGACTCCATTTTTGCTTCTGTAGGGTGTGGATTGTGATACCTTTTGCAAAGCATTTTCAATCCTGTAGGAGAAAGGAAGGACAACATTTTCCAAGGTGACCAAGATCCAAGCATCACAACAACAGCCACATGAAATGCAGGAAGAGGAAGGCTGATGCTGTGACACTCCTGCTTTTTACTGGAATAGGTTCCGTGCCTGTGCAGCTTGCCTACAGTGTTGGGCACTGCTAGATTCATTTCCTCCCATGTGGCATGGGAGAGATGACACCGTGCAGCCGCTGAGTGCCTTGGAAAGAGGTCACCCACCGTAGCAGCAGAACTAGGCTAGCTTTAAGGGGATCTCTGCATAAGTGAAATTCTGCTCATTTACCATCTCCTTCTGTTGGATTACCTCAACTTAGCCATATTTAATGTATAGGTCTGGATGTGTCATGTTATCTTTGTTGTACCTCTTCAGAATCTATCTTTTTAGGTGTTTGGAAGATATGTCTGTTACTGCTATCTTTTGTGATAAATGCCCTCCATAACCCTGAAGGGATGGAAGCTGAGCCACCAGGGCTGTCTCTGCATGGACTTCTGTCTCCAATATTAGGATGCCTTACACAGCTTGAGAAACTAGGTTATATAGCAGCTTTAATGGGGCTTTTTCCAGACACTGATTGACCTCATTCCTCAGACCAGCTGTTTTATTTATTAAGTGAAACAGAGGAAAAAAGAGTATATCTCCTACATAAATTTGGTTCATTGTGGAGAATGTTTAAACTTTTTTTTTCATAAATTGATGTGAAACTCTTACTTCATATCGATTTTGTGAATATTAATTTATACACCAGGAATTAGGAAGATTTGCCTCTTCATCTATTCCTGTTCCTAGAGAGAGATTTACTTAATGTGCAGTATAATTTGTCTAATGTGCAACTTTGTGTGTAAAGTGTACCCAGATCCAGTAGAAACAGTGGATATAATAGAGAACTGTAGTGCAGTGCTGTAAATCCCTCTGTAATTAAAAATACTAAATTAGTCAATGTTAGTGCAGTCAGGAGATATTGCTAGCTGTAAAACGGGGATATATAGAGTTGTCAGTGCAGGACAGAAAAACTGGACCTGCATTCATCTCTCTGTGTGTGAGGTATGTGACTAGGGGAGGGACAGTTTATAACATTATCTGCCAGGAACAGGAGATTTGGGCAGCAAAGGGGAATCATCAGGAGTTATCCCAGAGTTGTCCTCCATATCCACAGTATGATGGAGGAACCAGTTCTGCCAACTCTCACATTGTCCTGAGCACATTTGGTGGAGAGTTGCAAGGCTGGATTTTACACTTCTACAGAAGTGTCTAAAAAAATACTTTATTGGGCTAAGAAGCCTGGCAACAGTGATAGGTTGATTTATCCCCCCCCAACCCTTGACTCTCTTTTTGTCTGTCTTTTCTTTTTCCCATTGTTAACAAGTCAGTTACTGCCTGACATTTTTGGATGAGCCTTTTCTCATGATGTTGTGTATCTCCCTGTAAATAATCAGGGGAAGGATCACTTCATACCAATGTAAGATTCACTGCCTCAATGTACTGTCCATTTGCCTGTCCTCTATCTGTCTTAGGACCAGTGCTGCCTACAGTGCCTGACACTTGTTCCCTCATTCTGAGAGAACAGGAGGAAGGGTGGTGCTTATACTCTGAAGCAAATACTGCTATTTGAAATTGAGTAACAAGACATGGTTGTGCATTAAGGTTAAAAATAAATTAATCTTCTTTATCTGAACAGAACCAGGATATGAAATAAAGCTTCAGTTACAGTTTGCTTTCAAGTTTGACTTGATTCTGTTAGTGCAACATCTGGGCTGTGTGGTTTCTTCAACAGCTGGATACTATCATCCAAGTGAAGGAAGAATGTATGTCATGACAATGACCTGCTGCTGAGGCCATCCAACAGCTTCCCTATTTTAAGACCCTTTTTTGTTTTATTTTTCACAATTTTATCAAACTTATACTCTCTGAGTGAAAGTTTTCCATGCCAGTGGCCTGCTCTTTTATACCTCTTGATTTTTTTATATATATATTAAATATAACAAATGTACAATTAAATTTGAAAGCCAAGCCCTCACCTTAACAAACCAACAAAATTGGTGTTTGTGTCAAAGGCACCACTTCTGCTGTCTCAAAGAATATCAGCCTAAACTCAGCCAAGTTCCTCAGCCCACAAAACAAACCTCTGAAGGATTTGCACCTAAGAGTTTCAGTTAGGCATTTAAAATTCGTGGAAGCTTTTCACGTTAATCTCTCTGTGCCTCAGTTCCCTGCCCATGACATGGACAACACGGTGTTTTACTTTATGAGGGCATTGCAAAAATGCATTCCTTCATGTTTGTGAAACATTCAGTTACTCTAATGATGCGTGCTATAGGAAGGCCCATGAGTAAATTACTAATTCCATCTGCAGAGCAGAGTGTGTCTGATACCTAGTCAACAAGGCTTGGGGCCACGCCTCAGACAGTGTGGAGAGGATGAAGTAGCAAGTAGTCGCTTGCTAGGTGAGCGCTCTGTGTCCTCCTGTGCTGGGTGAGGCCAAGGTCCCATAGGAAAATAGCCTGTGATTATGTGATTAACAGCTCTGCCACGGCACACAGGCAAGAAAGAGGGCTGAAGGACGGTTGCACAGGCAGTCAAAAGCTGAGGTTTCCTAAGCCTTTCATGCTTGATTTAGAGTTTTTGCTTTTCACCTTTCCTGCTTTCTGTGTAGTTGTCTGTCATGCAGAGTGGGCTGAGGAATAATGGTCAACCTCTCTCTCGGAAGAAGAGAAATGCCTGGTGCTGTTGATCATCAAGAGAGGAGAATTCTTGGTGAAGCCTTGCATCCAGGCATTGAATATAGGAACATACATGACCCTCAAGTTACAGATGTCAGGAATGGAGGAAAAAGGCAAACTGAGATGTCTTTTTTCCCTTATAACAGCTGATTGATTTATGCTGTTCTTCTTTAATAATAGTGCTACTTACTATTAAACAGCAGTGCCACAAACCAAGAGACTTGTAAGTTATTTTAAAGAAGGATAAGATCATCCCATTGCTTTTTGCTGTGGGTCTTATGAAAGGTGTCTCCTGGTTTCAGCCAAGGTGCTCACAGTTCTGGTTGCTTCCTCTCCTGGATCCTGCCCTGTGGAAATCCTAAGGAGTACATGCATGAGACTGTTGTCTTTAATCCTGGGAAAGTGATCTAGCCCTGACACACAGACAGAATCAACCCTAAATCTCTCACTTTTGTTCACTCATATATTTTTATCTGTTTCCTCAGATAAGAAGGAAGTAGTGCTGCCTGCAGCCCAGTACTAGTTCAGAGTTGTATGTGGGCAGCAGTGGGGAGGAGGCTTTGGTTGAAGGTTTGAAGTAGAAACTGTGATCATGCTATCAATGAGCGAGCTACTGGATGGCTGGGATGCACACTTCAGCAGACATTTGCCCATGTCACAGTAGTATCAGCTGTTTTTTTCTGTACTAATTTAGGATGGGAGTAAGCCTGTCAAGTAGAGGAGGTGTGAGTGGAAAGCAAAGATTGCCACGAGCCAGGAGATAGGAGATACAGGAAAATTGTACAGATACGGTGACTTTAAAGGGTTATAATTCAGCAGGGAACATACTGAGCTGTGCAAGTTGAGGAAACTTGCTTATTCTCTGCTTACATTACAAGTCAAACCAGGGTGCACCTTTTCTTCAAATTCCTAAACATGAAAGTCTGTGCAGAAGAACCGCTTCTTGATGTGGTTCTCATAATTGATATTTGGCTATTTCACAGTTGCTTTTCCCCGTGGAATTTCTCTTTAAAATGCTCTATATTTAATTTTAATTTTGACTGTGCGTGGCAATTTTATATTTCAGAAAATATGTTGGAGTGTCAGGCTTTGTAAAGCCAGGATGTCATTTGGGTACTTTGAGGAGGGAGCCGCCTCTTACTTGTGATGTCTCCTGAGAAGTTGACAACTGAAATTCTACCAGTATTTCTGCATATTAAGTTTCAGAAAGGTTTGTCAAGACAGACAGTGGTCTGCCAACACCGGGTGGTTGTTGCAGTTGTTCAAGCATTAGACAGTTGTGTTATAACATGCAATGATAGCCTTCCATTTCCCTTTCCCTTTCCCTGCTATTGACTCCAAAAAGAAGCATGCCTTTTCACTGACAGTTTTCAGTGTTTGAGCTGAGATAACAGCCTTGTCAAAACCTTGGGAGAGGAAGCTGGGATAGAGCAGGCTGTCCTGCTTCAGCTGAGGGCCCTATTAGGGAGGAATGAAGGGAGTATAGTCCCTTGGTCTTGATGCATGCAGTCTGTGACTGCACACAGGAGCAACCAGTGGTGTGGTTGTCTTTGGTCACCTTCACATTGTAGCTGCGTATAAGATCAACAGTGTCCTGTCTCTGTGTCCCAAACCTAGAGAGAGAAGAAGAGAGTTGCTCTGGAGCAGGGATTCTGGAGTAAGTAGGCTGTTACTACAGGACAGCTCATCTCTGAAGGATGGTGTTGAGCCATGCAACTGAAGGGCTTACCCATGGCCCACCTGGGAGTCCACTAAAATGCGATCAGCCTGTTACCTCAATCTCTGCTGTTTCAAACCCGAACTCCTGGCTGTCAACTTTGCCATGGTGTGCTACTTTTTCTATAATACTTAATAAATGGTGGAAAGTGTCTAACCTAGGGAAGTGCCTGTGGCCTTCCTCCTGTTCCACTCAGCAGAGCTTCTAGGGTGACAGCCTGAAGATGTCTTGGCTGGCAGAAGGGGAGATATTGAAGGTGACGTCCCTCTCTGAAGATCTGGTTTGAGCTACTCATTTTTAATCTCTGAAAATTACCTCATTTTTATTTTTGACCTCATGAAAACCTACTCTTTGCCCCTTTGCCTAGCAGCTATCCCATAAAGCAGGGTGGATAGGATCTCCTTTCTTTCAAAGGAAAAAGTACAGGGCATCACCAGCACTAGTTCTGATTTGTTCCTGCTCCTTTGTGTAATTATAACCTCTGGATTTTTGGTGTAAAGGTGGATGGGGATGTGACTGATTGTGGTTATGCTTTTTTTTCCACATTCCATTAATACCTGACTTACCTGAAAAAGAGTCACCCTCACATATGGGCAGCATGTGCAAGCATTTGGAAACGTACTACACACTATTTTCTCAAACCTGTTCTGTTACACAGCAGTGGTGTTTGCTTATTCTGGGATGGTGATGAAACACAAAGACATTAAAAACAGAATTGAAAAAAAAGAAAGAAAATGTTTATTTCAAAGCTAATAACAGAAACAAAGTGGCAAAACATTCAGTACCTTGTTGGAACTTTGAGAGATCTGCCTGGAGAAAACTATCATTGATTATATATTTATTTGTATTTGAGATTTGTTTCTCTGCATTCTTAATTTATCTTCCCCCTCCCCCTTTTTTTTCTGTGAAGGCTGTTTCAGAAACAAAATGACAAAACTGTTCATTACCTTGTTGGGACTTTGAGAGAAAAATATTATTTATTCCATATTTATGTATATTTTAGAAATGTCTTTTTTCCCCCTATATTTATATACACTTCTTCATTTATGTCCCCCCTCCCTATTTTCTGTGAAGATTGTTTACACCAAAACACTATCTTTGTTGTCAGAGTTCATATGCTCCTCTGCCCCTTTTCCAGCTGAAGTAACAATACTTGATCTGTGATATCATCATTGGCTGTAGTGACAATGTGGTGTCACAAAGAGGAGTTTTCACTCCAGGTGGAGAATGTGCAGCAACAACAGACAAACTCTGCCGAAAGCAGAGAGCATGTTTGACTATGCGTATGGCTAGTCATGAGGAGATAAAAGAAGGAAAAATCTGCAAGAAAATCCAGGAGAAGGAAACCTGCAGAATGCCTGTGCAGGTCTTCCGAGAGCATGTAGCTTCTAGGGTGCTGGAGACCCTACTTGACATCGGTTAACAGCAGACCAAATATTTAACCAATATAAAAGTACTTTCTTTTTAAAAGGCAGAGTGGGAGAGAGGGATTTAATTTAGATTCAAGTATGACTGGGGTGCCTGAGCTGTATCCAAAAGTGTTGTGGAGATTTTTGCTTTTTTTTTTCTACACTAACCCCCTTGCTGAAATGAAGGGAAGGTGACTAATGCCCTGCTCCTGCTAATGCTTACACGTGTAGTTAGCTGACAATGCGTGAGTTGTCTTGCTGAACTCAGTTAAGACAATTGATGTGCTTAAACTCAGACGGAGGCACATATGCCTGTCGTGTGAGTGTCCAGCTGGCTTCTCTAGGGAAACAGTTAAAAAAGTAATTTATAGAATATTTCCTAATGCAGACAATGTCTTGACCTGGAAAAGCTGAAGTCTCTGGCTTGAATCCTCCATGAAATCCAAACAAACAACTGGCCTTACACCTTTTCACTTTGCTTTTGTCTGTCTCCTTCATCTCTTGGGTCACAAGCTGCTGATTAGAAGGTGAGGCATGTCTGCAAATGTTTGAAGGACTGTGGCTTAGGAGGTGACACAGTGAGAGCATTAAAGAGCAAAGGGGAAGACAGAGTGGTACGGTGGTCAATATTCCCATTACCTATTTCACAGTGATACAAATGAATATTAGAAGTACATCTGAAGTCTAGTTATTAGTGACGGGTTTATTGCTGAAATAGTGTGTCTTGCTAGTCTGTGAGCGTGGATTAGAGTAGTCATGACATCCACTCTGAAAGCTGCCCCAAAAGGTAAGTGTAGCATGGAATCCCCTCAGATGCACTTGTGGCATTATTTCCATGCTTCAGCCTCATGGCTGTACCCAGGGCTCCAGAACCTGGAAGAGAAAGAGGCATTGTTGTTTCTCCAACATAATTTCCCTGCTGGTGTGAGAGGAACAGCACCTCCAGCTGGTTAAGGGCATTTGAAGATGTGTTTTCCAAAAGACCCTGGATAACCTCTTCAACCACACATCTCGGTGCCCAATAAGCAGATGTTCCTACAAGTCTTCTCTCTCACAGTATCCTGGGCAAGTCAGACATCTCCTTGATCAGGGTCCAGGGTCCCAGTATGAATAAATTGTATTAGTTCTCCTCTCCCTTTGCTCCTCACTGCAGCCAAGCTGAGGTGTTTCTGAAGTGTCACACGTCAGGAGGGTATATATTTTTCAGGCAAGCCCTGTAGCATATCTGTGCTGGCAGCCTCAGGAGAGTGGCTGTTTATCTACTTCTATGTTTTAGGATATCTTAGGGGTTTTTTTGTTTGTTTGTTTGTTTAGCTGGATCCTGCACGCTGTGTTGCTGCTGTGGCAATCCATGTGATTCATGTCTTGCGCAGTTTGACAAGTTTGTTGTAGCTCACATGTGCTGAGCTGCACGCTTTGGTTACTGCATTGCTTGTGGTTAGTACCATGGCAGCCCATGGTGCCAGTGCTGGGTTGTTAGCAAATCCCAGGACCCAGAGGGTGCCATGTGTGTCTACCACCAAGCCTTTAAAAGACTAAACATCCAGTTACACCTCCTTCTGTTAGACCTCTGTTCTTTGTTCGTTGATGCTCATTTTTTGGCAAAGGAAAAAGGAGAGAAGGTGCAGAGGGCTAGGAGCAAAGGCACACCAAGGTGGATGCATCATGGCCTTGCTGAAATCCAGAGTTGAGCTGGAGGGAAGGAGCAGGACAAAACAAGAATGGCATTAGTTGGGAAATTTAGAGCCATTTCATGAAAATCTGTTTGATACCGTCTCATGTACAGTCTGTTAGTGCCATTAGCTGCTACTAGGATTGGATGAGAGGAGTGTGGTTGGGAGCCTCAAGCCAGCAGGTTTTCTGTGTGAGCCACAGTGGGACCTGTAGTCCCTATACTCACCTGCTGCTTTGGAGTCACCCAGACTTGGCTTGGTGGTGGCTTGTGGCATGAGATTTGCAGTGTGGTGGTGAACTCTACAGAGACACGTTTCCCTAAGCAGCTGTGCAGTGTGACCCAGGCCTTGCAAGTCAGTGTTGTTCTTCCTTGACAGCACAGGAAGAGCTGGAGTTTACCCTAGAGATCCAGCTGAACAAACTGGTCATTTGCTGTCTTCTCCTTTGTGAATATTTCTGCATTAGTTCGTATTAGGACTTTCTGTGCCCCTTGATGAGTTTTATCACTCAGCTACATCTTGTTTTCTGTTTTTTCCATATTTCTCTGAAGGGAGACAGAGAACAAGGCCAGCACAGTGTTGTGGGATGCTGATTTTGTAGATGTGGGTATAAATGCGTCTGTTTTGATGCCTGTGACTAATGTTTGTAGGACTAAGGTCCCACTTGACACTTTCAGCCCATTCAAGTATGTCAGCAACATGCCTGATGATGTGTGCTGGTAGGCAGCAGGTTTGGGAAGGCTGGGCAGCTGGGCAAGATAAGCATCATTTGTTCAGTGCCCAAATGCAAGGTCGTGGTGCACTGCTCAAGCAATGTGCAGGTCAAGGGAGCTTACACCGCATCTACTCTCAGAATGCCCAGCTCCTCGGGAGAGGTTTAACAATCCCCCACTGTCTTGAATTCAGTTGCTAAACTTTTGTAATCAATCAGAAGAACTTGTTAGGTACATAATTTTGTGTCCAAAAGCAGAGAGTGCATATCGAAACAAGTTGTGTTAAAATTTGATGATAGAAAGATTTATAAGAAATTACTTTAATTTGAACCTTGGTTTGTAAAAGTTGGAAAATGAGATAGAAATAGCCCATGATCTGGGAGGTGGATATGGCCATTTCTGAGATAAGGAGCTCTCTTTTTATTAAAGCAGCTGTGAGTGGGAAGCTGAATGGAGAAAGACTTTATGTCAGGTGCAGAACAGTCAGTCAGCACTTGTTTGTATTGTACTAGTTTCCTTTAAGGCCGCCTGTCCGGCTTAAAATAATGGCTCATAGTGGCAATGATTTTCAACCCTTTCTGCCTAATGCATGGTTGGTTGCTAGGAGGGCAGCCATCATCTGTGTTTTCATTGTGGATGTGATGAAAAGTCTTGCCTTGCATTCCAGACTTTGGCTGAATGACTCAGCTAGTCTTCTGGTGATTCATTTCAGTCTTCCATGAGTCCAAGAAGGGCTACAGAGGAAGATGTGACTATCTTCAGATAAGAGAAACAGACAAACCCAAGGACAATGTCCACAGATACCAAATTAATTGGGTATTTATACTTACTCCTTCCCACTGAAATTCTTTCTCCAGTTACTGCACTTCTGCTGAATCTAGTTTCCAGTCTCTTAGTTTTCCAGTCTCCTTAGTCTTCCCCTCTGTGACTCTCTGAGTGCATTGGGTCTGATGAAAGTTCACAGGATTTTTGGCACTAAATTCCCCTAGCTGAATTTTTTTTTTTGGTAGTTCCCCTCCCTCATCATTTACTGGAATTGTCACAATCGTCCTACCAACAACCACATGTACACTCCAGGCATTTTTCTCCCTGGTTATTCTTTTGTTAGGCAAAGCTAAGATGGCCAGTGTTCTCCTAGACCCATTGAAAGCTCTTGTGATTTGACCACTAGTTGTTACTAATTTGTTTTTTTCCTGGATCCTGTAGAAAAAGCAGTTTATTTTCTCCTTGTGAGAATATCATATAGAGCTTATTTTCACAGAAACTTTTCTTGCCTCATGACTCAGTTTGGCCAGACTTCCTTTTCATTGTTAGTCAAAACCCATAGGTGCGACTACAGACAGCTCGGCTGCAAGACCACTAGCACACTGATGGTTCTGAACTTACCATCCCACTGCATCTAGGCTGAATCCTCAAATTTCATTGCTGTATGAAAAGGAGAGCAGAATATTTAGGGTTGAAAGGACATGGCTGCAAAACAGCTGTAATAATAGTGCCAAAAAAGATGCTTGCGGAAGAGATGAGGCAAGTAGCTGCATGCTGCTGGTAGTGCATAGTGATATGTTGGTTCACAAACGTAGGATCATGGATGAGAAGAAGGCCTGACAGCCACTTTAGGTAGTCAGTCATCTGTAGCTAGCTCTCTTTTAATGAGGATTTTTCATTCTGTAGGTTTGGTTTCAGCAATTGTACTGTGCCCATGTGGCAGTCACTGGCAGCAAAGAGTCAGCGCAGTTGCATACACATGGCATGTGGTGTGCTCAGATGCCTCTGTCTCAGCAGGGTGTTGTTCAGGATCTTAAAAGCACCAAACAGTCTGAAGCAGAGTTACACCAAGGGTTGTTGTTCACTGTACACCTCACCAAAGTTGTCACCTCCTGTGCTGTTTCTTGGGTGAAATGGAGCACGTACATCATGTCTGGCTGTGGAGCTCTCTCTACCTAGAACCTTCTTTAGAAGCTTGGTCCCTTTTCTAGCCCATCACAGTGTCAGACTACACTGCAAAAGGAACTTTGCATGTATCTTACTGGATCCCCAGGTTCAGCTTTGCTCCCCTTCTGTCATACTCTAGTCTTGCCAGCACAAGAGCAACAGTCATTGTGTTATGCACTGGAGAGTTAAGTAAATAATATCCTGCACAAAAGAGAACCTGAGGGGGAGTGATGGTAGCCAGTGAGTTCTGCTGATACAAGTGGATGTTTTTATTGTTTTCTTTCTCTTAATGACTTCCCTAGCTCTGATTTCTTTTGGAGCTTTGAGGGAGAGTAGGCAGTTACTGATGTCCCTGAGCTTCTTCATCTTACACAGGAGCCTTACATCTTTCTTCCTCAAGTAGGTATCCTTTCCTGAGCTCCTGGATATTTACTCTCCTGAAATCCTTCATATAGTTTATCCCTATGCCTAAATCAGGCTTTCTTTCTGTGTTAGCAGGAGCTTCCTGCTTTCCCTGCCCTGTTCTAACGTGGCTAAAGAGGCTTCTCTGCATGCTGACTTGGCCTCTGTCCTGTTAGCCCTTGCTTAAAAGCACAGTTACTGTGAAGACAGTAGGCGCTCAGGCCTGTCCCTCCAGCCCCCGGGCCCTGCAGCAAGCCAGCAGTGGGGCCGCACTGCTGCGGACTCACAGGTGGCAGCATCCCTCAGTTCTTTAGGAGGAGATTCGTTGCCTCCGTGGGTCACCTTTGGCTGTGAAAGTGCTTGCATGTCTGGCCATGGCCGTGTATTTTGTGTGGCAGAAGTCAGTGCAACCTCAAATGCAGCAAAAGAAGTCATGGGAGGTTTCCAAGGAGGCCTGGCAGCCCCCGGGGTTGCCCGGGACACGCCCGGTGATGCACCGTGTTTTCATGGATACCGCTTCTGCGGGCACTCAGCCCTGCTCGCTCAGAGCTATTCGGCACTCCTCAAGGGGAAAGGATCGGGAGAAACAGTTAAGTGGTGCTTTTTTATAGGCTTACTTTTCTCAGGTGCAGCCTGACAATTAAAGAGATGGATTTTTGAGGAGAAACAAGTCCACATCCAGCCCCTCAGAGCTGAGTCTCCCCAGCAGTCTTTGGTTCGGGCTGGGCGGCTGTTGTGCTGGTTCTGATCCCGAGCTGTGCACTCATGCCTTGGCCCAGCTCATGGCATACATTACTGGGTTTGTAGCCTCATTCTGGAGTGGAAATCAGCAGCATGAGTAACAGCAAAAAAGGGTTCTGACTGTTTGGCTACCACTTTGGAGATGTCGTCTTTGTCCTGAGCAGTGAGACAGTTAACATCTGAAAGAGAGGGTGAAAAAGTCATGTGTTTCCTTGAGGAACCAAAGGTCTTTTCCTTGTGTGGGTGTGTGTTTATGTGCTTGTGTGAGGACAGGTTATTTACAGAGTTGTTTTAACTACTTAAAGTGCAAGTCACTTCTCTTAACTTCCTAAAGCACCTCATAGCCCTCGATATATGAAGGTGCTGTAAGTCTTGTCTCAGGATTTCGTTCTTACTTTAAAAAGAGGTGTTGCCAAGGAAGGGAAGAGATACAATTAACCCTGGCTTTGGGGTAGTTGAGAGGTCATCTGCTCTGGCAATGTTCTGTGCCCAGCTCCCCCCACCTTTCTCCTTGCATTTTCGTCTTACTTTGCAGCCTAAATCCTGTGTATTTCATCCAGACCTCACCAGAGGCTTCTGTCTCTCCAATAAGTTGTATGCTGATGGAAATGAAATAAAGGGAGAGCCTTTGCGAACAGGCAAACTGACCTTTTCAGCCCAGCTAGTGCTTGATCTGAGTTTCAGATTTCATAAACAAAGCAGGGGCTGAGTGTCGTGCAGTGGCCTCTTTGCAAATTAAATACTTGCACAAAAGTCTTGTGGGAGTGAGAGGCTCAGCTTGAGCTTCAGTGAGCCTCACCCATGTCCTGCCGTAACGTGTAGGGGTTGCTGCTAGTGAGTGAGGTGTGTGAGATGCCAGCCATTCCGTGTGGGCCAGTTGGACTCATTGACGTTTCAGTGCTAATATTTACAGGTGGGAAGTCATCCAGGTGGAGAGGCAGCCGTGGTGGAAAAGGACAAAATATCCTTTCCATTAGGCCTGTGTGGGAAGCCATAGGTGTGCCAGTGCTGCATGGCTGAGGGGGGCATAGCCAGGGCAGCAAAGGGAAGCACTGATTAATTTTGGTTCATTTTTCCAGAGGCCTTGGCACCCTTTTCTGGGAACTAGGACCACAGAGGGACAGGTAGAGTAGTCATTGAAGACTGGGGTCAGGAATTAAGACAAGTTCTATGTAAGATGAGGATTCTGTGGTCTACTACTGTTTGGAGGATAGAAACCAAAGAGACCTCTGCTTGGAAAGCAGTACTGTGCCAAGATCCTTCTTTTTTGCTCTTCTGTTTTCAGAATGGAACTCTCTCAGCATGTAGCAGAGATTGAGCTGGTGGAAACCTAGAGGCTCTTGCACCGCAGATCTGCTTAGAGGTTAAACATATGGACCCACATGCACACTAAACTGGACTACAAGGCAAACCGTAGCCAGTTTCATACTACTTCTGAAATTAGCTTGTGTAGCTCTTCAGACAGAACTTGTGGTGCTGCAAAAATACTGTGGTTACTGTTTGTTCTACTTTGCCACTGCAGAGGACACATGATGGGAAGGAGGAAGGTGTCCAGAACACATGCACTGTTACCAGGCAGTCCTACCTAGCACATTGATTAGAGTAACTATTTTTAGGTTCCTCTGGCTTTATTTTTGCTTCAGGATGGGGAAGCCACAAAACATTTATTGGTAGCTTGCTCTTCTCATCTCATCTGGCCATGTGTAGCATCAGCTAAGTGTAATACTGTATGAATCTCAGTGTCTCATGCCTCATTTTGAGTGATGCTGAGGGTGTTATCACAGTATCCTGCTCTTTAAGCAGATGTGGTACTGTACATAGGTCCCCCAGCAGCCTGAAGCACAGCCCTAAGTGAACACCCTGGGCCTCACTCTGAGAAAACTGAAAGAGGAATTTCTTCAGGAAAGCATTTCATTAGACATCCTTCAGTGTCCTCCAAAGATGAAGCTTCAAAGCAGGGCTTCTGCCAGTCCCTCCTGTCTGACTTTGTCTTGCTTTTTTTCTTTCTCCCATCTCTGACTCCAGAGCAGACTTTCTTTTCTTCCAAGGCTCTTGGGATTACTAAATGTTTAATTGTTAAACTTGTTCCTGACATCGACACCCACTTTCCTAAAATGTCTTTGCACCAAGACTGTGAACAAGTGCCTTCACCCTCTCATGCAGACCTTGGAGGCTTTCAGGTGCTGCTGCCACCTCTGGCTTTGTTGTTCATCCCCTCATTTTGCTCCTGGAACTGCAGAAGTCGTCACAGGAGTTGAGTGGATTGGAAGGATTGTTCGTCAGTGAGGTATGTCTGGCAGGGCTGTCCGACTGCCTTCTCAAGCTGTGGAGCCCTGCCATGGGCTCGGCTGACTCCTGGGTTTCTTGCATTATGTCTGGGGAGCACTTTGACATCTTAGTAGAGTGTTTGCAGCATCGCATCATGATTTCTGTAGAGGAGACAGTCTTCCTGTCAATTTTGACAGGTGTGTTGAAGGGGATTTTCTTACTGGGGTCTGGCTCTGTTTTATCAAGGCTGTAGCCTAGCAAATGTATTTACCTGCTGCGTTCATTTGCTTTCCGCTCAGTGACATTGAGATGTCCTGAAGAGAAGGGCACTGTTCTAGCTGTGTTGAGTTTTCCCCTAGGATGGCATCAAGGGGACAGCTTCCAGTTCAGAAGAAAATAAACTTGACTGCTGGACCTTCTTACACCAAGATCTAGACACTGGTGTCAGGTCCAGTGACTGCAGCATCTGCAGGAAAGTAGTGAGGTGGCCAAGTCTCTGGTGAGGATTATTTTAACCTGTGTTCTTTGATGTTGCATTATCAATTAACTGTAATGTGAAGCATAAACTGGTCACATGGTTAACTGAGGAAATCTGCACTATCTCTTGTCATTACTGTGTTTCATTAAAGTTAGAGAGATGAAGGTGACCCCGAAAGAATCCTTCACTGAGATGTAATGAAGGATTTAGATGTAAGCACATAGATGTTTGTTCCTGGCATTTTGCTTCACGTGCCCAAAACCAGGAATATGTCAGGGGAGCCCACAGCTTGTTACTAAGGCCTGTGGACAGATGAACCCACATGAAAGGGATGGATAAGAATTGTGATGTTTCTAGATTACAGATGATCTCTGATAGTAGGGCTTTGTGGTTTGGAGTGGATATGGAAGAGTGGAGCTTTGTAGTAGCGAGATATGAAACTGCGTTCACTAAGCACAGGAGGAAAGTCTTAATATTGCAGGGACTTGACTTCTTTGTCTACAGAGACAAAATCAAATAAAATACAGTGCAGATGTTTCAAAGGGAGATCTGTGGCTGATGATGCCTTGGATTGACTGATACCTATGAGTTTGGTGTTTCAGATGTATAGCATGCTTATTTAAGTGGTTGCCCACGGTGCAAATGATACTGTCTGATGACCCACCAGACGTGATGAATGTGGGTGGATGGAGCTGGAACTGCATAGGTATAGGGTCTGGTCCCAGGTGGGTCCTGGGACCTTGTTTGATCTGTGTGGGACAGGCCAGGACTCTGGGTCACCCATTTCTTGCTGAGTTACTCATGACAGCTCTCACCTGAGGTGGCAAGGATGCTTCCCAGAGCATACAGATGTAGCATGGATAGCTCAGTCCATCTCATGGTCTCCATGTATTCCCTTCAGAAAAGAGTTGCTGCCCCTGCACAGAATGTGCACCAGAAATCACCTATCTCACATTACCCCCAGCATCAGCAGTGCCTTGAATGGGTGTGTGCCATCTCACCAGCTTTATCCTGCATTGGTACATAGCCACTGAGCCCACACTTGCCAGCTACTGTCCCTGTGCGATGCTGGTTCCTGCCCAGACCTGACCACCTCTCGGCACCTCCTGTGCCTGAGGGTAGGTGTATTGGAACTGGAAGCTCAGGAGAGAGGTCAGGACGGAATGGACTGGCTCAGAATAGTCTCCCTCGTGTATCACTAGCTCTGTTCTCTTTGCCATGATCAGCTGAAAGTTTTCAGTATCCATCAGGCAAGTTGCCCTGAATTTAAGGAGTTAAAAGGCAGAGTGAAGAGGGAAATAAAGATGGTTTGGGAGAAGAGAGAGCAGCATTCTGATTCACATGACAAAATAATCTGCTCAGGCCATGATAGGAAGCAACTGCCTATACCCCCTCCATGCCCAAGAGTACTAACTGAGGTCCTGTTGGTAGATTTTATCCTACCTGTAAAGGAAAGTTGTGTGGACAAAGAAGAAGTAAGAAGGGTTGCAGATGTAAATGAAGGAGAAGAATGCGTAGGAGAGCAGTCAGGGTGGCAAGAGGATATGAGCTGTGAAGGTGATGGTGATGAGTTCTCTGGCTATCAGGCTGCACTGGGAATGTCAGGTTTGGGTGGGAGTGGATATGAATGCTTGGCTTTGTTCATTTGCTTTTGTTTATGGCTAAACTGTGCATTAGAAAGTTGATTTTTTGTCTGGCATGGGGATGTGGATCAAATATGGCACCTTGGAGCTGTGCAAAGTGAAGTCTGAAGCAGTGCAAGGAGTGGGCTCTGTTGCATCTTCAGAACTGCCATGAACTACTTAAGATCAGAAAACTACTAATTAGGACAAGGCTGTTTTACTAGCAGGACAGGAAAATTAAAGTAGAGAAATAGGGAGATTTTCACCTAGAATGAAGGCTCCCTTGACATCCTCTGCTCACCAGGAACAGGAAGGGGCTGAGGCTGTTGAGGTCTGTATTGCACTTTGAGGTTGTCTCCAAATGTTTGATAGCACAAGGGAAGGAATTTGTTTGGCCTCCAGAGCCATAAATTTTAAGGAGGTTCCAAGAATGCAGCAGTGCTGGGAGCAGTGCCTCAAAAGGGGCCACACAAAGGCCACCCTGAAGAAGAGTGCTGTGCCAGAGACATGGCTGTTTTGAAGGTACCATACATCCACCTTACCTGGCAGATCCCCTTCTTAACTCAGTTGTGCATATGAGTTTGCAAGTGTGTGCTTCCCTGGGGAGAAGCGACAGATACTTATTTCAAGAGTGTCTTGTGTGCATCATTTATATGCTGAACACATGCCATGTGCTTTCTACAGTATTTTTCAAGCAGGCACTGTGGTTCTGGCGGCAGTCAGCAAGCAGCCTCTGGTTACAGAGCACTGGCAGCTCTGCAGGTACTGCAAAAGGTCTTACTGCCTGCTTAATACAGGACAGAGTCTTGGTCTTTTGCCACCACAAAGGCCATATTTATAATTCAGAAGTAATTGCTAGGAGTAAAGCAAAAGAAAACCTCGGTGACTTTCAAATTGTTCCTTCTTTAGTCCCCAAGGTGGTTGTTTTTTGCTCTTTGGAATGAGCTGGGTGGATAGGGAACTTTACCTCATTTGCTTTCCTGAAATCTCTTGGAACTGCAAGTAAGGTGGCTGTGTGATTTCTGTATGCATGCAGAAGAAGACCATCTGACTTGTAAATAGCACCTGCTAAATTATTATTAAGTGAAAGCTGACACAGGAGGAGTTCTCAGGGAAAAAAAAACCTCAAGTCTTTTAATAAAAGTAATTCAGACTGGTTTAACGTTGTCCTCTGGCTGCACACTACATACTTGAGCTCATGTGGATGCTACAGGGAGTTACATGAGTCGTATCAAGGACAGGGGAGGCCCCATTAAATCCAGTTACTATCAATTGTGTGAGAGCTTTAAATGGCTACACTAAAACTCATTATTAAAGGAACTATCAATTTTATGTAATATATGGTGCCCAACCTTGGTTCTATTCCCAGCCCAGAGATTCACAGTGTTCGGAGGTGATAGAAAAATTAGACCTGTGCTCTTCAGGGCTTGTATTTAGCTGTTATGAAGTCTTGGCTGCAGCCTGACTGGTAACTGGGGCTGTGGGAGGCTGTCCTACACTCCTGCCAAGGCAGGGACCAAGCCCGAGCCCAGGAAGGTTCAGCATATGTTGCCACTTGCTTTAGTCCAGACAAAGCTTTTGCTAGTGCAGGTGGGGTTGCTGAGCTGGGCTTCACGTGAGCAGGAATGCTTCGTGAGCACAGCTGCTTGTCTTGAGCATCCTTACCCCTTCTGCTCCTGGTGGAGGCCAAAAATGCAAGGAGTAGGGGTGCAGCCTCAGGCCATAAAATATGGCAAGGTGTTTGCTAGGATCGCCCTGTGATGAAGTGAGGCAGGAAGAGAGGTCCAACCACACACAGAATGTTTCTTGGGAGTCCTATGAGCAGGGGTTTGAAAAGATTTTTTCCAGCTGAAACAGCCTTCACTGTTTTCCATCCTTCTGTGGCTCATGGTCCCTCTATCTCTCCAAGACTCCAGGAGTCAGGGTGATCCTCAGGAGCAACCCTATTGGACCTGGGGGATGCTTAGGGAACATAGGTATCACAGAGTTTGGCTGTCACGAATTGCCCCATTATTGCCAGCTTGTCTCTTCATGGACTCATGGCAAGGTATTTGCCTAGGTAATCAAAAGACTGCAGCTGTAAATCATATTACAGGCTGTAATGAGGAGTTTGATCTCGGCAACAAACCATCCAACTTTATTCACATTTATTACTATTTCTGCTCTTTTCATCACATAAAGATCCTTTTTCAAAAAAAGAACATTCCATGAGCACAATTGATAGTGTCCTCAGGAAATTTAGGGTTGTGTTTTTCTCACATTAGCTGCACTGGCCAATTTGCAATAAAAATTACTTTGCTGCAGAAGCTTTCTTTTCCCATCACCAAGCTGTCAATCAGCCTGTAATTTCTTAGTATTGGACTATGCTGAAGAGCTTGGCTGAGTTATTCTCCTTACAATATATATCTTTAAAACCTCAAATGTGAGAAAAACATTCTGGGTGAAAGAAGATTTCATACTTGTGTTTTTAGAGTAAAAAGTATTTCTCCTGCAATGAGATGGAACCTCTGAGGAGAGTGGAAGTGGTGGCAAAGTAGTCTGAAGTCCTCCCTTTAACCACAAGACAGCCTGGCTTCCTTTGCTTCCCTAATGTTGGGGTATCAGGGTGGGTCAGTATTTGTCTCCTGTTCCTGTACCCTGTAACTGAGGCTGCCAGCAGTGCTGCAGGGACAGCAAGGGGCTCGTTGTTAACGTGGAGACCAGTTTGTAACAACAGCTCATTTCACCAAGGGGCACAGGCAGCCATCTGATGTTGACAACGTTGAGTGACTGCTGACCTTGTTTTTAGTGTCAGCTGATATCAACTGGAGCCCTGCCAGTTTGCACCAGTTGAAAGTCTGCCTCTTAATGGTGGCAATTTATCCTGATTTTTACAGTGGCCTTGAGAAAGTTGCAGCAGCTGCCCTTCGGTTCCCTGCCTTTAATTTGGGGTGCCTGGGTCTCCTGGCCTTATCTTTAGAGAAGCGTGTGAGAAGAACCTCTTGTTCCACGTCAGTCGTTTTTTCCCCTTTTTATTTTCTCTGGAGAGATATTGCTCAAGCACACCACGGAATGAAAGCCATAAAGCTATAAATTACTCCTCTGCTAGGTCCACAATATGTTACCAATTACATCTGCTTTATTATTCACGTCCAGGGGGAAAGCATACATCACACCAACCCCACTCTCCAGGCAGGTCAGTACTGTACTAGAAGGAACACCGTGACTCTAATTAATCGAGGGAGGAACAAACAGGGTTTCAGCTTGCTCACGTACAATACTTGTGCCCAGGATGACAAGTTGAGTAATATTGCTGCAGTTCTCTGAGCTCACCACATGCCACACGCTGTGGCATTCGTGGCAACGTCGTCATCCTGTGGAAAGGAGAGAGGGGCAGGGAGCTGGGATAGGGTGTCTGAGGACCCAGTTGTGGAGACCATGGAAATTGCTGCCGAGGAGGGGGAGGTAGAGTTAATACGAATGGCAGCAAACAGCCTCAGAAATCCCATTAAAGTCGGGAGTCACGTCTGCGAAGGACAGCACGCTGCGGTTTGCAGGACTTTGTTGCTAGAGCAGGGGGAGTGGGGCTTGTGTTTCATGTTCCAGCAGGAGTGAGGGTGCCACCGTGTATCCCTAGAGGAGTTCTCTTCTGCATCCACCCTGTCTTCATAATTTCATCACTGTGGCAGAAATTAAAGTGGAAATGTTGAAACAAAGCAGAGTGATTGCTTTGCTGGTTGTGTGTAACTACACATGGTGGGGTTTGGCTTGCCACAGCACCCCTTTCCTGTGCAGTTTCCTGGATTTTGAGTTGCTGAAAATTAACTGTAGAGTGTTGGGTATGTCTAGGTGTGTTGCCTTGACCATGCTACTGAGCTTTGGAAGTGTGGGGTAACACTGATGCTTTTCTGTGTGAGTGATACGTGTTTATGCATGCACATGTGTGAGTATGTATGTGTATGCATGAGCTCCAGAAAGTCTTTCAGAGAGCAACATGGACTGTAGGATTGTGAGTTTCATTTAGGAAAGGGAGCCCAGTGTTAGATACTCTCAGGTCTCCACATGAAGGAGTCAACCATGTGCACTGCAAAGTTTGTTGTGGTTTTGTCACTGAAGCATTCATTCAGCTTTTAACTTTCAAAAGTTGCAAACAAGTCAAGGTTATGTTTGTGCTTAATAATTCAGCAACGGTGCCTGCTCAGCATATTGTCTTTTTCTTCCCTAGTCATTCTGATTTATTAGAAAAAAAAACATTGACGACAGACAGAGGGTGAAGGAGGCTGTGCCTTTCTGCCTTAACTCCTTGCCCAGGAATCCCCCACAGATCTGTGCCATCCACAAAACCTTTGCCCCAGCAGTGTCATCCCTACCCTGGGAAGGGAAAGCTGACAGCAATTTGGGATTTAGATGTCCTCTTCTCTGTGGAACACATAGTTTTTTATTAATAGGAGCATTTTCTGTTGCAGTGGAATATTACTGAGTCCTTCAGTGAGTTGATTCACAATGCTACTTTATTTTCACTTTGGTTATGAGGTTGTGGATTCCTTTGTTTGGTGGTTTGATGGCACAGTGGTTTTATGGGAATAAATGGAGGGCTTAAGTCAGATCCACCGAACTGATATAGAATGAACCTGAGGATTTGAAAGTTGACTTCTGTGGGCAGAATGGTTTGCAGTATTTGACATGATTTCTTCCTGAGAGCTAGATATATTCCTGGAGACAATGGGAATAGGAGTCTCTTTAGGCAGAGGAGGTAAAAATAACATTTACATTCCTGTTACTAAAAATGAGAAGGAGGAGAGCAAGAGAGCAAGAATCTTGGTGGTTGTTAGTATAGTTCAGTCAGGGGTAATGATTTATTTTAGAGCATAATATTTTATTTGCATTGAATACATATTTTTGCAAGAACTTGACTCTTGGCTGTATGTGTGTGCTGTATCTGAAATCTGTATCCCATTTTCCCTCCCTGCCACTGAACAAACTAAAAAATCTGGGAAGGCATCTTGACACTGTGGTTTCACTCTGATGTTGTATTGCAGGTATGGCCTCGCATGTGCAAGTTTTCTCTCCTCACACCCTTCAGTCAAGTGCCTTCTGTAGCGTGAAGAAACTGAAAGTGGAGCCAAGTTCGAACTGGGATATGACTGGGTACGGCACACACAGCAAAGTCTACAGCCAGAGCAAGAACGTGCAGTCCTCCCAAGCAGCCGCCGCAGCAGCCGTCAACGCCTCCCTCCAGATCCCAAATCCAAGCATCCCTTACGAACAGACCATCATCTTCCCAGCAAGCACAGGGCACATTGTGGTGACATCCGCCAACAGCACTTCTGGTGTAGTTGCAGTGTCTGGGCAAACACTGGGCGGGCCACATAACCTGATGCGTCGTAGCACTGTGAGCCTTCTGGACACCTACCAAAAATGTGGACTTAAGCGCAAGAGTGAGGAGATTGAGAACACAAGCAGCGTGCAGATCATCGAAGAGCATCCACCAATGATTCAGAACAATGCCAGTGGGGCCACTGTAGCCACTGCCACCACCTCCACGGCCACCTCCAAAAACAGTGGCTCCAACAGCGAAGGGGATTACCAGCTGGTGCAACATGAGGTGCTCTGTTCCATGACCAACACGTATGAAGTTTTAGAGTTTCTTGGCCGTGGAACCTTCGGACAAGTAGTCAAATGCTGGAAACGTGGCACTAATGAGATTGTGGCCATCAAGATCCTAAAGAACCACCCTTCCTATGCTCGGCAAGGCCAGATCGAAGTGAGCATCCTGGCTCGTCTGAGCACAGAAAGCGCAGATGACTACAACTTTGTCCGTGCGTACGAGTGCTTCCAGCACAAGAACCACACGTGCTTGGTGTTTGAAATGTTGGAGCAGAACCTCTATGATTTCCTAAAACAAAACAAATTCAGTCCCTTGCCCCTTAAGTACATTCGACCAATTCTCCAGCAGGTAGCAACTGCCCTAATGAAGCTGAAAAGCCTGGGACTGATTCATGCTGATCTCAAACCAGAGAACATCATGTTGGTAGACCCATCCCGACAGCCATATAGGGTCAAGGTCATAGACTTTGGTTCAGCTAGCCATGTGTCTAAAGCTGTATGTTCTACCTACCTTCAATCCAGATATTACAGGTAAGAGACTGGTCACATGTAATGTTACTAGGAGGAATATTTTACCTATGTGAATTTGCCTCCATCCCTCTAAATAAGTGAGAGTCATCCCTTAAACTGGGGTGGCTTAAAATGGCTTGCTGGTTAACAGGAAAAAGTAGTATCTGAACCTCTTGAAATTTACTTGCATTGGAAACCATTTCAAATTCATAAGTAATCATAAAATGACATTTTCCAGTTACAATTTAGAACACCTTTCACCTCTGTCAGTACATTCTTCTCTCTGACATTGTTTCCATAAGAGGGGATATCTCTGGAGAGTCCACATTTCCTTTCCAAGTCAATGCAAGTAGATTCTTGGTTTCAGAAAATTTTAACCTAAACAATCAATCCATATTTTAGATATGTCTTCTAGTCTTTACTCATATGTGAAACCATAGACTTTACAAGAATAAGGCTGGCCCTCAGGAAAGATGTTTTGTCAAAGAGTAGTTTTCACACAGGCTGTGGAGCTTACTAGAATCAATGGAAGGATTCCGATGGCTTGTGTCAGCTCTGCTCCAGGAGAGCAGCCATCCAGGCCAAGGTGGAAACAACTTTCACCATGTGGGAAACAAAATAGGAATAAATGAATATTGTCAGCAATTTGGTGTGGGCTGAGGACCTGTCACGAACAGCTGATTCCCTCTCACAGTGCTTTTAACTAGAGGTATGTTGTATACTAGGGTGGAGTTCTGACCCCTGCATAAGCACACCCGAGTACAACGCGTGAACCAGCTATGTTCCTCTTCAGTGTGTTGAGCAGTTTCAGGGAAACAGCTCTTATTATAACCCCTGGCAGGTCGTAAGTCTTGACTCCAAGACACAGTCTTTTCTGTGGATGTTCTCCTCAGACCCATTCTTTTATACCAGATAACTTGATTCAACATCCCAAAGACTAAGAAAAACAGTTCTACTGTGGGGTAAAATAGAGAGGGAAGAAATTGGAATTTGCATTTAGATAACAGCCAAATTTAGAAATGTTCAGGCCACGTTTTTGTTGCTGTAATTCTGTGAATTAGGGGTGAAAAGGGAAGACGTGATCCTTCTTGATGACTGATTTAATTCAAATCACTCCTGGCAGCATCTACAGATGATCAGATGGGTTACAGAAAAGCAGAGTACTTGTGCTGTTTGTATACAGAAGAGAAATCTGTCTTACTCCTTGGGAGAATGTGGACAAAAAACCCCTATGAGTTGATGATAGACCCTTTTCCTGCTTCGTAAACATCACAGTGGCAAAGCCTGTCTGAGCGCTTAGCTTGGGAAGAATTGATTTTCACAGGAATAGGAACTTTGACAGTACGGCACTGCAGCAGCTGATTTTTATATGCTTGTCCTTTGCTCTGGAGAAGGCCAGAAAAAAGTGTCCAACCCTAGTTTATACCTCAGAAAAGTCTTATTAAATAAAATATTCTACCTGATGACAGTCCCATCCTCCAGGAGAGACATGTTTCTCTGGTAAATATGCAAAAGCTTTTAGGGTTGCAATTACCTGGCAGACTAGAAAGGGAAAAAAAGAGAAAATAATACAGGCATTTTGTTGTTGAGTTATCTGTGATTCTGCATTAGCAGCTTAGGTCCCTAGCTGAAAGACAGAAGGGGCAGACAAAATGAAATATGTGACAGAAAGCAGAAATGAAAGAGGAAAATGGTTCATTCTCAGCAACAAACAAGGAATATTTTTGTGGCAGTATCTGGGGAGGAGGAGGCTTAATAAAATTTGCTTTTTATATTTTAAGTGTTATTCCTGCCCAGTCTGAAGTTGCAGCTTGTTAGATAATAAGTCCTGTCTGCCTAATTCCTCCCTTGTTTTCAGTGCCTGGATTGATGGGAGGAGGGGAAAAGGGGCAGCAGCTCACCAGGGAAAAAAAAAAAAAGGAATAATAATAAGAGAAGTCTCATTGGGTTGGATTACATCAGCAGGGGGCTGCTGATGAAGCTAAATTCAAGTCATGAGGAAAATTTATATTCTTCATTTTCTGATGGGGAAAAATACATCACAGAGTAAAGGCCCATTCCATTGCAAAAGAGAAGGAACTTGCATGGTAGGGAAAACACCGGGGTTTATAAAGATTTCATGTGCCCTCCATTTAATTTATGCTTGTTTTGCTTGCTAGAGTATAAAAGACAAGGAGATGATTTCAAGAGATGGCACATTTAAGCTAAATGTAAAGGAAGAGCTTCCTTAGAGTAAAATCTCTCAGGCTTTTAAGCAGGCATGCTGGAGAAGTGACAGAAGCCCTGTACTGTACCCCATGCACTGAAGGGCATGAGGCAGAGCAATGTCACTTTAACAGGTTTTTTATCATGGGCTTTTGGGAGCAAATTCCCAAGTTGTCCCCATATTTTATTAATTTCCTTCTTATTTTTGGTTTGTTTAACACTACTCTCAGAAGTATGATGACCAAATCCTTTCAAATGAGGGAAGTCGCATGGGATTGTGCTCATTCTTGGGGCAATATATGGCCTTTCCTTCTCCTACAAATGATAGACCTCTTCTCTTCTCCTGAGGGTGGGAGACAATGCATCTTTAAATAAACTCCATGCTCTTTTTCCTTGTGCTGCTGCTCCAGCCGAGTCAGAGATTTTGTCAGTTCCGTGATCAGAGTTGACATCTAAAAGCAGCAGTGCTGTGAAAAGGGTTGGCCTCCTTCTACCCACCTATCTTCATCCTGTGGTGCAAAACCCACTCTTGTGCAAAGCATTTCTCGTGTAGTATTCCTGGCCTGCACATACAGGACCTGGCTGGTGGTCATCTGAGCATCCACCCTTGTTTGGGACAGTAGTCCCAGTCTGACCCCAATCACTGTAGTTGTTTGTCTTGTCACTTATCACTAGCAGACTCAGCCTGACCCTGATCAGGTACCCTTCGTGGAAGTGCATGGTGACACAGCCGTAGTCTGGAGGTGCCTGCGTGAGGAACTGAAATTGCCTATGGAGATCTGCTCTGCCTGGCTGGAAGTGCAGGAGCAGGACTTTGCAGCTGACAGTTTTAGCCAGACAGGCTTAGGCTTAGGAATGACGTCCTGTTCACAGAGCAGCTGATGAAAAGCTGTGATATGTCTTAGTGGGATTTTATTTTTTCCTTTTTCACTCTGGGAGATCATTTGAGGTAGTCTCTCTGATCTCCATTTTGCAGGAGGCTAGAGAGATGAATGACCAGAGAGATCCCTTGTGGATTGATGATCTATGTACATGTATTCACATGTTTTTAGGAATGCAGGGCTCAGGCTGCAACAGCACTCCCTCTGTTAGAGCCCATATTCACGCACCAAGGTGGAAGAGGAGGTACTTTCCTGTGGAAGAGGGAGTGATTAGTGTGGTGGGTAGAGCTGCTAGAACCAGAGCGGGTCCCTAGTGTGGAATGGCAGTGATGGGGATACTTGGAGCAGGGGAGCACTATCACTATGCTGCTTTGGCCTCCTGGCTTTTCTTTGCTGCTCAGTCAAAACAGCTGCTGTGCTGCACCTCAGAGATGACAGAGTTTCACTAATTAGTGTTGTAATCACCTTATGAGAGTTAAGTATTTCAGAATTTGCAAAATATTGCAGCTATAGGTAATAGCAGTCACTCCTACACTATTGATGGTGTAGTTTTGGTTCCTTGTTTTCAAAAGCCTTTGGTATGTGGCACGTCTGGCTGGGGTTGAGATATCTGCTTTGTAGGTTAGTGGCCTTTGATGTAATGTTTGGATAACTGAGAGTGAATCCCAGTATCAGTGCAGAGAGGTGTTTATCAATCTAATTTCAGACACTGCAAGAAGACATGCAGGTATGAGGGCCTGCACACATGTTGCCAGTTGCCCGTATGAAGTATGGAGTGAGGCTGTGCGCAGGAGTGTTTCTTAAACTGGCTGTGCATGCCTAGCTGGTGAGTGTTAGGGCTGAGGGATGCAGGGGCCTAAACTGGATCCATCATGCCACATGTGAACATGGGCCATGACAGGTGTCACTCCTCTAGCTGTACTGACAGGAATCCGAAGCAAAGTAGATTCCTGAGCAGCGTCACAGCCTCTTCCCCGCTGTGTGACTCAGAGTATGTGTCATTCTGGCCAAAACTACACTTCAAATGAGGCAATAATAATGGCAGCAGGGATAGGCTATGCCTTTAGTTTATTCAGTGAATTGGCATCTGTTACGCCCTTGTAGAACAGTGTTAGTGCGCTTAGATTACAAAGTCTTCCACCATTTCTGTACTTCCAAAAACATCTCTATCTCAGACTTGCAGCTGTGGGAGCCTCATTGCTCTGACAGTTGGTTTCAATCCTACATGCAGCATTCACTGCTTTACTGATTCTGCCTCTCCAAGGTAAAGATCTGGATAGCTAGATAGTTTGAGGATGGAAGTTTCTTTTGGGGACTGCAGTGAAACCACCAGATTTATTGCTGAAGTCTTAAGTTCAGTTTCACTAAGTGGTGATTATGTATCATGGGACCACAGGCTTGAAAACAGGTAATACACTGCATAAGATTTTGTGGAGGAGCATTTGTTATTTTCTTTCCCAAGGACAGTTGGAGTTTGGAGTTGTTTGATTATTTTTTTCAGAACCAAAATTCAGCAGAATAATTTTTGCAAAACCAACACCAGGATTAATTGAATCTCAGTTTCATTGTACTCAAATCACCGAGTCCTGGAAGGGAACAGACATTCATCTGAAAGCTTTTGGGTTTGTGCCATCTCTGTGATAGTCAGGCCAGGTTGGTTTGTGATTTTACAAAACTAAAGCAAAGATAGCTCTTTGCCAAGTTCCTTTATGTATAAAGCACCCCAGAGCAGGGATGGTAAACACCAGTGTTATGCCTGTGGTGCATTTAACAGAAGAAACACACTGTGTATTCCAAAATAACTCCCTTTCTGGGGTCTAATTTAAATCAGAACAGGCTATATTTTACCCTAAACAATCACCTCAGACCGGAGTCTTCTCTGGAGTTTTCTCAGCTGAAACCTTCTTACCATTTCCCTGAGCATTTT